>NC_073697.1:97095613-97398274 GCF_023634085.1 Falco cherrug
TAAAGCCTGCTTGGGGATTTTCAAGCATTTTCAAACAAATTGTGGTTTGTAGCTTAAAAGGCCAAAAGTAAAAGCAAACAGGAAGCACTACAGAGAGCATAAGGAAAGACAGATGCACCACCATAAACAACTGCTGGCTTTCAGTTCTACCAACCTTTTTAAGATCTCTTTATTCCCAAAGGATTTGAGAGCACACAACTGAACTGAAAAAGTTATATTTCTTTGGAATCTGTCCCTGATTTTTATGCAAGTGATATGCTTTTACAGCCTTTTTCCTCAAACACCAAAGTCAACACCTGTAGTTTGTCCTCTTATGCATTGTTGAAATTGGTGATGCTTTGCGGGTGATGCTGCTGCCATATCTGCTGCTGCTGTACTGCAAGCTGTTGAGACTGGTCTGACGTCGACAGGAGGTTTACAAGGGGCGACACACAATTTGCAGGAATGATCAAACCTGAAAACAGCAACAGATCAATTGTCTCATAAGTGCGCAGGCAATGGGTTCATTAACACCTCAGGCTGACGATACCACCATTTAATTTATGCAGCAGTCAACGGTGACCGTTTCCAACATCAAGTCTAGTCAAGTGCAGCTACAAGTTCTGCTGCTCAGTAAGAGCTTTATCTTCAGAAGTCACTAGATCCTGCAGGTCATGAAGCAGTAGAAAGAAGTTGCCATTCTGCCCCAAAACCAAATTTTATGCCTACATTACCTGCTGCCACCTAAATCTAGAAGTCAGCTATTCTTGCTTTTCTAGCCTCACAGAAGATGCACCACCATGAAAAGTTTAAATGTGAAAACCCTGGTTTCAACATCTTAGAAAACTATAGTAGAGTAGGAGCTGCTACGGTACCACTCATCTACAGGATGTCCACATTTAAAAAACAGATGTGGATTTCAGTCTCTGAGGTACCTGCTGCCAGGGATTCACCAAGAGGTTGTGTGGCACAAAATGACATGACCACCTTGAAGTCATTCTAAACTATTGATTACATGTGACTTTCAGTAGCTCAAAACCCATGAAAGGAACCATTTCAAGGGCTTACTATTCTTTGCCAGAAGTGGGGAAAAAAAAGGAGAGCCCTTATGGTTTCAAAAGGTAGCTTGGCTGGAACAGGCCAAATAAGACATTTTTCTTACTAGCAAACCAAAAGAACTGGTAGAGTCAGTGTTCCAAAGCCCGTCTTCCTCCTTTACCCTGGCTAAACCTGGTGTCTGTACTACAGATACAGATTTTCAACAGTTTTACGGCTGACCCTCCCAAACATACACACTGACGAGACTTTTCTCTTGCAAGCATCTTTTTATAAAGCCTCCTATGTGACTCTTAACACAGAGCGACTCTTAAGTTACAACTACCTTCTACTCCAAGATGGAAACAAAGGAGCAGACAAGGCACTTACCTACGATCCTCTGCCCATCTTCTGTTCTTAGACGAACTATTTGCATTTTCACATTTGTACCACTCACAGAGGCTAGAACGCCTTCTACTTTTGTCCAGACGCTCAATACTGAACCACACAAGACGTAGTAAGTTCGACAGCGGAGTCCCACTTCACAAACTAACCCCAAGCCTGCCTTCTTACAATTGCCTCTCCTAGAGTAGAGAGGAAAAAAAAAAAAAAGAGCTTTTCAAAGAGTTCTGCAAACACAAACTACCCAATTCAATTTGAAATGAGATGTGAAGTTATTTCACATGTACCCAGAGCTGAGCAAGGGCTGTGAGTACACAGTAAGAGAAGGATACTTTATCTACAGCATGCCACTAGTGGTAAAGCTTGGAGAAGCACTGGCCTATTTAAGACTCATCTTCAAACTGTACAGAGCTTTAAGTCAAAGATACTGCTCATTTAGATCGCCTGAAGTGGATGATGTTACATGACACTGGTGTCTGCTCATTGTATTTCAGAAGCTCCAATATTAATCTGAAACTTCTACCAGTTATGCTGTTCCTCAGCAGTTAAGACATCAGCTGCTGAGCTCAGACACAAGAACAGCTCTTCAACATTCACCTCATCTCTACATGAAGTATAAATATATTTTTCCCCCCCCAATAACATTTCAACTGTCCTACCACAATAATAGATCAGATCAAGACAAGCACAAACTACTCCTGGGTCATTATACTTCCACCAGAGTACAACTTATGCATTAGCATTACTCTAAAATATTAGGACATTAAGGGCAACCACAAAGCTTCATGTTTCCACTCAAAGGTTGGGTCATTTGACAGGACATTTTTTCTTAACCAAAAGTACAAGCTCTCACATGAGTAAAAGAAGAGAAGTACTGATAAAACAGTCCAGGTGAACAGTTTAAGTTAAAACATCTACGTGCACACAACTACTAACCAGTAAGCATGGGTGCAAGTATCCGCAGAAGAATTGTACTGCTCTAACCAGTGTGGCAGAGCATCTTCAGAAGGTACCTGGAAGAGTCATTCAAAGTGGGAATAATAATGAAGGAACACACATCAAGGCTTACAGAGAACAAAAGCAATTTAGTCATCAGTACTAGGCGAAAAGGGGGAGCACCAACGTTAGGATGGTGATGAGAGGTACATTACCCCACATTATTACAATTTCAGGCTATTCAATGGAAATGTCATCTCAAAGGATGAGCAAAAATGCTTGAGCATAGCAGGATCTGAGAGTTTTTCCAATAATCAACCTGATCTCAGACTCTCAAGTTCTCATAAATTCAACACCTCAAAACTGTTTAAAAAAAGTGGTAAGATCTTTCCAGCCTCTAAACAAGCCATTACAGTACTTAAAATGTCATCAGCAAACAGCTGAAGCTTCAGCATCTTTGCTTAGAATATACTGTACACAGCTGCTTATTTAAGAGCATGGCTGTACACCTCACATAGAAGCACAACTTTCCTTGCTGGATCCTGAAAAAATTAATTTTATATTACCACACCACAGATTATTTATATTCAGAAAGCTTTGGCTATAGGAATGCAGAAACCATGTAGACCTACTTAAAGACCCAAATACAGGCTCTGCTCTGGAAAGATAAGCCTAGTTTTTGACTTGCCAAAATTATACATAAATATCAGAAAAATTAAGTATTTATCTTCAAATTTTTCTAAGTTTAAAAGTAGCATAGTTTTAATGGTTACCTTCTTATATTTCTTTTTCAGGTCTGCACATGTTTCTAGTTTGAGTTGTTTCCCAGTATTTGGTCTGTATACTAAAAAAAGCTTCTTTTTAGGATTCACTTCTTTTACTAGAATAGCGGTTTTCTTGTTATTTCTTATCTGGAAAAAAATCCAACAACAAAAACTTCTTAAGTTTAAACATGCCAACAGTACCTACCTGAAGTGATTCCATACTGTGTTCTTTACGGAGTAACAGCACACGTGATTGCGTATCAAGACAACCAGTAACAATAAGGACACCTTTAGAAGACAGCACCACTAATCCACATGAACCTCACAACTTTCCTTACAGCAAAACATCTCGTTTCTTGATGCAAGTGTAAATAAGAGCTATTAATTCGGGCTCACATTCCTATCTGAAAATATCCCGAGCAGCTAAAAAGGAGTGCTTCATATTTAAGTGGTGGAAACAAGCTTAACATGAATTTTAATGCAAGACTGAAAACATTCTGCAAGAACTAAGCAGTAATTAATTTAAACAGTAAATTTTTCAGGAGACAGTGTGTTTGGTTAGCTCACATAAAGCTGGTCTGGACATAATGCAAGAGACAGAAGAACCTTACCTGTAGTGATAAATAAAATCCATCATCTGGACCTGTCTGTTCCGCCCAGATCTTAGTTGCTTCGTCCCAAGACATTCCTCTCTCCACACTGATCTAGAAGACAGCCAGGCAGGGGTATGTGAACGGGAACAGGCTTTAAAACGGTTACAGACACAGGAACTAAAGACCCATGGAATCAAGCACTGTCCAGTAAAAGGCCTGGAACCTCCCCTCACTCAGCACATGTTTAGCCAATTGCCATGTTTTAGAAACCTACTGGCAAGCAAGTTTTATTTGTTCATACAAAAAGATACAGAATCAACTTACTGTGTATAGTTCTACGTGTCCAGAGGTAGAATATCCAGGAGTTAGAAACTTCTTAACGTCTGCCTTCCTTACTTTCTCATCCCCAGAGCCCAAATCTGGAAAGGAAAGGACAAAGTTATTCTGTTTCTCTGTTCCTACTGAAATACAAGAGTACAGAGAAGCTGATTTACTCACCCAAGATGCCCATATCGTATCTTCCATTCTTTTTAGCATTTTGAATAACTGCATTTAACGTGTCAGAAAAGTACTGGAATAAAGCATTCTGCTGATGTACTTCCATGCCAAGAATTCTATTCAGAAATTTCCCTATGTTGTTATAATCTTAAAAAAAAAAAGATTAAGAAATACACATATTAGGTCAACAAAGACTGATGACAAGCTCTCAATCAGTGTTCAGTCTCAAGAAGACTACTTAAATCCACTCTTTCAGAAATGAGGAAAACATTCTGGAATTCATAAAGTAACTTTTTAGATAGTTACAACTTCAGTTCTATTGCTAGAAAGCCACCATCGTGACATATGATATCTCTAGTGACATTCTAAAGACACATTAAACACACAAATACCTTTATCAAGCGTTAGTATTCCAGATCTGTCTTCTACATTTATCAAGCCTACGCCAATCAATCCCTGACGAACATCTAGGAAAAAGAAAGTTAAATCATGGCTGCTTTGCCAGCTAAAAATAAACCAATGAAGTAACAGCTTGTTTAGCAATCACTGTTCAGGATCCAATTCCAAAACTTCTGACACCCCTCAAATACAAACTGCTACCTAGTACCTCAATAATCAAGGTGGAACTTTGCCTTCTGTCCTTCCAGGAAGCACAAGCAGGGAAAACTACTAGTGGCACTATATATAAGCTCACAGGAAAACCAAGATATTGCAAGAGGTAACAGGAAAATTAAGACATAGAACTGTATGTAATGCTTTGGCCAAGCAGATACAGAACGTGCCTTATACTGAGAGAGTTCACATATCTTGTTTCACACGTGAACTTCAACATTCAAGCAACATGCAGAGGACTAACATCCAGTGAGAGCCTGTCTGGGCCAGCTGATCAGCTGAAATAGTAACAGTGTTTTCTAGCTCTAAAATTATTTTTATTTTCTGCATACTGGAAAACGACCCAAAGGTAGCTATTCCATCCAGCAAATCACACTTACCTTTGAAGAAGTCTCCAGGAAAATCGGGAGGTGGCGAGACCATTGGGGAGTCTAAGTTCACAATGGATTTCATAACAATCTCTAAAGCATTTCTGCCATACTGCATAAGAAAAATAAAGTTGCTCTGATAATGCGATCCAGTGTTTGTGCCTCAGCCTCAAGCACACGTGGTCTAACAAATATTTGTAATTCACAATAAAATGTTTTTCTCTGCAGTAGTGAAGGGAACTGTTTATTAGCTGTTCAATTATAAACTACACTATATAAACAGCCCAGTCTTAACTCCTAATTAGAATTGCCAAATTTATCTTTCAGTTGTCACTCAAGACCTGGATTGTTAGCAAATGCAGAAATGTAATTTACACATGTATTCGTGTTCCATGCAGCTTTGCCACCAGAATTAAGAATGTTTCCTGGCTGTCTCAGAAAGAGGCCTCCTTATCAGTAAGTAAGGCAGAAGTAAAACACTTCACAGAAGATGGAAGAAATCCTTCCTCAACAAGTCATTTGTGGCATAAGTGTCAGAGCATGAGTTTTCAAACAGAAATAGAACCATCACCTTGTTGTCAAAATTGAATCTGCTGAGGTCTCGAGTTTCTGTAGCCCGTCTGTCACCATGGGTGAGGGCTCCCTGTTAAGACACACCTTTGTAATTAAATCAAATTTTAAGAAAAGAAAACTAAGTTGTATTTTCTCAAATAAAGGATCAGACTTCTCGAAACAATCTTACCAAGCTCTCCAGTCTTTTTGCAACTATAGATGCAAATCTTTGCTCTCCGGCCAATTCAGAAATTAGGAACACATACTCTGGGGCAGTCACTTGGTTGGATCTATGAGTTCTTCCTGGATAATTAAATAGAAGCACATATGTCAAATTCCACTTCCTTGAACATTTCTAATAAAATATGAATTCGACTAGTAAAGAAAAAGGCTAGAAATTAAATCCTGCTGAAAATTAAGTTTCTGCTGTACTACAACCACTGGAAGGTAGTACACAAATGCTCTAGAGTTGTGGCAACTTTCATAAAGATGATACATGAAAAAAACACCCTAAGCTGCAGTGTGAGCTTGTAAGTTTTGAAAGAAACCTAGCAAAATTATGACTATAGATCAAGCTGATTCTATTCATGGGTAAAGACGACTGGAAGGATCAATGTTATTTGCCATGAATTAGAAGCAGATTCAGTTAGTATTACTAGTTTGCTAGGGGAAGGATACAAAAAATAGTTATTTACCGAACTGCTGTATTGCTCTATCCGCGCTCCACGGCAACTCCAGAGTCATGTGAACTCTCCGTCTCTGGTTCTTAGCTCTACGGTCTGCTTGCAATGATATCCCAGAGCTGGCAGCCTCCGAGATGATGGCAATGTTCTTTGATTAAGAAAGGAGTTGTTAGCAATACATCCAAGATCAAGCTTCAGTTTTCAGTTTCGAAAATAAAATGTATTTTTACAAGTACTACTAACGTGGATCTGAAATGGTTTCACTGTTACTTAGTTTTCCTATTGCAAGGAGGAGGGGAGGGGAGAAAAAGTATGGTTCTCTATCAGAGTTAGAAATGCTCATGAATTTTTGAGTGACAGGAGTGGTTTTCGCTTTACTTCATTTCCACAGAAAGGTGTTGCTGTCAGAAGACAGGCAGTACATTGCAGTCTTGCCATTCCGAAGGGTGGGTTTCTCTGATGCTGGCCTGCGTTTCAGGAAGGGGAGGGACAGAGGGAGCCCTGCTCTGATAGCAAGCACCGCAGAGAAGAAAAAAGTTGCTGCTAATACTGTATAAGGAAGAGGATATGGCCGTTCTGGTACATGAATGCGTTTGCCTTGGAAGAATGTAAATGTTTGGACTGTGCAGTCACCTACAGGAACGTGAGTATTTATTCTCAAGTGTAATAACAGACCATAGAAGTTCCACCCAACAGCTACCATTACTTGATTTGCCCTCTTGTGGTAGCATGTCCCAAATGAGCCACAGGAAAGTTGTGGGGTTTTTCCCTTCCTCTTTTTATCAGCTTCAGTTCTACCACTATTCCAGCCAGTACTTGATTTCAGAGTGCAATAGCCAAAAGCGATCACCCTTCCCAGCATTACTTCTCGATCCCTGTCAAGGTAGGCCACCACCACCTTTTCCCTGCAGCCCCCTCAATGTTTTTTCAGACCAAGCCAGTCCCCATTTCTCAATTTCCTTATTTCCTCTAGGAAGCAGAGGTACACAGTAATCCAGATAAAGGAATCACAGAGATGGGGGGCGTTTCTCTGCCTTTTAAACATACACTGCTTCACCAGAGCAGCTGGAAGGTGCCAGCTTTCCATTTGGCATGTGTATATACCTCTTAAGCACAAGCCTCCATGGCCACCCAAACTACAGCCTGACCTTTAAAGCACAATGCAGCCACATATTGGACAGGACTACTGAATGCACTGGTTTGAAAAACGTAACAATAGTGAATAGAATATGCTAACTAGTACTTACAGTACCTGAGGAGTCCCTGTAGTATAATGGTAGAGCCACAGCTTCGATAACTTAAAGTGTTACAATTTATAAAATACTGCCAGATGCCATAGTATCTCTTTAAGGATTACCTTATCTCCATCCATGAACCTCTGCTTCTCTGTGATGTTCAGAATTTCAACGGGCACATCAAGCTCGGACCTCGACTCGTAAGATATGCTGCCATCGTCATTGCTTACAACTCGCCCTTTGCGGCCAGTCATCTGCAAAAACAAAAGGGCATGCAAGCTCGTTATAGCAATGCCAAAATTATTACATGACCAAAACCTGCAAGCAACGGTACTGTTTATTCATACACCAACCTTAAAATAGAATCAGTCATTTACTTCAAGTCTAAAACCACATTAGAGAACCTGGATTGTTTTTTGGTTGGTGCCATTACCTGCTATGTGGTGTGGCACAGTTATTTAGAGGTATCTCATGGAATCAAAAGCATAACAAAGCCTATCTATGTAGATATGACACAGTACTATGCTCCTGTCCGTAAGGGATTTACCAGGAGTACTAAGAAAATAATCAAAACTGACAGCTGAGATTGCCACTGATTTCAACAGGGTCTTTTAAATCATAATGATCTTTCTGCTTGATAAGAGTAAAGACATGTTTCTAAAGTTATTGAGATAAAGAGGTAATAATTCATCAGGCTTTTCACTAATGCAGTTTTATTATACAGGTTCTTAATCTTCATTGCCTAGGAAGATGAACTAAAGCTGCTTTCTGTTTTATATACACCCGCTTCAAACTGACTACAGCTAAAGAGACACACCACGATAAAGCAAAACAAACTAGCATGATTTACCCAACAAGAAACTACCAGTCTCAGAAATAACCTATTTACCCATTCAAAGCACTCTGTGTTCTAATACAATCTTCGAGTTTCCCTTTAACTCACAAGGCATTCAGCAAAGCAACATATACTCTTATCCCAGTGAGATTACTGTCTAAAACTGATAAACACGTTCTCTTTAATAGATACATAAGTCACATGCAACCCTGAAGAATGACAACACTGATTTACTGCAGCCAGATAATGTATGGCTGCAGTAGAAAAAAAATACATTTTTTTTTAAAAAAAATGTGAACACCAGCCCTACCTCTGCAACATTTTCCGGACCACCGAGTTCATCTATAAGCTCATCCAGTGTATTAGGTGGAAGATCTTCAGCCAGCTTTTCCAGTTTATCAAGCAGTTCCTTTTTCATTTGTTGGGCCCTTTCAACAGCATCCTGACTTGTTACAAAGCTGCTGTTTGTGTTACTGTTTGCTGAAATTTAAGAGACTCTTTAAGATTTAGAATTTCACTGCCTAACTGCTAAGTAAGTGAATCCATCAAAGAAATGTATTCTTACCTGACATGTTGGTACTAGAAGTGGTGGTACCAACAGTGGAAGTAAAACAGCTAGGTCGTTTTGATCCAAGACCAGAAGCTAGTAAGGCACTTTGAATAGAATCTGGGTCTATGCTTTTCTTCTTTTTCTTGTCTTTATTTTTTTTATGCTCTTTTCTAATTAACCAGGGATCTAAAGTTAAATAAAGTTATTTTCAAAAAGATGGAAGCATTTACCAAAAAGCCATCCTTTCCTTTGAAAAAACTACATTCTTGTTACAAAAGGTGACTTACGAAAGTCTGACCTCCAGTGTGTAAAATCTACTTAAAGATGCAAACCAACACTCCAGTACTAATTCCAGTCTCATTAGAATTAAACTACATGCTTATCGAACACACTTATTTTTGACTCATTGAAGTAGTTAGGAAAGACTTTATACTTACTATCTGCACGTACAGCTACTGGCTCAATGAAACAAACTGTCTTACCATCTTCATCATCTTCACTGGATTCATCTCTGAATGGGTTGAAGTCATCATCATCTCCAGAACTCAAAAATCTGGAGCTCTCATTGTCACTTTCTTCATTGTCTGAAGCATCAGACTCACTTTCACTCTCATCAGAGCTGCTACCTGCAAGGCCGCCTGTTTTGCGAGCTTTTTTGGCTTCTCTGCTTATTTCTTCACCTGATTCCATTACCCCCATCACCCCAGAAGAAAAAAAAAAGTTAGTTTAGACATTGTACTCTACTTTTGAGGTTTGTTTTACCACCACTGCATACAAACTAGAAAAATACTCAACTACTAAAAATAGCAGTGTTTTAAAGAATCTAAGTGCCAAGACATCTCTCCCAAGTTTGGTTTTTGATTGGTGGTTTTTGTTTGTTTTATGATCACCTACCTTTCAGTAAGAATACAACCAGTTTGGGAAGTGGGGTGGTATTAGTCTTGTCTTTACTGAGCCTCAAGAAAAAGTGGTTATCAGCGTGACTGCATCAGGAAGTGGTCTGACACGTGCAAGGCATTTTGGGATACAGTCCCATACCAGATCAACTCAAGTCTGAGTGAAGCAGTAACCAGAATTTACAGGTTATATTGCTTCAGTAGCAGTTTTAGTCCGCTAACGGAAATTTCTAACAAAAGTCTTAGAGGCTTGCAATACATGCTCTTTCATGAATGCCTGTACTGATATTTACACTCCTGTATTTTTTCCAGAGTTCACTCTTGGGCAGCTCTAGAACTGCCCCATTTTCACTATGGCATCAGTCTAAGAACTTCAGCATTACCTTTCCGTTTCTTTATTTTGTTCTCCTTGCAAGGGCTGTCTCTGGGCGAATTGTTATTACTTTGAGCAGTCAAGTCAATTCCCAACAAGCTAAACAGCTTCTTCCTGTCAGGAGCTGGAAAGTGCTTTTCAATAAGAGACTGGAATACTCCTCTGTTTAAGAAAAAAGGGTTCTTCAGTCAAATTTGCATTTATTTAAAGTAGAAACCTATAACATTTTAACAGCTTGCTTGAATTCTCTGAAAAATTATTCCCTGTGAACACTATTACACAAGCACTCTGTAATTATCACCGATATTATTTACCATATATGCCATACCATGGATGTACTGTATTTGTCACCTTCTTTTAAAAGTAGGAGACATTTACTTTACAGCACTGTAACTTGTAACTTAAATCTGGTTTTGGCATCAAGTGGTATTGCTACTGCGATCTTACTGCTCAGAGTTTAAGTGACAGATAAAGTTCCTCAACAAGGTGGTCTCAGGACTGAGATCATCAGGTCTGGCTCAGCTGGTGAAAGAGGGAAGTCACAGCTTAAACTGGCTTTGGTTTAAATGCAGCATACACTTTGCAAGTCCTCCCCTCCTCCCAGTTTGAGTAGAACAGTACCAGCTGTTCACACCTGAGAACATCATTTCAGAAGGCTGGCAGAGCTAGGAACTAACCCATGGTTCACTTGAGCAATAATACCATCAGGTTTTATGTACGGATGTTCTTAAGCTGCCTGTACTAAAGGATACCCAGCGTCTGTGCACTGATGCATGTTTTACACGTGAAAGGACAAATTACTACACACACTAAGCTGGATTAAGGCTAGTTTTGTAAAAGACAGTTTTAACAAACTTCAATCTTACTTTGCTGTAGAAACAAAGTCATTCAGTTCACCACCACCTTCCTCCAAGGCTTCTAATGTTCTTGCTTCTCCTGTTGACTGCAGGCCAATAACAACACACTAAGGACAAATGAATACAAGACTAAGATGACGTGGAAGTTTACTTTTGCCTGAATTTCTGCTCATTAAACAGCTTCAATACCATAAAGTACAAAAGCATGCTGCTACTATGTCTGAAAATATTTGTTATAAAAAAATAAAAACATTAATAGCCTTACATTTAATAACGATATTTAAAAGTAGGTCTTTATCAACTTACTTTCCCGTTCTTGATTTCTTCCCGAGCTAGCTGCACCACCCTCTTCACTTTAGACGCTATGCAAAGGTACTTGAAAAACCTCTGATGAGCTGACCAAAACTGACCCCACATAGACTTTTTCATTCGTTGTTCTGCATCAATAAGATCGGCTGCTTGCTGAAACCTCTCTCTAGCACTGACCCACTGGAGAAGAAAATGTTAATTGCTTTACAGGTCACATTTCAAGGCTACACAGATACATTAATACCCAAATAAAGACAGAGGTTTAAAGTTCCAGTACTAAGGGACTGCAAGTCAAGGAAACTCATCATACACCAAACATAGCTCACAAAAAAAGAAAATAGCTATCCTTAGTAAATTCAGAAGATAATTATGTTTATAATGAAAAGCAGATACATTTACATTACTACCAATGCAAACACACAGTATTTTTTAATTACCTAGTTTCTCCATTAATACACTCATGTTAAGCAAACAAAGAGCACTGCCCAAAATTAAATTTAAAGCTACGCATGAAGATCCCAAGAAGAGAAAACCCCCACTGCCTTCATTTCTACAACATTGTTATACCGACTGTTTCCAGATTACACAAAGTAAGCTTTGGACATTAGTGATTTGTTTAAGCAACATTCAAACTTAAGTGCTGTTTTAAAGTTGATGTTATATACCTGCCAAATTTTAATTATTTTACATGAATAGAGTCATGCTTATGCAACCTCTTAAGCAGATAAAGACCCTGCTCATTTTAGTCTACATCCAAGGAGTAATTATTTTTATCTAATATAGCAGAGGTAATGTACAAGCAGAACGTGTGCTCCAGAAAGACACACTCAACATATGGACAAAACAATTAAGAAAAACATGAAAGATAACCAGCAGGTGGATAAATGAAAACATTAAAGGGAACCACAGCTCCGGTGCTTTGGAGTTGGTCTGCCACATGATTAAAACTATCACCCTGCACTGTAACTACAAGCTACCACTCCATCATTCTGCCTCAATGAAAAAGCCCATGCAGCCTGTCTAGTGGTCCGCAGCTTGTTCTCAGCTCAGTTGCCTAAAGGGGGAGGACTGGAGCACCAAAATGTGACCATCAGGTAGGCAACTACTACCAAGGTCTCTGAAGCACTGCTAGAAGGCAGTGAATTTAGTACATACTGGAAGATGCACCCAGAAGTTCAGTTTTTATGGACTCAGAACAAGAATTAACAGCTTTTGCCAAGTCTTAAATGGATGTTATACTAAGATGAGACAAGATGCTGCCATTCCTGTCTCTCAACAGGCTATTTCAGGAGCATTCAAGTTTAAACCATGTAACTTCAACCTTTCAGAACTCAATATAGAAAGCAAATTTAAGAAGGTGCTCTTACCAGTTTCACAGATTTATTGTACATTTTAACATATTCCTGTGAAAGCAGAACTTCATCAATTTTGAAAGTTACACCTGAAAAACTCAACTGTCTTGCTATGTACATTCCTCTCAGCTTCATATCCATAGCAACTATTTCCATGGCACCAACACCCCTAAAATAAAGGAACAAATTAAGTCAGTATTAGAATTTTCAAGAGCAAGGATTTGTTAAAAAACCCTCAAGTGCTTTAGAAGAAAACAGCATGCTTACCAATGTGAGGGAGTATGTTTTCAAAATCATTAGCACTCTTTCTTGAAATACACCCCCCTGGGGGTCTTGAAATTTAGCGTTCACATAAAACTATATCCCTGCCTCGTATTAAGTGTACCCCAAGAGGTACAAACACCCAAGCAGTTACTTTTCCCCTGAATGACCTAGCATGCAGTAAGAGACAGTACCTTACAAACTGTAATTGGATAATGAAGTCGGTCCAAATACATAACAATATCTTGCATTGCCGTTTTATAAACACCACTGAAGATTTAAAATAATGCATACAAACTGTATTAAGCCATTCAGATTTATGCTGGTATGAAAACCATTAGGCTAGTAGGTAACTTAAGCTATTGCTAGAGGAGTGTTGCTGTTGAAGAGAACTTGAGAGTGCAAAGCAAACCGACTCACAAGTTGGGGCCTGCAATTTCATTATTACTCATTTAATACATACTCAGTAATGAAGTGGAAATGATGCTTGCACAGTCTAGAAAAATGATACATCATGCACATGGCATACAGGGAGATGCATACTAAGCCCTACTGCAGCATCCTGAAGTGTTCAAAATTCTTTTGAAGTAGGCAAAACGTAATATATAAGATGTTCACCTACCAAAGAACATTGGTATTTTCTACCAACCTCTCACATTTAGGTTTTTTTAATAAGTTCTGAATACTAAGTACCTTGCAACAGCATACATTATTTTCCTGAACTGGGGTTTTTATGCCAGAAAGAAGCATAAGAACGGGACTTCTTCCTCTTAAACTGCCCAAGCTGACTGCATAAACATTAGAGGTCTTCTGCATATAGCGAGACATTGCCTGTACTAAGCATACTCAGTACATACAGCATGTTTTCATGATGAGCAGCAAAATATTTGCATTTCATAACACCCACATTTTAAGAGGGCTATTTTCCCAGCAAGCTTCTAAAGCTCTCAGTATTTTCTGTGAGCAAGGGAAACATCCCATTTTTCACCAGAGAAGATAAATTACATTTCTGCTAGATTTACAAGCTAGTCAGAAAGTTCTTAGTGTGACAGGACAAGTTTGCGGAGGACTCTGAGTGAATGAAGACAAAGGAACTGGAAAGCACAGTCAACCACAGCCATATCCGCTCTTGCTATAGCTCTTTCAAATATTACCTTCTTTCAACAGCCTGAATAAAATCACTGAATTCCCTAAATGGAGTTCCTTCACCCCATATTCCAAGACGGTTCATATATGCCATATTCCTTGGCTCAGACGCACCTAGGAGAGAAGAACACATTCTGTACCACTGCCAGCAAAAACATACAGACATGTAATGCAGACTAAGTAGTACATACCTGTGGCACTAGCATAAACAACCCTGGCTTTTGGAAGTTTATTTTGAAGTTCCAATACAGCCAGACCTGTTTTTGTTGGTTTTGATGAACCAACAGGACACAGATTCTTAGCTTTGTGACACTCATCAAATACAATCTGAACATTAATTAAGGAAAAAACTTTGTCCCACTTATTTTTAGAATGGGGAGCTAAAACAGAAGACAAGAAAATCTGCTAATTACAATAGGTAGCAGTAGTAAATTGTAAACTTAAAAGACACTAGAATTTTCACTAAAAACTTACAAAAAGTATTTAGCTAGTAAGCATTAAAGAGCACAACTACCAACACTTGACTTCTTTAAAATGCTGTTGATACTCAAAAACTTTTTAAAGAACTCACTGGAGAAAATTTCAGTATAAACTTAAGGTTCTTAAACATCATATCTTAACTTGATGTGGTTTTTTATTGAATAAGCAGAAGCTTCACTCTTGTACCAGAGTTGTGTGGCAACAATATCATGGCAATAGATTTGGCACAAAGTTTGTAGAACTGAAAGTCTAATGTCAGAACGCGCATACAATTGATTACTGTCACAGATAAAGAACAATACCTAAAACCACCAGCAAATAAAAATACAAGATTGTCTGAAAGATGTAAGCTTAAATAGCACTTTGGCTACAATCAACTGAACTCCAGATGAAGGATACGACTCCATCAAAGTCTTCACCGCACCAGTGAAGCAGCTGCTTTAATCTGGTTTTGTATTTACCACCAGACTGACTTTCACCAATAAGAGAAGAATAAGTAGCAAAGATGACACCTTTCTTCACGCTTCCGTTATGTTTGGAAGAAATTTTCCCATACTTGAACTGTTATAAAGAGATAAGAAATTACAGGAATTATTCAAGAGAGATCCCCTCCTCAGACCCACCTACCATATGATAAAGGGATGCTGGTGGTCTTAACCTTAAGGTGTGTGTACTTTGAACTGCCTGTATCCCTACATCATGACTAGGGCATAGCTGGCACGTGGCAATGGGGTTAAGCGGTTATAGAGGGCCTTACTTAAAAATCTACTTGAAGACGACTAGATCTGAGACCTTAAAACAGCCACGCTCTCTTACTACATGATTTCCTTAACTTAAATATAATTAAAATTTCTGTTTCAATGCATCCCTTAGAGCTAATGGGTCAAGTGTATTTACAGCTGCTACAGTAAGTGACAATTTCAAAGCTTTACTGTATTTTATAATTAAGACTTAAAGCAAAAGTATAACTTAAACCAAACTTTTAAGTTCAGTGAATTCAACCAGTAATCACACTTCACAATTTATGTAAGTGGCTAATCCTGAGCAGAGGCACAATCTCCAAAAATAACTCCACACACTGCTGCTGATTTAGTAAATTATGAAGTCTACTACTCAAGTATTACATACAAAAAATGTTACATATAAAATGTGCACTGAGAGATAGAAATGAAAAAAATTAAAATGCTACGAAGTCTAAAAGATTTAAAGAATGTATCAGGTTCTAGAAAATACTCTACTAGTAGTGTCAGTAGTGGCTTGAAGAGTAACATTTTTTTACAAATACCACATGCTAAGACCTAAACCTACAAGGTGCCTATTTACATGATTAACTTAAAGCACTGTGTGGTTCTCCATAATAAGGCCTGTCAAACAAGACTCAAGACAGCAAATTTATTGAAATTAGTACATTCTTGCTCTTAAAACAGTCAACATGCACAACTTGTCACACAAGCGTACCTAAAGTTTTGCCTCAACTGTACATAGTAAAAAGTTTCCACACCTTGTTTAATGAATGAACCAATATGTTTTTTGCTCCGATATCTCTCAAATCTCTTTCAGCATCATATTTCAGATCATTTGACACACTAAACCTGAAGATAGAAAACAAAGCATATACTCTGTAAGTTACAGCCCAAGTTCAAAAAGCAGTTGCTAGAACACTTGCCAGAATACAGATTACACTGAATTTAAATACTATAGTCACTAGAGTGTCTGCTCTAACAAATCCTGACATACTTACCAGACTGCTCTTTTTCTGCCTAACAAGTAATTTTCATAGATTATTCCAGCTATGGTCCTTCCTTTTCCTACACCAGCACCATCACCTATCAAGAATCCAGCTCTGTCTCCGTTGGGCAGGAATGTTTCATGTTGCTGTAGGAGAAAGAACAGAAAACTTGTACCCATTCTCCAAGCACACATGGATTGTCAGAAATGAGCAAACTTAAAACATCCTACTGGATGAGACCAGCGGTTTACCCAGCCAAGCTGCCTTCTGACAGCGGGAAGAGGGGATTTTATTTAGGGAAAGCATATAACCTTAACTGCTTTATGTGATCCATTCTCCCCTTCTTCTCTCAGCACTTAGAACTGCTACACGTATCTAATTTAGTGCCTACCACCAGACTGGCTGCTTGTTTTAACCTGCTGACACGCACCTCCACAGCCTTTTGTGGCAGCACGACTCAGACACCCACTGCCTGTGCAAAGAAGTATTCTTCCCTCTGTTTTAGACCAACCTCCTACCAGTTTCACCAAAGTTTCTGCTCTGTTCTTGTTTTTATGGGATTCCACTGCCTTCTAGATCAAAGAGACCTTGATTTCACTCTCCTTCATTTTTTGCCTCTCCGGACCGAGGCATCCCAGCCTTTTTAGCCTCTTTTCACGAGGCAACTTCTTTCCTCCTGTAACCATTTTAACTGACCTCTAACTTCCGCTACCTTCCTCCCTGACATGCAGTGTGCTGCATGCACATCGTCTGATGTGGGCCCACTGAAGTTTAACGTCGCAGCAAAATAACACTCTGTTGTCTTCCCTGGACCCTTCCCAATGATGCCAGTGCTGGCTTTCTTAGCCTGCTCCTACTGCAGCCATTAAATTATTTCAGAGAAATAACAAAAATTCCTAAGCTGTCCTTCCCAAGACAGTTTTGAGATCAGCATCATGGGAGTGGTTTAGACAAAGCTTTCTTAGGTGTTTTACTTCACTTTTGTCTGAACTCAAGCTCACCTGCCACCCGCTATTACATCTCAAACCTTTATGCTCTTATTATTTTATCTCCTTGTAAAACTGATGTAGCTGCATTTGTCAGATAGTAGTTTTTCTTCTTAAATTCTATCTTAGTTTTAAGCTGTACTAATGTCCAGCATACCTGGGCTGCGTAAGTGATTGCTTCAAGCTGCAAAGCTGACAACCAGCCACTGTCAATTGTTTCTTCTGATATCGATGTCTGGTACCACACATCAGGAGGAGTTACACTGGACAATGAGCTGGTTTCCACTACTGGGTCAGGATGGCGTAGACCAATTTTTACTGGTTGAAAAGGGAGTGGTAGTAAGGGAAAAGATGCAAACATAAACATGTGCTGCAGCAGCAGAACTCTGTATTCATATTTACCAAAACAAACTGCAACTGTCCATTGCAAAAGCTGAACTCAAGAACTATGTTTCATGGCAACACTACACCAAGCATTAAACAAACTGCATTGCATACAAAAGAATACATTAACCTGAATCTATATCATTGCAATCTTAACTTTCTCTTCTTACCACCTTCCCCCACTTTCTATGAAATTAGGTAAAATTCAGTTAATAGAAAATTAAGGTATTTGTGTACTTGACATGTTTGAGGGAAAAAAAAATGGTCTGAACCTTGCCATCCCAAAAGGCCAGAGGCAGCCTCAAGATGCCAGAATCACAAAAGCAGCATTCTTCTCTCTATTTATATAGTGCTGGTTTTAAGCAGTATGAGAGGAGAAAAGATTTAGAACAGACATTGTTTAATTGCTGACAGATCTCATCAGTGACTAGGAATTAACCGTTTCGCTACAAACCCCATGCAAAATTTATTGCCTTGCTTTTACACCAGGTCAGCAATGTACTTTGGAAACAAGTTAACAGCTTTTTGTCACTGATTACAATAAAGAGAAAGGAAGGAAAAAAAGAGAAGATGGCAGTTAAGACCAGTAAAAGATTCACTTAAAAAAACCCAACAAAACAAAACAAACCAACAACCAGACAACAAACACAAAACAAACAGCTCTCAGTCAGTCAGGAACAATGCAGGAAGAATGTGCTCATGGTAATTTCACACCAAAAGACTAACAAGATTCTGAAGTGTAGCAGCAACCACTTAATCCCTTTACAAAATTTAATCTGATGAGGCATAAGTGTTTTAACACAGGTTAAAAAAAGCCTGATCTTGGTTCAACCACCTTATTTCTGAAACAAGCACTGCTCAAATTGACTAAAGAACTCCTTTTCTATTTAAGAAAAGTGTACCTTCCAAAGCTAAGTGCTATAGAAGAGAAAAATTTCCTAGGAAAACCCTCCACAAATTCCGGTGCTTTTTACTTGATTGAGATAGTAACCTATTTTTTGGTGTTAGCAACTACAGAAGAGAAAACAACAAATTAGCTCTCAAAACATTTCAGTCTTTTGACATTAAGAAAACATTAGGTCATACATTTTATTGGCATATACTCAGCATAAGTTTCTGCATGGCCCATTTCTTCTTCATCTTCTTCCTCAGGTTCCTCCTCCTCTTTTACTGTTGGCACTTTCTAGAATAGAGAAATACCTGCATTAGTCAGGCACACCGTTAATACTCCAAGTCCTGGATATTATCATGACAAATGAAATGAGCACAAACTTGCACTTGAGCATTTTAACACATGTACTAGATGAACCAGTGAGCAGCTGGGAAAACTACAGATGAAAACATACATTTCTTACACTTTAAACAAAGACACAAAGTCAGGGAACTTCCTCTCTTTTGCAAGGAGATTCAAGTACTCCAAACTCACATAGGCAGAATTTCCAAAGAAACACTTCTAACAGTGTATTAAATCCAAACTATGACTTAAAGAAAACTGCCTTAAACACACAACAGCTAGCTAACAGCCAAAACCTAACTTTCAAGTGCTCCCATGCAGCCTCCTGCAGTTTCACATTCACTATGTAATTTCACAACTTTGGGAATAGTTACAGTATCTATCCAGTATCCTCCAAAACCTGACAGCCATCCATTTTTTACCGTGATCTTGGTCACTGTAAGTATATGAATATTTTTAAAGTACTCGTTAAATGACAAATCAAAAATTTCACAATTACTAATTTAATGTTTAATACAAAAAAAGTAATCTGAAAAACGCTTCTCTTCGCCAGTTGCTAAAGAGCACTGTTCATCACAAACTTCAACTTGATTCTAGCTATCAGTGAAAATGCTGAAACTGAAATGTTTACAGCATCAGAATATACTTTCATTACATTTACGAAATCCAATGATACTCAATTTATATCTTAAATCAAGCTGCCCAGAAGGTCAACCATGCTAGAGTAAGTCTTGTTTCCTCCTTGCTAGTTATACAAATGGGGATATTTTAAGAAAATGTCTTAAAACACAGAGCAATGATAGGCTTATCAGCTCTAACTGCAGCACACTCTTCTTTGGCCACACAATCAGGTTCTGTTAAGGACAGTAATTTCTTGACATTTCTTGTAATTTCCTATATAGGTAGTCTGCTCTAAACAGCTGTTTTAGTCATCTAACCAAGCATTCATCTAGTGGAGAAACCAACCTTTCGAACAAACAGATGCACTTGATAATTCTACTGCACAAAATGCATGTATAACAACTGAAACAAGTCACAGGTGGTGTGGCAAATAAAATACACATTAATTTGGCAAATTAATCATTTGTATGACTTACCATAGTAGGTGAAAAACTTCTCATTTTAATATCATTTATCCATATTCTTGCTACCTCTTTTGTGGAAGCCTCCTTCTTCACTGCACCGTTGCTTAGATCGGCTACAAAATACAAAGCTGTGTTTTACAGAAATTCCCTCCAAACATCAAAACTAACATCCTTACCTATTAATGAGCTGGAAGAGAAGTTTAAAATGTCTAGTAGCACACTGACGCTTCAAGAACACAATCAGTATTTTTGTCCAAATCAGAAAGCCTCTGAGCAAGGAGTTAAATCCTGTTCCTTCTTCGAAGGAAACAAACTTCCCATGCAATACCACCCACCACATCCAACAGCTGTGTATTAGTTTCAATATTAAAAAAAAAAAAGTATTCTGGACCATTACCAAATCTATGCATAGTATTTAGAAATACTCCATCCTGTGAGCCTTTGAAGTTTAACAACAAACCAGAAAGCCCAGTGTTTCAACAGAAATTAATTTACCTGGTCTGGTGACATTTACTAGCTTAGGAGAAACTAAGATTACTTCTGTAAAACAAAAAGTCAACGCTTTGGACTCAATTGTTAGAAGTTTTTAACAGGATCCTTCAAGAAGATGGTTTATTAACTTTCCTGTCCTTAGCCACATTTGGAAACAACTGGCTATAGGGCTCACAACAGAACTAAAAAAATTTACACAAGGATAGATTTAAAGCATTGAAAGCAGCTGTCAAGCTTCCATCATGCTGACAGTCAATGCATGCAATAAATTTAGCATAATTTCCCCTAAAAACAATTAAGACAATTGCACAAATAAAGTTTTCCTCAAAGAGCTTGCATAATTTAACCTTTTAGTATCTCCCAATCTAGAATTCCTGCTGCCTGAATTACATGAAAATACGATGTTTCCTTCCAAGAGCTTCCCTGCCCTTGAAATTTCTGCATTTTGTCAATTATTTTTTTATAAGCATGAAGAAAGATCCAGAAGCACAAGCACACCAATAACATTAGAAATACAGCAGTTCTAGAAGTTGCATGTCTGCTTTTCACTTAATACAGAAGCTACAGATTCAACTGTTCTCTGCAGCTATGCCACTACAACACCTATTGGGTATTGATATCTTTTACTTATGTGCTTCTGTGGGTTTTCATTTAGCACAGAGCGGGTAAGTCAGTCCTCTAAAACCTCCTCCCCGTCCACTTCCTCACTCCCTTCACCCCTGGCCCCAACTTCAGTTGGTGTCTCAACTTCCATTTTTGTCAACCACTCCGTAACAGAAAGCAAGGGAACAAGGAGGCACATGCTTTTTGTTTCAGTCCTAACAGCCAGTTTCATTTACTACGAACTATCTGCATATGAAAAAATAGGTTACTTCCAATCCCGCCTATAGAAGTAATAAATCTTATTTCAGAGGCAATGAAAACATAGAAATCCAGTAAAATCCAGTGTACCTTTCAGAAAAAGCTGCAACAGAGATGTTTTCAAACTCAACTGGTCTGATCTTAACCTCATGCTAAAACTAGAATGACTTCAAAGAATCAAATCACACACACACACCCCCCACATACAGCTTTTCCCTTACATAAAGCTGACCCTGTAAGCTGTTCACATATTGGAAATAACATACAGGAAAGACTATGAAAAGAATCACATAATGAAGATTTGGAGAGTGGTAGCAAAACACTTGCAGCATTAAAGTCAACGCCACATTTAAGTAGCAAGATGGAAACAAACAGCAAGTTTTTAGGACTTAAGGTTTTAAACAATAGAACTGATGCCTCCCATGAAACATACAGGGACAGAGATTTTCTCTCTCAGGAGATGTTTTACAGGAACACCCTACCACGGGAGTACTAGTATGTACTACAACTCTAGTTTGGAAGGTGCCAAAAGAAATATAGTATTTATTAGTCATAGTTCCACAGCAGGTATACAGCAGAACAAAAACGGATGTAGACTCAAGGAAGATAGCTAAATCAACTTCAGTCATGTCCATGAATTAGTTTTACCAATTTGCCAGCTGTAACCTAAGATGTCATTTGCCCCATTCCTTACAGTAAATAAAGACCTTAATATTTTTTTTAAACCTGTCATTTTGTATCATTTCACCCTGAATTCTAGCACTACTGAAGTCAGAATAGAATCTACCAGGTTTTCTGGCCCATTTCATTTTACTGTGATACTCTACTGATCAATGAAACTGCAAAATGTACAAAGATCTTCACATTACATTGTTTCACTATTTGTTCAAAATACTGTAATTACGAAAAAAGAACACTCACTTGCTGCTGTTGCTACTGGTTGGGCAATATTAGGAGGTGGCTTCAACTTCATGAGTTCATTAAGACTATTATTCTTCAGCAGATCTTTCAGCTGAATCTGGTCCTTTGAAGGTGTCGTGGTCAAGGCATTGCGAACTGCTGGTGCTGCAACCGAGGGTCGAGTAGTTGTGCTGGTCTGAATGATTTTTGCTACAGTGATAGTCTGCCTCGTAGTTGTAACAGGTGTTGTTTTTGTCATCACTATTGTAGTCCCCAAAGTTGGAAGCTGATTTATTTGATTCAGCACAAAGGTCGTGGTGGATGGTGGTTGCTAGCAACAAAGAACGAGGGATATTTTCAGAAGACAGTGGAAAAAACAGATTTTATTTGCCTTTCATCTAGAGCACAGGAATCACCAGTTTTCAAAGACACTTGTAATAAGAAATGCCTTCACATAACATGCTGAGGATGCTAGAGTAATTATCCTGTGCTGCAACAGTCTGAGCAAGAAGCATCTATCAACATATTGCCATAAGTATTTTTGAACAGTATTTAAAATTTTATTTTCAGGTAAGGGAAAGGAAATTAAAAAAACAGAATGAAGGATTCATCACCTAGGTACAAGACACAACTACTGCAGGTACAGGAACCCTGAGCTGAAGAGCAAGTAGCTGGACAACTGTCAGAGCAAACAGCTTGGATTACTTAAAGTGTATGTGCAGCCTTTCAGACACACTATGCTACATGCACCTTTCTGCAGACCTGCTTTATGTATCCTCAGTTCAGGTGCAACCGCCATGACTACGGTGCTCAGTTACCTGCAGCTAGAAAAGGTGGTACATGGTTCAGGTACAGGAGTCAAGTTTACGTAGCCCATGTATCTCCAGAATTTGCATGCAGGAGAAGTAAAAGGCACACAGGACACCTCAAAATGTTTTGCTGCATACTGCTTTCTCCTCTTTTGTGTCCCTTGTCATACAAATTCTATCAACCCACAGGTACACCAAGTTTCACAGTCTCAGTAAAAGCAACACTGAGATGATGGCCACTGGCACTTTACGCTCCCACCTCTTTTGTTACGTTGTACTAATATACAGTCTTGGGTTTACCTGGCAAGGTTTTGGTAGCCAGGGTGCTTCTGTGAGATGCCAGAAGCCTCCCCCACATACAACAGTGCCAGTGCCAGCCTGCTACAAGACAGACCCGCTGCGGACCAAGGCCGAGCCAGCCAGCGATGGTGATAGCGCCTCTGGGATAGCATTTAAGGAGGAGTAAACACTGCTGTGTAATCAGCAACTGGGAGAGAGGAATTAAAACATGCGAGGAACAACTCCGCAGCCCCCCAGGCCAGTGCAGGAGGAGGAAGGAGGGGCTCCAGGCACCAGAGCAGAGATTCCCCAGCAGCCTGTGGTGAAGCCCACAGTGAGGCAGGCTGTGCCCTCAGCCCATGGAGCCCACAGCAGAGCAGATATCCTCCCGCAGCCCAGGGGGGCCCCGCACCGGAGCAGGAGGATGCCCGAAGGTTGCAGTGACCCTGCAGAGAGGAGCCCAGGCTGGGGCACATCTGCTGGCAGGGCCTGCAGTCATCTGGGGGACCCAGACTGTTTGTGAAGGACTGTGCCCTGTGGGAAGGGCCCATGCCGGAGCAGTTCATTAAGAACTGCAGCCCGTGGGAAGGGCTCATGTTGGAAGAGTTTGTGAAGGAGCTGCTGGAGCAAGGGACAAGCACGATGAAGGAGTGGCTGAGACAATGTGTGATTACACCGGGAGCGAAGCTGAGCCCAGGAAGAAGGGAGGGGTGGAGGGGAAGGTATTTTTAGATTTGTTCTTATTTCTCATTATCCTACTCCATAGTTCAATTTATTGCCAGTTAACAGATTTCCCCAAGTTGAGTCCGTTTAGCCCATAACAGTAATTGCTTATCTCCCTGTCTTTTATCTTGACCTGTGAGCCCTTCATTGTATTTCCCCCCCTTCACCATCCAGCTGAGGAAGGGGATCGACAGAGGAGCTCTGGGGCACCTGGTGTCCAGCCAAGGTTAACCCACCACACGTACACTTAAAAATTCAACAGGACCAGTTCTTACCCGAACATTTAATAAGGCTGGAGTTGATACGGTCTCTGGTTCTTGTTTCACAGCAGCTGTGGCCTCAGTCTCCAAGCCTAGTTCTAATGCACTAAGTGGCACTGACTGCAGAGAAGAGAAAGCAAGCATCAGGAAAGACTCACACCAGCAGAGAAAAAACCCTTAAGACTAAAGATCCACCCAAAAAATTGAAGTTAATGGGGAAGTCCTTAACTGTGTTCATGAACAAAGGTTTCATATATGAAAATAAAAATCATCACGTGGTTGAGTTCATATTCAAAGAATTTAAACATACAACACCTTGCTAGTTAACTGTGGTAGAAGTGTAATAGTTTTATTATGCCACTGTGCAACACAGTGCTGTTCCCAGTCTGTCTGAAACTGTTACACTCCTGCAGACTGACCACTGTCATGGAGATTACACACCATATTACTCTTCTTACACATTTATAGGAGAGCAGCTAGACTCCATATTAGAGTTCTTCATGGACTCATGACAGCATGCCCCCATTTAACGCTCAGAAGTTAAGTATATTATGTTTATACTGACCTAAATAGTGTATTTCAGATTGCTTTTTTTATATAAAAGTTTAAAATTAATTAGCAAGTCATTTTCCAGTCTCAGTACTGTGAAGCAGGAAGTTTATGAAAGCTCCACATTCTTTAACCATTTGCTACAGAGACACCACCCTCCTCCCCACAAATACATCAAGTGCAAGTTCTTTTGTCCTCTAGCAAACACCTATGTTCTTGTTTTAACCTGCTGAACAGCTGGAGTTGGTGCTGGATTTGCAAGAACCACGTCCGGCGAGTCAATATCAAATAGATCATTTGGACTGATTCCACTCTCACTCAAAGCAGCAAGCAACAGGTCTTGTCCTGGCTCCACCATCTCTAAAAAAATTAGAACCATAAACACAAGTTAGATTTAATTTTGATTTATTTCATACACACACACTCATATTTAAAGCTCCCTTTCCTGGATTTAGGAGCATATGTGATGCAGTCTCTTGTATACAGAGTTTCACTTTCTAGATTTGCTCCGGCTCTTTTGTTCATTTGTACATTTTCCCTCCGTTTTGTTTTTTAAAAATCTTTTCAACATACCCACTGGATTTAGAACCCAGAAGAATGAACCAGTTTACTACACAAAATGCTATCACATCCATAAATGTGAAAAGAAAAAAAAGATGCCTTTTCTAGTTTTCATCATATTACATTTTTAAACATTATAAGAAATACCAAGAGGCAGAAATGGTGAGACTGTATTATGCTAATGATACGCCTTTGTCAGTGAAGCACGCTGCAGGAGGGAAGCACAATTAAAACTCATTTAGTTTATCTTGTAACAACAAGTTAGTGATAAAAAGCTTATAAAAAAAGCTTTTATTTCTTGCTTGCCATTACATTAGGTAGTAATTCATTCATTGGAGAAATTCTGTTTTTGCGTACCGGGAAGAACAAGTGTTTCTCGATTAATAGTATGTTAACTACATATTAAATAGGACACTAACATCAGGTCACAGACTCCTTTATGTGTAGGACAAGCAAAATTAATTTCAAAAAGCTATTCTAGACAGTCTAAAAACTTACAAAAAAGCCAAACACTATGTTTTGAGATGAAGAGGGAGGATAATGTGCTTTGCTTCCAAGAAGGAAGCCCATTTGCCCCGGTACTAGGACAAAAATTTGATGAGCCCACATAACTTGAGCTATTCCTTGTATATTCTAAGCTACACCTCAAGTAGAAATTCACTTCATTTATTCTCCACACCCCCTGTAACACCCACTGGTAACAAAACATCAAAAAATAACAAAGCTGAACACCTCCTCTAAAGCAGGCAGGAGGACAAAAATATTTATTGGCATTTTAGATACACTCATTCACAAACTCCGAAAGAGCATTCACTTGCTTATCCTTCTCCACATGCACAGCTAAGCCACATCCAGCTGCTTGGTCAGACATTACTTAGCACTTTTGACAGAACAGGTAATTCCTGTAGTAAGTTAAGCCTCAGGCACTTAATTCTTATTCTTCTTATTTTTAGTCTGTCCAATAGTAGAGAGAAACCTTTCTTTTTAATGGACTAATACTGAGGTGGTGGCACCGCAAGAAGTGGTGGATGTAAGGTATTGGGACACAGGGGAAGATGCTCTTTTTTTAAGCATTCAAGACTGTACCATCCAAAAGAATACCAAAGCAACAAACTAATTGGTGGGACGGCTACTGACCACATGCAATCCCATTAAACACCACTTGCTGTGTCAGAACTAGACTACTTTTTTTTAAGAGGCATTTGAGGTGATCAGATAACTACAAACCAGGCCATTCTGCCAATTTATCAGCTGTAGAAAGTATTAAAAAATATTAAGACATCTAGCAGATTTAATTAACGTGGCAGCTCCTTCAAAGGATGTCACCTCCCACTAGCCTGTCTCCTAGAACCCTGAACGGGTCAAGAAAAATGAGTAAGAACAGATCGTTAGCTTTACCTTTCAGAAGGATTAAGCCTCCAGTCTCAAAAAAAGGGCCCTACACATATATAATAATTGGGTAGGATAAATCCTAATTTTCATCAGACTAAAATACTAACAGTAATCATCATATCCAAGTTTTGAAACTTACAACATTGTTTACTAATTAGAAACAGGTGAGGAAAAAGATTAAGTCTGCAAATGAAGTTTTAGCATATCAGTACTTTTGGCATTAGGCTCTTCAGAACAGCCACTGAAGGTGAATTTCTCCACAGAAGGGGAATTAACACCGCTTACCCTGGCAAAGCAGCAGCTCCCAAACACTTTACAACTGTAATTTCACAGTATCAATTCAGGAAAAGAGACATGAGCACTCTTCCACATAGTGCAACACCTTTGCTCAACAGTCAAATAAAAAATGTCTTAAACATACAAAGGAAAAAATTGTCAGTTGTGTCATTATTTAGTCTGCACGTAGTTTTGATCACACCATCTCTAAAACAAGGTACGACCAAAACTTCGTTGAGAGGTAAGTGGCTGTACTGATTACAGGTATGGAAAACCAGAAGCTTGGGGCTGTTTACTTAAATAAGAACTAGGACAAAAAAATTACTCAAGATAACTTCCAGCCTACTCTTGCCATGTTAGAAGGAAAGGCCTTTCTATGAAGTTGAGACTCAAAGCAAAACTAAAGCTAGAAAAAAACCCCACGCCAACACCACACGAAAACAAATCTTCCCCCAACCGCCCTAAGATGGTGCCACAACCTATCAAGTCACTTCAAGTCAGGGTTAACACATCCACGATGACACTGACCTCGACATTTTTAGCTATTAAAAGCGTGATGGCTTGCCTATCTTAAGACAATTTGACCAAGTTCAGAAAAAACATTCATAGCAGTAATACTCTAATTGCTTACTTCAAAGTACTCCTAGATGACCAGTAATAGAAACTAGTGTAGGAATTCCTACAATTCCCAACAGAGCCAGTTTAGAGGCATCCCCTTTCTCAGCAGGGCTGCTTTCACAGAAGAAATCCCCCAGCTGCATCTCTCTCACACTAACCCCAATTTTAAGCCTTAAAAATTAGAAGTTGCTAACAATCCAGCAAAAAGTGAAGTAAAACAACAGCAATTGTTCATTTGTCTGTCAGACAGCTGACAGACAATGAAAGTTTGACTAGTTTCACTTATTTTGTTTCTGTACACTAGGAACAAAGCTGCATTGTTTGAAACTGGAACAAAAGGAATTCCAAACTTCTAGAATTTTTACATTAAAAGTCACACTGAATACTTAGCACCAATTTTAGGCTTTGTGAAACTTCCAAGCACCACTGCTACCCTTTCACCCCCACCATTTTAATTCAGTAAGGACATTAAATGAGGAGGGGAAAAAAAGTACAGGAGAAGCTGCACTGTGAGAGCTTAGTTTATTTTTTGTGACATATGCTAGTCAAGCCTAAAATGTTATCAAGCTGAAACAGCTCCATAATCTTACAAGGTAGGAGGCTCCTTAGTTAACATAAGTGAAAGTGACTTTATCAAGCTCTGCAGCCCAGCCTTGGCAATACTATATAAGGACCTGTTTGCCACAGCTTAAAAACCTCCAAAAGAAAATACTTATAAAAAAGTTGTGAATATTACAAGCTGTTCCCTGAGCGTTTCACCAGTTGAAGAACTGTTTGAGCACACAGAATCTTGCAGATAAGGTTGTCTATGTTTAGTCAGGCTGTCCAATGTCACTGAGCAAGAATGAACCTGTTAGATAAAACTAAAAAGATGTATTTATAAAATTTCCACAGCAGTATATCAATTATTTTCTTCCTATTGAGAAAAAAAACAAACTGCTGCCATTTCAAGGAGGACTATCAAAACACACCAAGCATTTTTGTCAGGTGCTCTTCTGCTGAGGAATATAGCCTAGAACTTTGATAAAAGGACAGTTTTTCTGCCACTGCACACTATGTAAATAATTTCCAATTTAAAGATACAAAAGCAGAATGTCATGTTTAATATTATGTCATGTATCCATGCCAACCTGGCTCTCTCCCTCCATTTTAGCTTTAGTACAAAGAAGCAAAACAAAAAAAGAAAAAAGAGAAAGATTCTAAAACACATGTCAAGCAACCTGCTCTCGTTTCCCCCAAGAAAAATAATGGTAGAATCCTAAACAATGAAAAGGCTTTTGATTTTAGGCTTGCAAGTTACATGTTGTAACACTGTATACCTAAAGCACTTCTTTAAAAACTGTAATCAACTCTCGCATCACAACTTCGCCTAAATCAAACATCACAATCAAGCAGGCACAGCTATTCCCAAACCCTTCAGACATCTGGCCTCTGCGGCGTACCCAACCTGCAAACTCAGGTTTTAATGCCTGGCCTGAGACGCTCATTTAGTTAAGCAACTCTTGTTCTCCTTTTATTGGAAGGGTTTTTCCCACTGGCTTTCTGTGGAAAGCACGTCACCTGAACTATACTGGAAGCCATTTAAAATACCACACAAATACTGAAGTTGTAGAGAAGAAGAGATACAGCCCCCAAATTCTCCAGCTGCCTAAACTGTGAGCTCCCAGCAACCTGAAAATGTCAGGGCTCTGTTTCCAGCCTCTCACCAACAGCGGTGTAAGGGCTGCTAACCCCCAATCCCACACAACGGGATTCCCTGGATATCCAGATGGGTTCCGCTCATCTCACAGCTTTTGGCTCCAGAAGGCAACCTGGGTAACAACAACAAAGAAAAAACCCAACCAACCCAAGCCCTTCTGCTCCTCTCCAGTCACCATCCAATCAAAGAGTAAAACACTAATTACTGAACTCGCCTATCCTTATGTACTTTAACGTCCAGACTAGTAGTTACCATTCCATTTAAATATACAAAGTTAACTTTTGATTTTTGCAAAAACTATTCCAATCCTGTAAAAAAAAACACTAGTTTTTCAAATACTGGTTCCCTCTCTAAAGTCAAAGCTTGTAAGGACGTGAGGTACAGTTGAGGATAATCCTGTGATATTCAACTCTGCCCCAAAGCTCTCTAACTCAGGACACACGTTCTGAAAATGCAAAATTCAGAAGTTTTCAAAACATGAAGAGACTGATCAATGCAATGACTTAGCATGAAATCACCTTTCAGACCAAATAGTTGGAGGTAATATTTAGCCAGTGATGAAAGCTCAAGAAATAAAAACCTAGAAGGGGTAGGAGCAATCCCTGTCTGAGCACTAGAACCCTTCAGTTTTGGCCTGGAAGTCAGTTGTAGGTGTACCTCAAGGCACAAGAAACATATTAACCACATCTGCTACCTACACTTGGGTAGCTTTAAGGGCAGCTATCAGCCAGTTTTGACACCAGAGAACTTGTCTGGACAAGAAGACAAACTGCCCACATCTTATTTAAGATTAAGATTGTGTTCAAATAGATCACGCTGCTAAGGAAGATCTAGAAAAACAATCCAAATGTCACACTGTTACACAACTTCTGCCATAGTAAATTCTTTGCTTTACATCATCAACTATAGCTTTTCAATTTGGGGAAGGGGGTAAAGCTTGCAAAATGTCCACATCGATGTATTTAAGTAATTTTAATCCAGACACAACCTATGTACTCTAAAACCAGTCTATCGCTGAGTTAAGAATTAACTTTGGAGCAAGTAAAAAAAATTATTAATGTCAACAAACAATGCAATCTGAAGTTATCCAAGGCATCAATTCAATGTGGTGGGGTTTTCTGGGGTTTTTTTTTGGTAAGTGTTTAAATGATTTGCCTCATCTTTGAGGTGTATCAGGCATCTGAAAACCAGACTGTAGAGTACGGGGGGAAGAGCACAGGAGTTCTGATTGATGCTCTCAGACACAGTGTGGCACCTGGTCAGCTAAAAATAATGATGGGACAAGCAAGAAAAAAAAAACAGAGAGAGGAAAAACCTTCCCCTTCAGAGGATAAGGGCGTTCGGCTGTTGAACAGTTACTCACCCTAGCAACCCGTGTCCGAGGCGCGCTCGGCGAGTGGCTGGACTTTGGGGCTGGCTCTGTCGCTGCCGCCCGGCCCCGCCGCTCGCTGCCCGGGAGCCGCCGGCGGGACCAGCCCCAGGGGGGCGAGGAGGGGGGTCCCGGCTGCCGGCCTCGCCACCTTCTCCACCGACACGTGTTCGCGACATAAACTTCCGGGTTGGGGCAGAATTGGCTGCGTAATTGTGTCCCGTGCACGACTTTTGTGTTTTCAGCCCTTCACCGCGTTCAAGAAGCCTTTAACAGCATCGGGATGGCGGGGAAGGGCGAAAGGGTGACGGCTCGCGGCAGCCACCGGGGCCACTCAAGCACCATAAATCAACCCCACCCCCACCCCGCGCCTCGTTTCACCAGAGCGGCTCCATTTCAAACCTGAAACAATCGCCCCAGCCGCGCAAAGAGCGCACAAAGGCGGCGGCGCGGCCCCGCCGCCGGCCCGATGCCATTTTGCCCGAGCAGGGCGGAGGGAGAGAGGGGAGGAGAGGGAGCGAGGGGGGGGGGGGCAGCCCCCACCGCCGCCCCCCACCCCCGCGCCGCCGGCCGCTCCCGAAGCGGTTCCCCAGGGCCGGGGGGGTTTCGCTGCTCCCCCTCCACCCCTCCGCCCTCAGGCGCAAAGTTTCCCCGAGTGCCGGGGAAGCGGCGGCCCCGCCGAGGCGGCGGCTCCCGCCCCCGCGCAGCGCCCCCAGCCCACCGGGGACCCCAGGCGACGGCGCGGCCCGCCCCAGGCTCGCAGGCCCCGAGACGCGGGGCTGACTGCCGGCACAGCGGCCCCCCACGCCTGCACAGCCCCCCTCACGGCCCCACCGCCGCCCGGTGCTGAGAGAAGCGGACCCCCGGGGGCGCCGCGGCGGCCCCGTCGCGCAGGGACAGCCCCGGGATGGCCGAGCAGACCTGGCGCTGGGAAAAAGGACAGAGCGGGACTCACTCGCTCGCTCACGTTCCTCCCGCGGCTGCTCCTGGAAGTCTCTGCCGCTGGCCCCGCCGCCCGCCGCTTTCTAACTCACCGCCGCCATCTTTGCCCTCCCTCCCCTCTCACAGGGGAGGGGGAGGGGAAGGGGAGGGGGGGATGAGGGGGGGAGCGCTGGGGCCGCCCGCCGCGCCGCATCACGTGACTCATGCCGCAGCCCCGCCCAGCGCGGGCGGCGCGCCCTTCCCCGCGTGACCGCGGCGGCAGGAGCCGCCGCCCGCCGCTGGCGCGCGCTCCCGCGCCACGTGACCCCAGCCCAGGCCCCCCCCCGGTCACGGGACCGGTCGCCACCGCCCCCTCCCCGCGCCCATTTCCCACCCTCCCCCCGCCTCTCGTCCCCGCCGCCGCCGGGCTTCCGCGAGCGCTTCCTACGCCGCCCCGTCACGTGACATGCCGCGCCTCGTTTCTCCCCGCCCCGGTAATGGGAGGCAGCGATCCCCCCCCCCAAAAAACAACCAAAACCCGGCGTATCCACCGTCCTCAGAGAGCGACGTCCCCGCGGGCGGCCCGGCCCTGGGGCGCCGGCCGGGCCCGGTTCCCGGTGGGTGGGGGAGGGGAAGGCGGAGGCGAACGGCTGCAAGCGATCACGTGATGCCGGCTGCTTCAAGATGGCGGCTGCCGCGAGGCCGTGCTAGGGCAGAGCTCTCGCGAGAGCCACCTCTGCTCGTGGAGGGGGGAGCGCAGTGCGCAGGCGCGGGCTGGGGCTGCTCTCGTGTTCGCGGGCGCGCGCGCTGGCAGCTGTTTGAGGGGGAGGTTGGGAGCGGGGCGGGCGGCCCCCGCCTCCTGTGGCCGCCGACATGAGGAGAAACGGTAGGGGCTCAGCCCCCACCGCCGAACGTCTTTCTCCTCCGTCCCTTCGGTTCTGGCCCGCCGCGCCGGGCTCTGCTGTTCCTGTGGAGCTGGGCCTGGGCGCGCCCCTGGGCTGAGGCGGCTTCGTGGGTCTTCGAGGCGGGGCCGGTGCCCCCCCCCCCGGCTGTGGGAGATCTGCAGCTTCCCCAGTTCCCTCCCAGCCCAGTTTCCTCCACAGGAGCTTGCGGGCCTGATACGGGCTGATGGAGTGGTGCTGGGTGGGGGGCCACCCCTGCTGGCCCCCCTGGGGGTGCCACACCCGTGGGGATGTGCTGGCGCATGAGTTTTCCCTTCCAAATATTTTACAAGCTGCTAATGTGAAATTTGCTGTTGTGAAGAGCTAACTACTCGGAAAACCCTATGACGCCAGTTTTGCATTTGGAGAGACCTTTTGAGCACCTAAGGCCCTCAGACCCACAGACTTGCTAAAAGAGACAGTCTTGTGTTAAAACATGGCCCAAGTTGTGCAAGAACATGAAAAATGTTAAGAACTCTAACATAAAATTGAAGCAGACATCAATGAAGTGTGGGCAGTTGTGAAATCTCAAAGCGTTCAGTACTGCTCGTTCAATTTTACACAAGTTTACTTATTTTATCATTAGACAAACTTAACAGGGATTAAAACAACCAATAAGGGATTAGACAGATTTAGGCTAAGCTATTCAAAGACAAAGCAATGTTAATTAAAACTGATTTAAGCAACTCAGATTAAGCAGTGATGCTTCAGATGCTAAATGGTGAAAAAGAGGACAGGAGTCTGGACGGAGATGAGAAGAAGAATGTAAATGGCCGCTAATATCTTGATTATTGCCTCATATAAAGGCACAATGAAGTACTGCTCATGTGCGCTGTATCTAAACTTAAATGTGTCTAAGCAGCTCGGTATGATCATGACAAGAAAGTGACATTTTTGATGGCTTGAGTTGAAAAGATAGCTACCCGACAGGCCTGCGAGCAGAGTTTATGATCACCCTCGGCTGGGAGAGGTGAGTAATCCCACTGGTGATGATGACGCTTCCTCCTGGCATGAAATTAGCATGTGCAGAATTACCTGCAGGACACCATTTCCCTCGGATTTGGCGTGTAACGTAAGCATCTCACTGAATGCACTTTTTAGTTAGAGATGATTTTAAAAAAAGATAGCAAAAGAGCATCTTTTTTATCATCGGTAGATACTATTCTGAATGTAATGATGTTTTATAATCTCTGAAATGTAGTTAGCACCTAGTGGCATTTTACTATATGACTTTATAAAATAATGTTGCTTAATGTGACACTCAACAGTTACCCTCAGGGCATCGGTTTTACTTGCTTTCTAAGTGGAGAGGTACAGTGGCTGAAATGCGAACTGTCACGATTTCACCCTGTGAATATGAAATTTGTGTAAATGTTGTGATAGTTATTTAGTTGCAAATATGACAGGTGCTGGGTGAGAACTACAGCAAGAACTTGCTCTTGGACAGAAATATTTAACAAACATCTTGGTATTTTTGAAAGAAAGGGAACTTTTGATTTCGAAGGTAACCGATCCTAAAAAAAAGATTTTTTTTCTCTTTTTTTAAACCGGGTGAAATGTTAATTTAGACTGAAGGTATTTACTCTGAAGATTTTCTTTCCTTGCTGAGCAAATCCAATGCCTTGCTCGTTAATTTCCCTTCCCCCACAAAACGCTTTCACATTTCTGCATTAAAACGTAGCACCCTCGGGAGCTGCTCTTGCAGCGCCACGGAGATAATATTTAGGTCACTGGGTTTTAAAGCTGGTGCTCTCGGGAGCCGTGCTGCTCCCTCTGGAGTGTAGGAGCCAGCCGGAGCTTTCCCCAGTGCTGCGGAGCCTGAGTCATGGTGATGGGCGATTGCAGACAGGCGCGTCCTCTTTTGGGCTATCGCCTGCCGTGTGGGAAAGCATTTTAACTACCCTTCGGTACTGGCTTTTTGGTCGTAATGCCCTGAAGCGAGCTAAGGGGGTGAAGGCGGTGTATTTTTGTTTATTCACAGTGTGATGCCACCGTGCTGGTAGCTGAGGCCAGTTCCAGATGACGTTGTTTTCTTTGTTGCTCTAGGGACGGGAATTGCTTGGCTTGCTTTGCCCTCTGCTGGCGGCCCTACAGCTTCAGTGCAAAGTCGCTTTGTTTAATATCTACGTATAAAATGAATATTAAAAACAACCAACCCCCAAAAGCTGAGCAGCACCACAGTAATGGTGCTTCCAGAGCTTTCCCAAGACGCGAGGAACAGTGTTCCTCAGTTGCTGCAAGAAGGAAATCAGCATTACTAATTTATGAAGAATTTTTTTCCAGTCACATTCTAGCTGTGTGAAGAGAACAGTGTGAATTGGGGTGGAAAAATCTGACTGGTGTCTGCAAAAGGCTCTGTGCTTTTCTGGAGAGCTTGGTGCGCCTGCCTTAATGGAGAAGTTCATCAGCATGATGCCCAGCTGACGGCAGCTGGCTGCAGCCTTGTGTCTGGTGGAGTTTACAGGAAAACACCTCGTGCATTTTGGTTGCCTTTCAGTGAAACGCATGTGCCTTGTTAGTGAAGCCACAGACATCATAAATCACGGTGACAATGCAGAGCTGGGTTTCTTTTGCCTTTTCTCAGAGAGCCTGTTTGTGCAGAAAGCCAATACAACATGAGGAGAGGGTAGACTGAAACACTGTGCTGCCTTCCAGTATCTCCTCTGCCCTCACACCACATTCGTGCCTTGTCAGCTCCCCGACTGCTGAGGGACAGCCCAGGAAGGATGAGGCCATCCCTTCAGGGCATTTATTTCTTGCTGGAGCTGACAGTGGTTGGCTTTTTTCTGCTGTTTTTAAGGGAGAGGATAGTTTTCACTTGTATGGGCATCCTGAAGTGGTTGATTATGGCGCTGTGGGAACGCCCGAGAGACAAGCGGGGGCCTGTGGCTGCAGATGGGCCTTCAGTGATAGCACTTTGGGTTGCCCCACGTGCTGCGGGCCCATACCCTGAGCGCACGCAGGTAGCTGTTGTTAGAGAAGCCTCGGAAGGGATAACGTGGGTAAGGAGAAAGACTCGGCATACGCTATTGCTCAAAATAGTTGTTCTACTAAACATGGCGCACCAAAGAGACCCTGGGTGGTGATTCCCTCACTTCCACCATGACATCCACTAACACAGAAGAAACACTCAGTGTCCCTTGATCCATGCGCACGCTTGCCTCACCGTCGCTTTGCTTGTATCGTCCTTTCCTGATTTTGAAGTGTTACGTACTAGACCTGCCGTGAGTGTTGTGAGCGGGGCACTGATGCTGGTGGTTGCTATGGGGGCAGCTCCCTGGCCGTGACATGCGGGGGTCTACGCGAGAGGGGGTTTGGTACTCCAGCGAGGTACTTGCGTACTGTCTGTTCTCTAGGCAGGCCTTGAGGATGGGATTAATGGATTTAAATTTCAACCAGGGAGGTTGAAGCTAGACGCTGCAGAAAGCAGGCTAATCATCTCGCAGGGCAGAGCTTTCCGACCCCTCTGGAATGAGGGGTCCCCCGGATCGCCGCTGCGAGGTGGCGGGGGCTGCCCGCGCCCATGGCGGGGGGCCAGAAGCGGAGATCCCTGTTCTGCGGAGGGGTGCGGGAGGCAGGAGGTGCCGCCGCCCAGCCTGGCCCGGCCTGGCCCGGTCCGCCCCGCCCGGGGATACGTGTCACCGGCCCCGGCGGGGGGCCCGCTGCCGGCGGGGCGTCCTACCCACGTGGCGGGGCTTTGCCATGGAAGGGCGTTCCTTCCCAGGCCGCCAATCGGCGCGCCGGTTGCTCTTCGCACGGGCCAATCAGCGCCCAGGGAACGCACATTTAAACCCTTTTCCCGGGAGCTGCGGCCACCTCCGTGTGACAGGGAGAGGGCAGGGTGCGGCTTCGCGCACCAATCAGGAGCGCGGGAGCGGTTACGGGCACGCGGCTCCGCCAATGGGGATGCGGAGGGGAGCGTGGCGTCTCCCTGCGGAGCGGTTGCTGTCGGAGGGGGAGCTCCTCAGGGACCGCCGGGGCGGCCCGGCCGTGGGGGGCTGCTGGGCGCCGGGCCCCGCCGCCGCGGCCATGGCGAAAGGTGCGCGGGTGGAGCGGGGCCGGCGGCCTGTCGTGCAGGGCGGGCGGGCGGGCGGGGTGGGCCGGGCGGCGTGGGGCATCTCCGCGGCGCGGAGGCTCCTCCCGGGAGGTGCGGGGCGCCGGGGCCGGCGGGACTCCTCCCCCGCGCGGTGTGCGCAGCTCGCCGGGAAGGGGCTGGGCCGCCACGGCTCGCCCTGCCGCATCCAGCCCTTTAAACATGGCGCAGGCCGCGGTGGCCGGGCGATGACCGCGGGCGGCCCCGCCGGACATGGCTCAGGCGCCCATCTTCCCCCCTTGCTCCTAGGGAAGAACATGCCCAAGGCCAGGGCGGGCGGCGCGGAGGAGGCGAGACCCGAGAGCGCCGAGAGGAAGGGGCCCGGCCGCCCCCGGGCCGGCGGGGTAAGCACTGCCCGGGCCTGGGCGAGCGGAGCGGGGCGGGCGGCTCCCCCGGGTCTCCTGCGCCCTCCGTCCCCCGCCGCGGTGCGAGCGAACCGGCGTGCGGGCTGTCGGGGGCGCCGCACGGCCCCGGGCGCCGGCTCGCCGGGGCTCCCCCGATCATTCAAAAACCGGTGAACTTTCGGGGCGATCGGGCTCTTTCTATGTTTCCCCGTGCCCTGCCGCAGCTGCGGGCAGCCAGGCCCCGGCCTGGGCCATCCCTCCGTGCCGTCCCCCCCGGTCCTGTAGTTGTGTTCCAGGCGGGTGGCCGGAGGGCCATCGTCACTGCATTTAGCACACCCACCCACCCTGGGAAATAATGGTTGCTGTTGCATCAAATCCCAGAGCTCCTCAGCAGCCTTTCACGTGCTCTGCTGGGCTGAGAAATATCTCTGCTCTCCAGGGTCTCAAGCCTGGCACAGACAAAGACGTGGCAGCCGCGTCTCGGTAGCGCCAAGAGGCAGCAGGCAGGGAGCTGGGGGGTGGGGGAGGTTGGGGGGCAAAGCTGTGCTGGAAAAATAGTTCGTTTCCTGTTCATGGTGTATTCAAAGCCAGCAGGCTCTGCTGGCAGGTGGACTGCCTGCAGTTCACTGCTGGCTGGCTGCGGAAATGCCCATATTTAAACTCTATTGAACCCCGAGAACTTGGCTGCTCAGGGTTTGCTGCTTGCAGTTGTTAAAATGGAGTGTTTCTATTTCATCCTTCAATCCCCCCGGTTTCTTAATAAGCAAGTCTTTCATAGCCCTTTCAGCAATACTGGGGGTCAGGGAGTGTCTTAACTTTGCTTCTCCTCAGGCTGTTCCGCTGTAACCTTAACCTTTAGTAAAGTTTATAAGTGCATTAAGATTTGAGCCTTTAACTGGTCTGATATTGCGTGTGAACTATGTATGTGTTAAATTTGTTACTCGTTATGATGTTACTAATTAAAATTATCCCATGTATTCTATTGTGTGCTTTGTTTACTTTTTTTTTAGTGTTTGTGTGACTATGTATACTGGAGTATTTGTTTAGTCAGCTATATTTGAGTTACATTTTTAACTAATGGGAACCTTTGTGTGCTTTTCTAAAAAAAAAAAAAGAAAAAGAGCATGTTTTTGTTGTTTTAACTGGCTTGCAGTGTCTGAAAATTGCTTTTATTTAAGCCAAACTATAGCCAAGAAAAATTCATTCTGGCCAAGCTGCATCTGCTTGTCCGGACACAGATTTCACGGCTGAGATCTGTGTGCCCTATATACTCTGCCCAGTCAAACTTAGTGAGGTGGCAGGAGACCGTTAAAAGCAAAGGTGACACCACTCCACTAAAGTTTGCTAAATCTGATACCGTGCACTGTTGGTGTGCTTGGAGCCTAAGCCAGTGTACAAACCCCGGCCTCTGTGGTGCTTGGCCATGCCAGAGGGTTTTACCACTTTCCTGGCTTCGCCTAAGTGCTTTGCATTGACTCTTTAATGTTTCTTTTGCCATTAACAACTTTTCTGCTTTTTGTGAAATGTAATGGATAAAAAGATAGCATTGTTTATCATCCGGACTTCACTGAGAGGTGTCACTCAAGGTAAACTGTGCAAAGCTGATTCCTGCCTTCTGTGTTGCTCAGCAGAGCATATAATTAACTGCAGTAACATTTGACACCTCATGAGAGTCTTTGGGTAAGCTCATACCTCTCTGGCTAGGAGGTGTATGTTCTAAGCTTGGGCAATTTTTGCTGTGTTATTCGTATTTTTTTTGGCTTGTATTTTTTCAGGCTGCCTTCCTCCTGAGAGGCTCAGGGTTGGGTTTTTTTTAGCAGCAGAGTTCATACTGTGAAGCACAGGGTGGAGGCTGGAGTTGCTTATGACTATGTCATCCTGCCACATTTTGTATGAAAGTCCTCTTGGACTGAGAGTTTGCGTTTAGTAAAGCTCTCTAAGTGCTTACCACTGTTATGTTTTCACTTGGTAGAAATAGCAACAATAGCAGTAAGGATGATGCATTAAAGCAGCATAATTTGCCTTAGCCCCGTCAGCTCTCAGCCCTGGTCTTTGCAGCGTGTTGTGGATACCAGCTTGAGGTTCCCGACATCTCTGTGATGTACTGATTTTTGTATGGGTCTGTTTTAGGAGAATGTGTTTATTGGTCAATCCAAAATCTGCAGCTACCTGAATCCTAACAAAACTCCTGGTGCTCGCCCCCCGCTTCAAGAAGAAAACTCTGTCATGTATCACGAGGTGAAATGTCAGGGCAAAACACTAAACGAAACCTACAGGAAAGGAGATGGTAAGATTGATCTTTGGATTGCTTGCCTCATTAAGTGTGCTCCCCCATCCCCAATTTGAAAACTTGAATGCACAGTCAAGAAGAACAGGCAGTGCCCCTGGCCTCTTTTGCTTTCCCTGTCCTATAAGTCTGTTGGCAATGTGGAACTCTACAAAGCTGAGGGTGTCCTTACCCTTTCCAAAACTTAGGACATAGGGTTACCAGGTGACTTTTCCTTTGTTTTTTTGTGTGGCTATATTTGTATTGTCTCTGGGGATATAAAAAGCTAATGCTTGCATTGTCATTATGCCCTGATCTCCCTGCAATTCTGTTGCCACTCTGCTTCTTCAGGTCAGTGTTTGGCAGGTTGTCTAGGTTTTTTTCTGGGGGGCTGTTTTATTACCTAAGGTTGGTTTATTCTATAATATGACTACATTATGCTAATTTATATAAAGGCAATTCAAAGTCAAATTGAGTATGAAGTTAGAGATACTGGTAGAAGAAGAAACAATTCTTAAATTTTAAGGATGAAATAAAGGCAGTGAGAAGGAGGAGCACAGACTCTGGATGCTGAGTGCCAGGCTTCCGAGATGCTCCACTGTAGTGACTGGAAATGGAATGTTCTTAAGTTTGGGGAGGACAGGAAGCTGGCTTGTGTTTAAAGGTGGATTTTATAACCTTGGTAATTTGTCAAAACATTTTGATGCAAACATTTTTAGCAAGCAGGTATTTTAAGTCCCACTCATCATAGGGAGTGTCAGGTTGTCTGTTAATGTGGGGCCTTTAGCTCCTAATTTAGCTCCCCAGTTTTGACAAGAAAGTGAAGATGGCTTTAGCTTGTCCCACTGCGGTGGCCTTGCAGCTGTGCATCATTTCTCTAGTGAGACAGAAGCATCTGCCTCAGCAGATGGGACTGTTAAACCTGGTGATTTGCTTTAAATAAAAATTTTATTGAGCTTTAAACTATGCTCACCTAGCTCTAAATCAGTTGACTGAAAAGGATGATGTGGTTGTATCGAGGTAGGATGCATGCAGCCAAGGAAATGTTGGTTGTGTGAGGGATCAACTTCTTGTAAGTGCCTGGTCTTTAGCTCCTGTGGTTTTTTGTCTCTGTTGGCCAGTTGGTACCAGCATCTACTGCAACTGATTACAGTAGTGCAGGATCCAGAGAGCCTTCCTCTTCCTCTTCAGTGCAGGATGTTGATTAGCTTATGGCAACTTGATAATTTAGTATGCCAGATGCACCGAGTGGCAAGCTGTGCGGTTGTCTCAGACACGGTGCTGAAGGTGCAGTGCTGCATGCTCAGGTGTGGAAAACTCCCAGCTGCAAACCTAATGTGCCAAAGTACTTGTGCTCTGTTTTCGCTTTCCCTTGTGCTGCTCACACCTCCCTCTGCACCATGCGTACCGTAGCAATGACTAGTCAAAAGCTGAGTAACAGCCTATCTGAGTTCTAGCAGAAAGAGATTTTATCATTCCCTTCCTCTTTCTCCTGTTTGACAGAACTAGAAACTTGGACTAGAAACCATTGGAATTCACTTAAAGCACTCTGGTATAGTTGATCCTAAGTTCAGAGCCTTACTTTATTTTCCTGTCACCAGAAAAAAAGAATGGTGGCAGTATAGTTGAAGGTGCTATGAAACCAGAAGACCAGAAAGATAAAGAAGGTGGGTGCAATACCTCAGTGCCCTCCTCTGATCAAAACCAAGAAACTGTAGAAACTCCGAAGACGCCCCTGCCCTCGGATGTTGCTGATGAGGCCAATGCAAAGCCAGCTCAGAAAAAGATGGTTAAAGCAAAACGTGGACCACGGAGAAAGTAAGTGACTTCTGGAGTTGTAAAAGCTTTACTGCTCTGTGTCCTTTTGCACTAGGAGGCATTGAGCTGCTTTTTTCCTTCAGGAACCACAGTCGGACCTGTAACTAATGTTACTCTTGTTTTGTTGCCTTTTTTAAGCAAATCGTTTATGTGTGTTTTACCTCAAGTGAAATAATTGCTGATCACCTGTAGAAAAAGAAATCAATGAGCCATTAAGACCTACTTTTCTGTAGACAAATAGGAATTCATCTTGTCAGAACAGAACAGTTGGAGGCTTCCTGGCTGAGCTGATACGCTTTTTCATGATATTGGGGTAATGTGACCTAACATTAATGAATTCCTTGCCAAGCAGTTTTCATGACCTAAATTTTAGAGCACCTTTTGGTAAGGCACAGAAGGGTCTTCAGACCTGTAATATGACCTTCAGTGGTTTCCAATGGCTTCTCATTCTTATTGTTAAAGCATTAGTACTAGGGTTGTGGAAATAGCATGGGGGAGAAAAGGGGGTGTAGCTTTTGGCTCAAAGGGAAGGGTGCTGAAGAAGTGATTGATATGAATCGGTGTTTCTTACCAACATACCAAGCTGAAGATAAAAATTTCTTAGACACCTCTGTCCTAGAGGTGTAACTTCACGAATAGTCTGAAATATGGGTGTTCTCTATTTCTCTTATCCCTTAGAACGCAAGGAAGAACACCAAATCGAAAAGTGACAGATTATTACCCAGTTAGAAGAAGTTCCAGGAAGAGCAAATCTGAGTTGGAGGTAGTGCATCTCATTAAAATAACATAACTTATAATGTTGCTGGTTAATTGAACACTGGGTGTGTAACTATCTGTAAATGGTTTCCACTGGGGAAATACAAGTAGTATTGTGCACTGGAATTATTGTTAAGAACATGCTTAAAATTTGGAAATGCTGATCCAGTCCTTCCAGGACAGAATCTAGCTGCTTATATATTGAGGGAGGGGGCCAAATCTGTCTCTTTGCCATTCAGTTTTGCTAGAAATATAGGATGGTTTGGAAAAATGAGTGTCACTGGCTAATAATTTCCTTTCAGCTATAGAATAAGCTACAAAAGCTATCAACAATATTGTGGTTTTGTTTGTTCCTGTTTATTCTGCAGACTGAGGAGAGGAGGAAAATAGATGAGCTGATTACTAGTGGGAAAGAAGAAGGAATGAAGGTAACTGCAGTGCCAACCCAAGTAGCCATGTACTGTTTATACAGCATCTTGCTGTTAATTTTTTAATATACTGTTTAAGTGGAAAGTAGCATAACTCGGTCTCCGAACTGCTGCGTTTCCTTGGCAGTAAGATGAAAGTGCAGGGAAACTGGAGCACGCTGCCTTTCCTTTTGGATGGGCAATATTTGGCTCTGAAGAATATGTATGTGCAGCCTCAGTCATAAATACCGAGGGGGCTTTATAAGCTTTACTGAACATGCACTTGCTCCTTTCAGTATCTCATTTCTGACTTAGCTTCCAGAAATGGCATTAGGTACAGCATCTTAATTGTCATATGTTTAAAAGGTAACACCCATATATACTGTCTGTATGGTAACAAATTCTCTTACCCTGTTTACAGCCAGTCTCTGGGGGTCTTCATTATGGCTCTTGGGATAATGGGCTATACTGGTTTTCCTCCTGTTGCTAGCAAATGCTAGTTACTGGGACTAAGTACTTACTGTTTAGGTTACTCTGATCACCCATTTTTTTTTAGAACTGAAAGCAGAAATGGCTGCTGGAAGTGCAGAAGAGCTGTGATTCTTGACAAGCCACAGCCTCCAGTTAACACTGTCACACCTACAACAGTGATAGGAGAACTTTCTTGGTGTTGTCCAATTTAGAGGGGGAGGCAGGAATAGTAAAGTATACTGGTGGGTGATAAATGTAATTTCTGTGATCGATCTTTCTGTTCAGCTAACTTTTTAACCTGTGCATGCTGATGGTGCACTTGAAATGGAAAAGCTTACTGCCTCAGCTAATAGGTAGTTTAAAAGAGAAAACAGGTAATTCTTCTGTGTGTGTGGTTTAAAGTAACCCTTAGTTCTTTGCTTAGAAGACACTGTATCAAAATACCTGGTAACTTGGGTGTCCCAAACTCAGTCCTATATTTTTCCCCTCAGTGCTGTGTGTAGTGCTTCTACAGCTTTGCCTGCAATACACACAAATACCCTGCTGTAGGATTTTTAATGACAAATCATTCATTTCCTAGTAGACAGCATATTTAGTCATGTAAATACTTTCTAATTTCCCAGCTGATTTTTTTTCTTTTCAACTCAACAGATTGATTACATTGATGGCAAAGGAAGAGGAGTAATTGCTACTAAACATTTTAGTCGAGGAGAATTTGTAGTTGAATATCATGGAGATCTCATAGAGATCACTGATGCTAAAAAGCGAGAAGCTGTGTATGCTCAAGATCCATCCACAGGCTGCTATATGTACTATTTTCAGTACCTCAGCAAAACGTACTGGTAAGCTTCACTGTGATAGCTGAGTGATAGAGGCTTGAAATGCTGTTAAGTCTTTTCTTGTTTTCATGCAAAATTTTTTTAAATGGAAACTGTGAAGTAGGAAATCTTTTTGGAGCACTGCTTCATGGCCCAAGAGCCTCCTGTGCCTCTGGGCAGAAAGGAATGGTAAGTGACTTAAAGCCCTATTCCCTGAAGTACAACGCAAGCTACATGGAGGGTTGTATCTGCTGGGATGAGGCTTGTAGTTGTGCTGTGGACTTCTGCCTAAATTTATTCTTTTGTAAAATTAACTACTGTTCCTGAGTTGCAAGGGTTTTGTTTGGAAAGCAGTGTGGATAAATTCTGGAAGAGAAACATTTCCTTCAACTGTCTTTGACTGGTTCTCCTTTCTCTAGTACTTGACACCTACCCCGCATGCATGCTTTGTCACTGTTTGCTGTTTTGTTTGCCCCAGACTCCAGTTCTCTCAGACAACATTCTTTCCTCCTTGGCCGCTACTGCTGGATACTGGAGTGTGTGTCACCCAGTATATTAATTACCTTGAAGCACCCTGTATTCTAAGTGACTTGCAGTCTAGATGCTGTGATGATAGCTGTCATCATAATTCTTTGTGCAATGAGGGGCACTGGAGCTTTAGTATCCAGGTCTCTGGAAGTTGGGCATGTAGTACCTGTGCATTCTCTGCCTTCCATGTGAGCAGAGACTCTGGCTGGCTTACTCGGTAGATACTACTTAGCTTGGACACAGCTTTCTTGAGGGAAGGGCATTTAAGTTATCAAGCATTTCTGGTGGCATTCTGCGCCTGGATTCTGCTGTTTCTCATAAACAGTTGAGAGCTGCTTGGAAATGGGCAGCTCAAAAACATAGTCCAAAGTTTTCCATTTTCTGGGGTTTCTGCTAACTTAAAAATCTCCTAGAATTGTTTTAGTTTCCCTGCATTGCTATATCATGTACTGTCTCTTTAATCATACAAATATCTTGTAATGTTCTGATTTTCCTTTACTTTTCAAGCCTTGTGTGGATTCCTCATTCTTTATCTGCTTTGCCCTTTGGTTTTTGTCCACAAGCATAACTGTGTGATATGCAGCAAGCCTGCATTCTGTGCTTGTTCTTTCAGTGTTGATGCTACAAAAGAAACTAATCGTCTGGGAAGACTGATTAATCACAGCAAATGCGGCAATTGTCAAACAAAGCTTCATGACATTGATGGTGTGCCTCATCTCATACTGATAGCTTCCAGAGACATCAAAGCAGGTGAAGAACTGTTGTACGACTATGGAGACAGAAGCAAAGCTTCCATTGAAGCTCACCCATGGCTAAAACACTAATTCATCTTCTTTCTTTGTTTTTTTTTTTGTTTTTCTTTTTTTTTTTTTTTTTTTGACCGAGTGCTCTGCAAGGAGTCAGTGGATTTCCCCCCCCCACTGTCCTCACTTCCATCAGCTTTCTTAGTGGACTGCTTATGGTGTTCTGAGCTTCTTAAAAACTACCTTTTTGCTTTGCAGTATTGAAATACCTATTACAGTTTTCCGGGCAGGCTTGAATAACTGATCTTAGATTGCCAAAACTTTTATATCATAAAAGGAAACCCTCCCTAAAATTTGAATGGTTCTGTATAGTGAACAGTGCCACTTGAGCATGCAGTCAAAGACTGGCAGAGAAACGTAATCACTTGGGTAGTGCTTCTGCTTTTGCAATGAAATCTCACGCTCCACTTTTTGGGGTGATGAACTTGGCATTAGCTTTATGACAGCAGATGTACTTCTGTACTCTGACTTGGGCATCCAATGGCTTGACTGCTTGTCAGACTGCTTTCTACAACCCAGTGCTGATGGGCTTCTCTGAGATGGATACTACTATCATTCTCAAATAATTTGTGGTAGGGATCCAGTTTTTTCCAGTGTTATCTCATGTTGGCAATGAACTTTAAATGTACTGGTGCTGAGGGAAATAGATGGTCACATTGGCTGCTTTCTTCAGAGAAATGAATCCAAGCCCAGTGAGGATGGATTTTGATAGGCTGGGTTGATACTGATTAGAAATGTGAAGATAGAACTTCACAGTGAGAATCAATGTTTGACATTATTTCCTAGAATTTAAGAAGGTACCTTTTTATAGTTGATGGCTGATTCTTGGAGGTCTCCCAGAGGATTTTTAAGAAGTAAAAAGAAAAGCGCTCTCCAAAAATTTTTTTATTACCTTCCTATGCTAATTAGCCACGTCAGAAGCTATTTATTTACTGTGAATGCTTGAAGTAGAGCATAGCGATTCCAAAAATAGGAGTAATCTTCATATGCAGCTTCAAACTGTAATGATGGAGTTCATGCAATGAAGAAAGTAGATTCCTTATTGCCTGGTCCTGTAGGTCTGTCCAGCACGGTCTGGTCCCACTGTCTGAAATGGGAGTTGAGTGCTTAGCATCTTGTGGATGTTTATAACGTTACTGTTGGGGAACCAAAATCTGTGATATAGGCGGGCAATACAATGCAGGTCCTTTATGTTAAAGATGAATTCTTACCAGTTGGAATTTTTGCCAAGGCAGGCTTGGCATGTGTGTAGATGAAAATGGCTGTGAGCCATCAGCCACGCTTGCTGCTGGAAGATGTCAGCAAGGGATCTGTGGCTCTGTTAATGTCTTCTATTCCTCATGTCTTGAAGGCTGCTGCTGTTTCAGCTAATGCCATCTAGGACAATCTTATATGCTTGCCTATGTGATAGGTCAGATAGCAACAACATCCTGGTTGTGCGTTCCAGCAGCAAGAGAGGTGGCTTAGTGATGTATTTTTTAAATTAAAAACTTGAAGACAATGTCTCTGTAAAATAAAGAATATATTTATTATTGATGAAGTGGCTGCTATAGTACCTGTCTCCATTGCAGATCATTAGCATTTTGAAAGAAAGCTGTGAAAATCATTAGCCATCAAATGCTTTATATTATTTACCACTTAACACAAGGCAAGCTCATCAGAGAAAGCCTGTGTATTTTCATCATTTCTGAAGAATTAACTGGAGACCTGTTACCTTACATGTACTGAGTTACAGGTAAGCTTTGTTGGCCGACTTAAATTTGAGTTGGCATTGATTATTTTTTTTTTCCTCCGGTCTCAGTAACAGAGACTACAGCAGTGTGTACAGTATCCTGTTTTAATAGAGCACTTCCCTTAAGTCAAAGTTGGAATAAAATGTTTCCCTTGTGTGTTTTTTTAATTTAAACAGTTGCCTGTTCTCTATCAGGTTAAACAGCTTAAAACCTCTGTTCTTCAGCATCACTTTTGTAAACAAGAAAGTGGGAAGATCTCTCCCTATTTTGCATAGAAAGAAAATTGTCTTCTCTGAAATGCTTAACTGGTAATCAAGTAGCACTGCATCGGAAGACGGTAATAAAGCTGATGTTGCACTGTGTATGTATCCCTTACTTTTCTAGGAACTGATGTATATGAAAATACTTTTCACATACATAAACATGCCATTTGGATTTTTATCTCTGTGCCTTATAGGAAGGTTTCCTTTTCTAACAAGGTGTAAAGCACTTGGCAGGGAAAGATGCCTGGCTGGCTTGGCTTTGCCAGAGGCAGTGGGGTGGCTCTAACAGGACTGTAGCCTCTTCTGCACAGCTGTAGCCAAGGAATTTGCTCCCTTTTCGATAAAGAAGCTGTGCAGCTCACTTGGCACCAAAGTGGATGTAACTGTGATGGTTCCAGAAAAAAACTAGCCCAAAAAGGTTGAAGTGCTCTCCTGTCTGACTAGTGAACTCCCACCTTTTTTTTCTTTTAAAATCACATTTTAAATGATAAACTGAAAAGCATAATTGTAGCTTTCATTATTGTCTCCTTCACTAACCGCCAGGAGTGGCCTAGGGCTATGTTAGTCTTCTGTGTTTCTGTGGCAGGTTACTTTTGCACAGCGCTGTGTAATCTGTGGAATTTTATTACCTGAAGTTGTTTTAATTAAGACTTAATACAGGGATTAGTGTGTTTTGGGGCATAATCCCCCGTCCTTGGTTTTTAAAGGAGATTGGAAAATACATCTATGGACAAAACACAGAAGGGGATGGAGTTCAGAGCACATGTAAACAGCTCTTACACCTCCCAGCTGAATCCTGGCTGTGGCTGATGTGTGATTGTGTCTTGTGGGTTTTTTGTTGTTGTTTTTTTGGTTTGGTTTTTTTTTTTTTTTTTTTTAAATCTCCTCTAAACACAAAGCCTCTGCTAAGGAAGTGCAATAACTTCCTTCCCAGCTGCCATGCTCTAGAAAATACATTACAGGGACATTGGCCAAAGCTTAGTAATATTTTGAAGATGGCAAAATGACTTTAGCATTTCTGTGTCCTGGGTAAACAAACTTGCTCAGGTCAGACATCCTTGACATTGCCTTGCTAATGTACAGTTGCTAACAGTCTCTCTGAAAGGAGACTGCAGTTGTGCCTTCTGCTGAGCCACATTCACATTGTGCATCTGCGCAGATGCGTGAAGTGTCCTATATTTTTCATGCTGCTAGCGTATGAGGGAATCAAAAGATTTCAGAGCCTGCTTTCGCTTCTGAAGTGAGTAAGATCATAGTTTGATTCCTGTCACTGCTCCTTTTATGTCTGTTCAGACCTTTCTGCTTTAGAAATTTTACATTTCTAAATGTGGAACCTAATTGGTATCTTTCAAGCTCTTTTCCCCCTACTCCTCTGTTTGTCCTGTATGCTTCCACTAATGATAAATCTCATTACTGGGGCTGATACACAGCTTGTGACAGTTGATTGAAAGAACAGAGCTTATGAAAAATACAGCTGTCTTCCACAGGAGCCCTTTTGCTGTCAGAAATGAAATGTTTGGTGCATCTGCCCCAGTTTGAGCATGCCTGCACCTCTGAAAAGATACCAGTCCTTCATGTGGGCAGAGCACGATGCAGCAGCTTTTCTTCCCGTGCTGTGCTTTTCTCCACTGCCTTTCATCTTAACTGCAAACAGCCACCCCTGTGTGTGCAGGGGTTCTGCTGCCCACTGCCCAACTACACCTTCATTGGGTGGGGTGGAGTGTGACAGGCCTCTGCAGCCTGTGTATTGCCCATCTAATCCAGAGAAAGACACAGAACAAACAGCAATGCTGGGTTTTTCTTTAGGCAGTTCTCTAATGACTTTCAGTGTAAGAGCAGTGGGGACTGCAACCCGGATGGGTTCTCAATCCCTGGCACTCCTTTGTGAATGCACATGTGGATGGAGTGTATCTCTTGGAAGTATCTTCATCCTGCAAAATCATTTGGGCTGAGCATTTTCATAGGTGGAAAGGATGGATAAGTGGCAGTACAGATCATTACAGGCTCTTAGTAAGAATAAAAACCACCTTTGTATAAACATTTATTTTCTACATGTGGGTAATGTCTGGCAGGAATCTTCAGAAAGACACTTTTTGTAGGTCTTAAACAGTTTCTAGGTAGCCAAAGTAAAATCTATTCTGAAAGAATATTATACAACAATTTTTAAGAGATTGCTTATTCTCTACAGTAGGATTGATGCTTTTTCTTCCAATCATTGGCTCCCCTAACACCTTAGAGGGTCTCATCAGTGCCATTTCTGAACAGGAGTGGTGAAGCTCTTGAGGATGCTCATTTTCCATGTTTAAAAGAGAACCTAAAAAAAAAAAACCAAAACAACAAAAACCAACCAAAACCAAAAAGGAAACCATGTACAACTGGAAAAGAAGGAACATGTGGCAAGACAGTTGTGTAAATGTGTTCTGCTATTTTAGGGAGCTTCAGGGATGCAGCCTGAGCTTGTGGGTACTGCGTACAATGCGAACAAACCTCCAGGGACGGCTGGCATGTTCCCACAGCAAAGCCTTAATGTGCTAGCAGGGGAGGTGAGTATTGTGCAGTTGTGCTCTGAAATGCTTTTTTTTTTTTAAAAAAAAAAAACACCACCCAACACAAAACACGAAACCCCAAACCAAACAACAACAACAAAAAAACCCAGAAAAACTTCCCTGCTTGCCTGGGTGGAGGTTGCCTTCCTGTGGAGTGCTTTTGCCACAGGAAAGGATTTCTCTTTTGGGTTTTAATTTTACAGGGAGAGGAAGAGAAAACAATATCCAGCCAACTAGGCTAAAGTTCAGAATTCATCCCTGGATCTACCAAGTATGCAGCGTGACATATTCTCCCACATTCTGTCAAAAAAAGATGCAGAGAAACTTACAGCCATTTGATGATTGTCTTCTCTTCGCTGTCCTTGCTGGTGCCAGGGCTGCTGCCACTGGTGGCTTTCTCCAGTTCTTCAGTTTGGTCCTTTCTCTGTGAGATGATCCCACTGGGAAAAGAAGTGGTTTGGTTTACTTTTTGTGGCTTTGTGCATGGCATGGTGTTGTGCATGTTAAACTCTGCACTGGGCAGCCTAGGACACGGGCAAATGGGTGTTCACAGGACAGGGGTGGCAGCCTAGATTCCTTGTAATGAATTGCTCTTATTTTCCTTAAATACTGTGATGTAATTTTGCTTAGGCTATGCTTTAATGAGAACACTAAAAAAGTCATGAGCTTGCTTCTCCGCAGAGGAAGAACGGCGAATCGTAAACAGGAGTGAAAAGGTTGTGTAATTACACATTTGTGCAAAAGTCCAAAGACAACAGGGTGCAGACACAAATGGTGAATTTCTGTATGGGTGGATCTGTGGTACTTTCAGCACAGCCACGAAGGCTCCCACCATGCAGCTGGGGACAGATGGGAGATTCCCAGCTTCCCTGCAAAGCAGGTGGCTGTTGTCTTTCCATCCTATAGAGGAGAAAAGAAAGGCTTTTTGCCTGAGCTGCAGGTTTTGTCATCCTACTTTGATGCTGCTACACCCTACAAGGTAAAGTAACTGCTTACTTTAGGCAAAAGCTTCAGGCATACCAAATGATATTTCTCCTGCTTGGAATGGGGTTAGATTTTACCAGCTTGCATGCAATACAATGTTTTCATAGCATGCCAATTTACAGTTCTGAGCTGACCTCATTTATCTCGAGAGCTGAGTGGGTCAAAGCTTGTGACTGCAGTAGTTGGAGGCTGAAAGTAGCTAAGCAACACTTGTCTGGACGTTGGAAATAAAAATACAGGAGAGTATTGAGAAACTGGTGGGACATCAGGCATAGTATAATTCTGAGGCAGATTCTCCTCTTAGAAAATGGGAGTATGAGCTGTTAGGTGACACTGCAGAGCTCAAATATCTGCATGATAACTTCTACTTCGGAAATCATCATTAAAAATGCAATCCTCAAACATCACAGGTCATTATAAGCCACTCTCTGTGAGGATGTCAGTTACCTTGTGCTATATAGAGCTTATTTCCAGTATACACAAGACATTTTAGAACATATATTTATTCTCTTCCACTGCACAACTACTCTTTATAGCTGTACAATTGTAAATAGGATTTTATGTCAGCGTTTAAAGGGAAGATGGGTTTTGGCTTTAAGTCATGAGAGGAGATAACTGCACAGAATTACTTGAACTGAAAAGCAGCCTTGACACGCTGTCTGGGTGCACAGCACTGTGACTTAAATCACTCAAAACCTGAAAACATTCATGCTGTTAATTTTTAACTTAGCCTGTAATAAGCTGTGTAACACAGCTGGGAAATCAAAGCAAGAAGCCATTCCAATGGCTGCACAGCAAAGGCAGGGAGCTGAGCTGGGGAAGTGGTGCCCCGCTGTGCTGTGAGAAGTGCTGTTGAGCAGTTTATAAACTGACTTCTTGGATTTAATTTTAACTACTTGGCTCAACCTGCCCGTTATAGACAAGGCAAAGGGTGGGCTTACTGTATCTAAGAGGTTGTTGCAGAGATATCTCAACTGAAATCTTACTTGGACATTTTGTGTGTGGTTTCTTGCCCCAGAGTTTATAATACAACCTAAGATGAGGGGCAGTCTGGGGGAGAGCAGCCTTGCAGGTGAACTAATTTGTAGCACTGAGAGCAAGGAAGGCCCTTCTGCATCCTACCCTTTGGCTCACACCGATTCTCAGGGGCTGGTCCCCTCTAGAAAGACCAAAATCCTTTTCTGAAAGTACTTGCTCTGCACATTTCAAGTGCCTTACATGACCCTTTGCTGGCAACGTTAAAACAAACAAACGAAAAAAAAAACCCCACAGCTTATCCTGAATGAGGATGAAAGGGCTTAATATTCTGTTTTCTAGATCAATGCCATACCGGCTGTGGGAGCAAAGGAACAGCAGATAAAGCTAGTGTCCCCTGACAGCAAGCTGGAGGAGGAAGGAAATTTTGACTAAAGCTGAGGTGGAAATCCCCGTGCTCCTTGGTACGTAGTGTGGCTTCAGACAAGAACAGTATGTGTGCAGCTGCTGGGAGTGCACAGATGAGCTTGCGTGCACAAGAACCCAGCTTGTATGTGGGGTGGGAGTAACTGTACCTAGGCTTACAGCAGTACGGTTAGGGGAACAGGCTGCAAACTGTGCAAAATAAGAGGGAGTTTAGTTTTAAAATGATGTTTTGTAGAGACTTCATCGTTCCCCTGTTTTTCTTTGCTCATTCGGAGACTCTTGGGAGCACAGATGTCTCTTACACATCTGGACAGTGCCTAGCCCAGCCCGAGTCCTCAAACCTGCAATACTCTGATCTGATAAGCTCCCCAGACAAGAACTAATTGTTATTAGCTCTTTGCTGACTTTGTGGTATACCTCTTATAGCACTGTAGCTCCTCTTGCACCACAAAAAGCTGAGCTTTCAGCTGGTTACGCTCTTGCAGTACATCTTGCAGCTCCTGTAACGTGAACCGGGGGCGATTTGGGTCTGTGAGGTCTATTACCATTTTATCTGGTCCAAGGCTGAGCTGTAAAATAAACAGTGGTGGTCACAATCTTGTAACCTGTTGAGAACAGAGCACTCAGAGTAAAAAACCTCCAAATTTTAGAAAGATATGGTAATTCTTAGGAGTGGTGTGAATTCACCAAAATCCCGATTTTTCTTCAAGCGGTTACAGTTTTTTCATATTATTTTTGTATTGCCCTGGTGACTGCATCTCCTAGGCAAGTACAGGGCCCAACTGTGACCACAGCTAAATGCAAAGTCTCTGTCCCAAAGGGTTTGCAATCTACTTTGCCAAGAAGCTGCTTTTATCTGCTTTTCTGATGACAGAGGTTGGGCTAACCTCACGCCAGAACTCTGGGGCAGAGAGAGATGAGAACCAAATTCTCCCTTCCTATTTCAGCTAGACTTTTGTGGTGAGGGCTTTTTGGGTCACAGACGTGGGTGTCCCTCGCACAGAGTAACAAGCACAGGGCGTGCCGTGCAGGAGCTGAACCACGGTGGGTTTGTGCGCTGTGGGGACGCACCTGTGTGCGTGTCAGCTCCCTCGCTGGCACAGCACTGAGCTAAAAGTTTGGTCAGGGGGTGCAGGGCCCATGGGGCCCCAACACCCTGAACATCCCCGCTCTGGAAGTGGCCTCATGGCCTTCAATAAGTCGAGGCGTGACCCTTCCAGCCCTGTTCTGCTGGGACAGGAGGGCTGGGCCGCGGCGGCCAGGGTCCCCGCTGGGACAGGGGGGGTGGGCCGTGGTGGCCAGAGTCCCCTCCAACCCAGCCGGCGGTGGGGTGGGCTCCGCGCCCCAGGCCGGGCCCTGCGCTGGGGAAGGGCCCCCCGGCAGCCCCCGCACCCACCTGCTGGGCGCCGGCCGGCGCCCCCCGGCCCCGCAGCTCGGCCAGCTCCCGCCGCAGACTGTCCCGCTCTAGCCGCAGCTGCTCCGCGGCGAGGCCGCTCTCGGTCACCAGCGCCTCCAGCATCTCCAGCACCCTGACGATCCGGAACTGCAGCCGGGCCAGCGCGGCGGGCCCCAGCGGCCCCGCGCTCAGCTGCAGCAAGTCGCGGCCCACCACGGAGGAGATGTCATAGACATCCCCGGCCGTCAGCTGGAACGGGCTCTTCTCCAGAGCCCGCTCCGGGCCGCCTTCCTCCTCCTCCTCCTCCTCCTCCTCCTCCTCCTCCTCCCCCTCCCCCTGGCCCCGCTGCATGCCCGCCGCTCGCTCCCCCTCTTCCTGCCCCGGGCCGGGCGGCACGGCGATCCCCCCCCGGCCGTTGCCATGGGGGCGGCCGCGGCCCGGCGCCGCTTCCCGCCCTGCCCCTGCCCCCGAGGAGGCGCCGCCCGCCGCCGGGGCTGGGCTGGGCTGGAGGTGGCTGCCGGCGCCTGCCGCCGAGCCCTTGTCTTGGCCCGGGCTGGACAGCCGGCCCTGGGCTGGGCGGGAGGGCGGTGCACCGGCTGCTCCCCAGCGCCGCGTTCGCCGGGCGCCGTGGTGGCAGTGGGGCGGTGGGGCGCGGGGGAAGGGGTTAAAATAAACGGCGGCCGGGCCCGGCCCACTGCGCTGCCGCGGCCTGGCGCTGCCGACGGGAAGGGCCGCCATCGCGCCGTGCCGGCCGGGCTGAGGTGAGCGGCGTGGCGCGCGCGGAGAGGCGGCGGGGTGCCCGGGGAGGGGACAGGCCTCCGGGGCTCCCTCGGCCGGGGCTGGGCCGCGGGGCTCCCTCGGGCGGGCCGGGGCCGGGGCCGGGGCAGGGCCGCGGGGATCCGTGAGGTGGGCCGGGGCCGGGCCGCGGGGATCCGTGAGGTGGGCCGGGGCCGGGGCAGGGCCGCGGGGCTCCTCGAGGCCGGACGGAGGCCGAGGCCGGGCCGCGGGGCTCCCTCGGGCGGGGGCGGATCGGGGGTCCCCGGCAGGGCCCTGTCCCGGGAGGGGAACCCAACAGCGATGTTGCCGGTTTATTTCAGTCTGTGACACTTTTTGGATACAAACCAGTATACAGCGGTGCTGGAAGTGCTTCTTGCGCTACTGGTTGACCTTCCTAGAACACCCATGAGTGTGTGCGGTGCCTGTTTTTTTTTCCTGCTAGACAATGACTGACTGGGCCCCCATAGCAAAGGAGTATGACCCCCTCAAGGCTGGGAGCATTGATGGCACAGATGAAGAGCCCCACGACCGTGCCATATGGAGGGCTATGTTGGCACGCTATGTACCCAACAAGGGAGTTACAGGAGATCCTCACCTCACTCTGTTTGTGGCAAGGCTCAATCTTCAGACCACAGAAGAGAAGTTAAAGGAGGTCTTTTCCCGATACGGAGACATCAGAAAGATCCGTCTGGTCCGAGACCTGGTCACGGGATTTTCCAAGGGTTATGCATTTATTGAGTACAAAGAGGAGCGTGCTCTTTTGAAGGCCCACAGAGACGCCAACAGGCTGGTCATTGATCAACATGAGATCTTTGTAGACTTTGAACTGGAAAGAACTCTCAAAGGATGGATTCCTCGGAGGCTTGGAGGTGGTTTTGGAGGCAAAAAAGAATCTGGGCAGCTACGGTTCGGAGGACGGGACAGACCTTTCCGAAAGCCCATCAATTTGCCAAACATGAAAAATGATTTCTATGGAGAAGGATCAGCAGAGAGAAGAAGCTGGTCTCGGGAGGGAACGAGGGACTGGAGAACAAGGGACCGAGACCATGAAAGGAGCAGAGACAAGCGATGGCCAGAAAGGGAGCGGTTGTGGACTTGGGGTGAAAGTGAGAGGGACTCCAAAGAGGAGAGGAGCAGAGGGAGGGAGAGGAAAAACAGAGACAGGAAGGACACGGATAGAGACCGGAGCAGGGAAAGAGACACCAGAAAACCAAGAGATGATGATAAGCATCGATAGGTGACAGTGCCTTGTCAATGGGGGTGTGTTACCTATTCTTACATCTACAATGTTTTGGTTGTAGATGCTGCCTTCAGCTTGGGGCTGTGAGTGGCATTCCCAGAACAAGCTGTGTTGTTCCTGCCTTGTGCCTCTGACTCTTGCCTGCTAGAAGCTTGCTGTAGTTCGGTCACTAATGCAGCTAAGATAATGTGCTGAATTGTTCCTCAGAGAAAATAAACTTTTGTATTAATATTTTTGAACTGGTGAATGCTCTAAGAAATGTACCATGTGCACAGGCATCCCACTGAAATTGAGTATTCACCTTGTTTGATACCCATCCGGCTGCCTGGATTAGGGTTCATGAGACAGCTCCATATTTAGTTATGTGCCAGATGTCCATACTCATTTAATGAGACAGATACTTTTTATGAAATAGTCACTCGTTGAAGAAATAGTAATGGAATAGCAACAAAGCTGCTGAAAAATGTGCCCCAAAACAGAAGCTGGTGGGAAGTGACTTTATTTTCTTGAAGACACTGGGACAGGTGAGACTTTTAGTAGTACTGTGTCCTTAAGTAGTTCTGTGAGGTGATCGAGCAGCACGGAACAAGAAACCTGTTTTTATGTCATGGGAGGGTGTAATTCCTTTGTGTTAGAGGAATGTGTGCTGCAGTAAGCAGGTCAGAAAACGCCTGATGTTCCTGATAATCCATGGGCAGTGTCATGGTTAAATGTGGTTGCAGTTGCGCCCGCTCTGCCCTCTCCTCCTCTCTGCCATCGAAGTCCTGCCTGCACAGGGTTTAGTCCTGTTCTGGAAGCTGGGCTTGCTGCTGGCTGTAGCTGAACTGGGGAAAACACAGGGAAAAATCTCCTTTTTCAGAGCTAGGATGTGTATATGCAGACACACATCTTCTGGTGAGGAGCTTGCCCTTCTTTCTAGAAGAGGCTCTGCCACATTCTTTGTCATCATAAGCCACTCCTAAATATACACTAATGTATTTTAAACTCATTTTTTTGTCAGCCTTCGAATGCCTCTATCTTAAACCTTGCCCAGTTTGAGGCTTTATTTCCATTAAGAGTTGTCTGAGCCATTTTCAGGGGAAAGCAGATTCGTATGCTGCTGCATCCCCAAGAAGAGATGGTATTCACTTTCCACAAAAAAAAAGACACAAGTCTTGCAGAAATACTTGTTTTTCAGAAATATTTATTAAACTGTTAAAATGATTTACTGCCCAACCGAAAAAAAAAAACCCAAAACCAAAACAACCAACCCCAAAAACCATCAGTGATCCTGCGCTTTGCAGACAGGATTGTTACGCCCCTTACCTGGCGCCTTTTCTAAAAGCAGATTTTACTTGAATATTGAGAAACAACACATGACAGATCTTCAAATCTTTTCATACTCTTCCCTACATGCCATCCATTCCGATGGCACTTGGAGTATGTAAACTCAGCATTTCAAACATGAGAGCGAAGAGGTTAATGCTAGCAGGTCAGGAGGAACTAATTAGATTTTTGAGGTAATGGGCTACGGAGATGAGTGGGGGAAGGTTGTACTGCTTAGTGCCATTGTTTGAAGATCTGACCCAACAATAGCTCACCATAGGGACAAGCTTTACATGCACCAGGCCAGGGCACATCCTTTGTGATACACTGGCTTAGGTGCTGGGGAAAAACAGTTCAGTCTGTGTATTTCTATTATCCCAGTTCATTGCTCTCAGCTGATTTCATAAGTGATGTGCTTATTCAGGCCGTGCATCTGCTGCATTCTTGCATTGTTTCTGATCACTGCATCTCTTCTAAATGTGCCAAACGAGTGTAAACTAAGCTAGGGAGAGACTCGACGGGCATCGTTCATGATTTAAGGTAACCACCTGATACAAACGTAGTGTACTTTTTTTTTCTAGTATGGAAGTGGAATCAAGATCTTAGCAACTTAAGTATCAATAAGACACTCCCCCCCCCATTTCAGAATTACTTTTCACACAAGGTGGGAAGTGGAGGTTTCATGAATACAACTTTCTCTAAGCATAAAACTTGATATGTTACCAAAATGTATCCAGGCAGAAGCTTACCTGCCTAATACCAGCACCAGACGCTACCGTCACTATTCGAGATGCAGATGTCTTACATGTAAGGCCACGTATCCCCCCCACCCCAAACTGCAGCGACACCGGGGGGCACAGTAAACACTTCACCTAGAACAGGTGGAAGGTCCGTGTTCAAAACGAAGCACAGTTACAGTCGGGAGCAGAGCAGCACTCAGCCCACCGCTGCAAAGAATGCTTTCCTGGCACAGCGTCACTATAGATGGGCTAAGCACCCTTTGCTGCTCATACGCATTCCAGAGTCTCGGATCACCCTGTATTAAAAACAACCGGCCTGCACTAAACCCTCTGGCTCGCTCTCGTCTAGGATTGCTTCAGGACCTCCTCCTGCGTTCAGTACCTGGGGTAGCTGGAGCTTTACGCCAGCCTGTTCTTAGTGCCTCTCCAGAGAGGAGGCTCTTCACAGAGCAGATGTCGTTGCTGGGGGTAAGGTGCCTGGTGGCAGCTCACAGCCCCCCATGCTAAGCCACACGTGCAGCAGTTGCCTACAGCCTTGCCACAATGAGATGCTCCTCACCAGCAGCGTGGTGCTCCGGCACGGACTCTCCCAGCACACAGGTCACACAGACCTCCGCACCCATCTCCCAAGCAGCTGCGCTTGCCCTCTCCGGCCTGGCCGGGTGCCTTTGTGGAGCGTGTAGTGCAGAGGCAGGGTGCGTGCTGACACCGGGCTGTACGCAACAGTTATGTTGTCTGGGTTTAGTGTTTTGTGGTTTTTCTAAGTACAACCTCAGTCAGATCCAAGGGTCTCGCAAGCTCGATTGCAAAGCAGACCCCAACCACGCCGCCCGGCAGTTCAGCTGGCAGTTAAGCCCCTGTAACTGCGGGCTCCCCAAACATCGACCAACGCCAGCAGAGCAGCCCACACAGATAAAATTCATCCGCTCTGCCCAAGTAGTGTTCAGGCTAGTCAGAGAAAATGTTTTGAGCTGGGGTCATCCCTCAGTCAGTTAAAATAGTTCATGTCAGCTAGTTCAGGATGTCTTTCACTCTGAAGTGAGGCAGTCTTACCTAGACTGAAAAGTGGAGCGTGACTTAATTAAAAACCTGTCTGTGGGAAAGAGATCCAATTCCCCCACAGCTGCTGCCTGCTGCTGTAGCAGGGGAAGTCCCTAGTAAGAAGGAAAAACTTCAAGTGTTAGAATTCCTCCTTGTAAGCAATTTGTTTTCCATTACTACTGCAGAACTCATGGCAAAATGCAAGGCACGCTCACCTCGTACATCGGTTTTTTCATGCTTTAGGCACTATAAGCAGCAAGGGAAATTTATACTCACTGTCCCTCTCAAGGCTACTCCAGTTTAATCAATTTGTATCTGGTGGATTTCCAAGGGGTTACTCTGCAAAATGCAGGTGCCAGCTGAACCTGACAGGACACAGCAGCGCTATGACCTGCCAGGGAGAGTGGCCAGCTGTCGTATCCCTCTTAAAAAAAATTCTTACAGAAATAAAAAGCAAACAACCGATAGTGTTAACAAACAAGGTAAAAGAGTCTTTGCCACTAGATATTGTACACTGCAAACAAACTTCTAATAATGGCACAGGTCCTTTTTTTTTTGGTTTAAAGAAGCTTGTGTTACTGTAGTTAATGCAAGAACAAGACCATAGACTTGTTATTCAGCACAAAAAAGTCATCTAGAAGCTTCGGTGTCCCAGGGTATCAGCGACTGTTACTACAAAGCTTGGATTCTGTTTCCAGCCAACAGTCACCAAGTAAACGGTGAGGGATCCCTTTGGAAGAGTACATCTGAAACACAACCAGAGGTGTGCAAGGCAAACAAAAGTGATGAGCTGCCAGATTTGTTTACAGAAGCTTCTTCTTACTAGACTGTCGAGATCTACTATGGTAAACTGAACGCCTCAAGGTTTTAGTCACAGGTGCTGCAGGGCTTCTTGTCCTTGTTCAGTGTAGGAGTCATCTTTATTTGAATTTGACCATTCTCCGAAAGTATCCTGGAAGTGGACATTTTTCTGTGACGCCTGCATACGTTTCTTATCACGGGAGAAGAAACTAAACCTTCCAGGAAGGGAGGAGTAAGGGAGGGGAGGGAAAAGAAAGAAGACTGTTTATCATCCTGAAAACACTTCAAACACCCGACACGATACACAGCACAACAAAACACAGAGCAAAAAAATCTGCATCTGCGAAAATCAAGGCAGTGAAGCCTGATGGGAGTGCATGTCAAAATGTTATTAGAGATGAAGTCATTGCGATCTCAAGCGGTTTGGCTATGGAAGCTTCAAATAAGCTCTAAATGCTGTTGACTCTACAAGGTGCAGGTCTCATTTTAGATGTATATTCCCCTTCCCCAGCCCTGAGATACAGAAGCAACACGATACAGGTTAGTTTCTTGGCATAAGTAAAGTGGTATCTTTGGCATTAAATCCATATAATTTACCATAAAGCAGAAATAGAAAATGTTTTTAAGGGTGTCAGCAGGGAAGTTCATATGAAAAATAAGCCTCCATGTTTTTTCCAAGTGTACAGATTTTCATACATAGGCTTGATTAATAATAAATTTGAATAAATGAATAAATGCACATATGTGCATAAGAGTTTGCAGGATGAAGGCTGAACAAATGCACACAAGCGTGCACATCATTTCCTGTCACACGGCTTGGGTGCTCTGAGATAATGACGTACATGAACCAACAGCCATTTAATACAACAACAAATTGCCAGCTGACAGCACAGCTAAAAATATACAGTTGGAAAAATCCTTAGTATCATTTTATTTTGTATAGGAGGACGTTACTTGATTAGGCAAATTCAATGATTGTCACGAGTTCAGTACCAGAGGTGTTAGTGCAGTGTTTAGGTCTGCTGAGAAATGCAAAAGTTGTGGTTCCAGCTAGCAAGGGTTTGAATTGGCTGCACACCCTTTCGGTTTTAACAGTGTTCTGCACAGTACCAAGCACAATGCAGTTGTGCTCTAGGACAGGAACTGCTAAAGGCTTCCACAGTAAAAGATTATGCAAATATAAATTCAACTTTGACAGGTGATGGAATATTTATCATCTGGGGCATAAACCTGACCCTATGTCCATGCCCCATCCTTCCGCCACCCACGCTGCCTTAAGTCTCCCCTCAGTACCATGATCCCGAGGTCGAAGCCGCCTTGTGCGGAGCAGGAAGTTGTGCCTTCGATGTCTCTAGTCACATAGGAGGCTGTATTTGAGTGTCAGATGAGGTTTGAGGCAGCTTTCCTGAAAATATATCCTAGCATATGTGCAGGTAAGCATGATGATCATTATTAAGAATATTGAGAATATCAAGAATAATTACTTCTTGACTAAAAAGTGATAAAAAAAGCCACGCAAGTGCCATGCCAGATAACCAATGTTGCTAGCAGGACCTGAACTTTTGCATTTCCTGGCTTCAAATGTGCAGCCTTAATAATGAAAGTAGTCTTTTGCACTTAATTAGCCTCACACTTTTCTACTGCCTTCATCACAGGAGCTCATAAATTCACACACATATGCTATGTCTTTTCAGGGCTGGATCCAATTCCAGCTGCTAAAAGAAGTGTCTAATCACCAAGACTTTCTGCTAAGCATGTCTGGCCCTGCATCATCAGGCTTTACTGTCCTGAAGTCCCCACAAAGGACTGCTGTATTTACGCAGGAAGTTTCAAATGTCAGAGTTCGGTAATTTTTCACTTTATCATGAATCTAAGAGAAAAATATGTTTGTAAAAAATCTCTACACAAAGCAGAGGGCTTAGGCTTTTAAAATTCCTTCTGAAACAATGAAAATTGTTATTATCCTAGAAAACTCATGGATGATGTTTGGGAAAAGCATGTCTGTGTGGAGAGGATAGGAATTTAAATATTGTGTTGCTGCTGTAAATAGAAAGATCGCTAAAACAGCAGTTCTAATGCAAAATGACTTTGCATTAATAATTATCAGTAGGTCTTCCAAGGACAGACAAGAATAGGATGATAGAGTTGATTGAGAGTATACTCAATTACAAAATACATAATTAGAGACAAAATATACAGTGCATCGATAGAAAGACATGGAAACAACAGCCTATAACTAACACTGGAAATTAATGTAGATATCAGCCATTACATTCTGTAAGTCTAACTGATTTGTAACAAGTCATTAGAATGACATGGGTTTCTTAAAAAGCATCGGTGTGAATTGGCACACTTAGTAAGCAAAATTAACAGATGCTGGTTAAAACCGCATATTGCAACAATTTTCTACAGAGTAATGATTGGTTTAGCACAGTAACATTAAGGCAAAAGGTGATAAAATGTCAGTACTTGAGGATGAGCATGGAGGACTACAATGAGTTGTGTACTGACTGGTCATTCTGATTGGCACGTTGTTCTTCTGTGATCCCACAGGCAGCCGATGAGAATGCAACCAGCAGTGCGTGTTAACACAGGGTCATGCAAAAGGAAACCACGGTACCAAACATTTAAAAAAAAAAAAATCCTACAAGGGACACAAGTCTTCTTATTGGCTGCAATGTGGGATCGTCTGGAATCAATCCAGCTGCTACCATGGGCATTATGGCTGTAAAGATCCTGGTCAGGAAAGTACAGACACAGAAGAGATAAGACTGGAGCAAGGGAAAGAAAAAGCATTCCATTAAAAAGAAAAGAGGCAAACATGGTACATGGGGTTACTCTGAATTACCACAGGACACGTTACAGGGAGAGGTGGATCTGCATCACCCAAGACAGCTCTCCTCAGTGAAAAACTCTTTATTCAGAAAAAGCAGTCATGGTAACAGTTTAAATTGCTTTTGAATTTCTAAAAGATACCACTTTTCTGTTGTGAGGCAGCCTGCAATCTGGGTTGGATTTCATCAAGGTTTTACCACCTCTAGCAATGCAGAGCAGAGTGCACATTTTTCTTCCCGAGAGACAAACAGGCACATACACAATGAAATGAAGGATGAAGGTGCATGTTAAGAAATACAAAACAGGACTCTGCTGTCACTACTGGATATCTGCACAGAAAACAGGGTTAGACAGGACCAGCACTACAGTTAAAGATTTTACAGATGTTACGGTTGAGAGTTTCAAGTTAAAAAACAGTATCGCAGGTGAAATATTGAAATAACCTCCTATGCAAGCTGCTCGGTTAAAGGGCCTGTGTATCTGTTCCCAAAGAACCTGCGTTGCTTCACATGCAGAAAGATGCCAGCTGCAGGCAGCTGAATACTGATTTGAAACCTTGCAGCTACTCTAGCAGAAAGGCTTTCTAGCTGGCTAGCAGCAAGACTGTTTCCTTGTAAGAGTTCAGCACTTTCACTACGCATTATACAATTCATGCAACTTAAGAGGTCGAGAGCACGTGGGTAGGTGCTCCGTGCCCAGCCAGCCCCACACAAACCTGCCAACACACCTTCAATCCATACCTGGAACACCCTCTGTTTTTCTAAGGGTTCTCCTCAGAGGTTCTCCCTTGTGCCAAATATTTTTTTGAACTGTGGACTAATGTCAATTAAAGATTAAGTTGAAATCATGAGAGACATTTCACTTGTGACCAAATGCAGCTCTCCCCAACACAAGTCACTCTAACTGCTATTCTTAGATTAAAAATGAAAACAAACAAGCAAACATTGTATCATTAGCAGTAGCTAGCAGTTCTATTTTTATGCATCGTGGCACTGTCTGTGAGCTGCAGAAATGACACAGACACACCAGCTTTTGTAGACTGCAAGAATAGGAAGAAAACTTATGGCTGTTTCAGGCATTACATCAGTGGCAAACAAGCACGTATCCTTAAAGAGAAAACAAAAGGGTGTTTTCTGTTCAAAACAGAGGGAGCATTTTTAATCCTTGTGCTTTTCCTCCTCAGTAAAGCCTCCTGGTTACATTATTTCATCAAAATTCTGACATGTGATGTGGTAGGGACAAATGCAGAAATCAAATCCGTCTGAGATCAGAACTCAGTTAAGCGTTTGCCCCAAACACACAAACCTGGGGAGTTGAAAATAACTTTGGTTTTCCTTTCTTTGTGGGGATGCCGCACAGAATCACTTCAGCACATCTTAGATGGCACAGGCTACACATACATGTCTCATTCCTGAGATACTGTGTGGTCAAGGAAAAAAGGGCACATTACAGAGGCAGGCATAAAACTCTGGAGAGGATAGCAACACTGTTCTATTTTTGTACTTCAGCTTTTTGTTTCATCAGGAGAAAAAGTCTGAAATGGAGGGAAAAGCAATCCTGCTTTCATGTGTAAAGGCACTCTGCACGCAGATACCAGCCTTACAAGTTGTCATCCCATCGCTAGGTATGGAGAGTCTCCCAGGGAGCCATATCAGAGGCGCTGACAGCACCCTGCCTGGGATGGGGAGAAGGGAGCTCTGGAGATGGCTCGCAGCGGGCGGGGACTGCAGCTGGGGTGGGAGGGCTGTTGTAACAGGACAGAACAGATGCTGTGCTTGGGTTCTTTGTGCTGCCCAGCAGTGAAATTTCCTGTTTTTTTAAAGCCCATCTACAAGTGCACTGTTGACAAACACACACACACACAGAGGAGGAGAGAAAGAAAATAAACCCACACTGGACAAATCCTGTCATGACAGGCTGCAAGAATAAGACAAACTTGAAAACTATTACCATTCTCCGGGTTACCTAAGTAGACGGTTTTATTTTCCCGTATTTAATATGATGGCTAGGTGAAGAGAGAGCAGAAAGAAACCCAGGGACAGAGCATGACAGCTAAAGAAATTTCATCTTAACAGCAAGCTCGATACGTGCTTCCACTGTCTGGCAGAAGAGGACTTGCCTTTTCTGGCAGGGGCCAAAACAACATAATTTTATGTTTTGTTGCGTGCAGTTTTAGTTACATGAATTTAATACAGAGTCTGAGAAACAGAAAGATTAGACAGGTGTCTGAAAATGTGCATTGATTGAACGGTCTGATGCTCAACGGGTTTTCACTAATAAAAATAACCGAGGAAGAAAACACTACGATAACTGGTTGGAAACACTTCTGTGCCTCCTGCCGTGGCTCCCCGTGCTGCTTACGCGTGTATGCAGAAGGCAGAGTCAAAGCTAACACCTTGTCAGCACGTGCTCTGTCTTACAACATCGATTTACATTTTTATGCTGCCTTTGCTTCATAAATCAAGTGCGGAACCTGCAGTCAACACAAACTGCATAAGCCAAAACCAGCCATCCCTCACCACAAAGTACTAAAATAAACTTAAAAGCAAAAAGCAGCTTTACAGTGGAGATATTATTATTATTGTCATCACAGTTGCAGAACGAAAACTTAAGTCCAAACTCAAAGTGTATTTTCCTGTCATGTGAGAGAAAGGGTTCTCTCAGGAAACAAAGCAGCAGAGACAGAAGCTGGAGTTTACTGAAAATAACCAAAAGTGCCCTCCTGACTTTATGGTGTTTTGGATCAGTCCAGATCTTCCGATGGAACTTACTCTCACAGGGCTGCTGCTATTATTAAACAAGGACTGAAGGTTATGGACATGGGGACAAGATAGGAGAGCTTTTCATGTGGAAGCAAATGACTGTTCCAAAATAATTTATGCAGTTTAAAAAGTTAAGCTTCCGGTATCACAAAAATCCAAAGACTTGCTGTAAGGTTACAAGACTTAATTTGGTATAAATAAATTTACAAGGAGAGAGCTTCAATAGACAGATTGGTTGGCTAACACTGTGATTTTATAATGAAGTGATACACTAGCAAATGCACACCTCTGACAGTAAGCTTAGCTTTCAGACAGCAACATTAAATACTTCACCAGAAGGTGGGGTTCTTTAGAGCCATCCTCTCCAGCTGCAAATCTGTTCAGCAAACCAAAGGTTTTTGTGCTGTACACGTAACGCAAGCCAGGGTCTAAAGGCTTAGGTCAACAGGGAAATAGGCACAGAGAGTCATGGGGAAACCGTGCTCTCCGCGCCCAACTGCTGGTTTTGCTTGTAAACAACACTCTTTACACATCTTCTGAGCGTGACTTGGGGGCCAATGGTTTTTGACACCCCAGCCCCTTAGGATATGTGTGTTAAGGAACTGAGATTTGCACTTGAACAGGAGAATTGTTCCTATAATCCTTGCACACAGAGATCCAGCACTGACTTTCAGTTTGGGGCACGCAGGACAGGCTGAGCAGTGCTCTGGATATGACCACAATTAGTAGCACCTCCCTTTGGAGTATGATTACGTGGCCCAGACAGGAAAGCTCTCTAGGAAGATCAGGTGTCTGGGCTTAAGAGCTCCTCAGCTCATACCAGCTACAATAAAACGTTTCAACACGTGCTCTTTTTGTTAGCCTGAATAGTGTACTTAAGAAGGAAACATTAGGCTTCTTGGGCGTACCAGTGTGGCCCATAAACACGCACATGGAGTAGGGAGTACATCTGCACGTAGGGAGCAAAAGGCACCACAGGAAATAACCCGAGACTGAAAGTTGTCCCAGATCTAGGCAAAAGTTTTGCCCAAAGCCAACTGCTCCTTCTTGATACCTGTCAAGTGCTCCATCAGTGTCTCTCCCACATACATTAGGAATGTGGTTATCTTAATTTTTAAATTCTTTAAAATTGTCCTACCCATAAGAAACATGTAGTATTCGCAGACTATATCCAGTATCCTTAGAAAATATTCTACTTACAGTCGTTTGATTCCAGATTCAGGCTGAGTTGAGGGTTTTGACTGAATTATGGGCGTAGGTTGAGGGGATCTTGTTTCTTCTTCTGTCTCCTCACTTGAAAGAAAGAAAAGATAATTAACATTCTCCTCCCAAGCCATAGAAACACTTCAAGTTTTAAAATTCTATCTGAGGTAGTTGTCAATGAAGAAATGCAAAAAGATCTGTTCAAAGCTCACTGAAATCAATGGCAGGTTTTTCTGTCAGCCAAGGGACAGCACCTAGAACTGGGTCTCCTTTCAATATTTTCTTCCCATTGTGACAAGGAGAGGGAGAAGAGGCATGCATTAGATAAAAATTCTACATTTTTCTGTTATATCTGAAGTCCAAAAGTATTAAATGTTTGTAATCTTTCTAAAATTCAGGGGGAACCTAGGAGTTCAGGAAGGGCATCGTTTTTCTCAATTTTGAGGAACCAGATTAAAACTAACGCTGCATGTTTGCAATCTCTACTTTAAGCCTTTGCAGAAATGTAAGTTGTTGGACGCTATGTAAGAGCATATTTATTGTTTCTAGACCTGCCCTTTGGCTCCTCTGTGTATAGCATGCAACAGGAGAGGAGATCTAACTTACCTTTTGTAATATAAAAGCTCCTCTTGAAGTAAAAACACTTTAGATTTCAATTCATTCCTCTCGTGAAGGACATCCCGGAGCTCCTGCAAGGTGAATCTTGGACGATTCGGATCTTTTAAGTCCATTGCCATCTTTTCAGACTCTGAGAGGCAGTCATCATTGTTTGGCTCTCTCTAGGAAGTGAAATGGGCGTATAAATTCACCACGCAAGTGCATGTCTCAGAAGTTTGAAGTATTTATCAATCTAGTTCCCAGCCTCTTCCTTTCAGCACTATTAAATCCTCTTTTAAGAGACACACAGCAATTTTAAGAGGAAAAAAAATGTACAAGGCGTTTGTTTTTCCATGTTAAAAGACACTCAGCAGCAAGAACAGCTCAGTGATCTGATCTCTTTGTTCTTTCCTGTGCACAGGTTGGCGATGACACACACAGGGCTGGTGAAACCGTGGCAGGTTGCTGAAAGGTGATCTGAGCTCTGTTTCACCTCTCTTCACCCGGGGTTTGGGGGAAGCTCACAAATGAGGAAGACCTAGGTGTAGTGACCTACAGTCGAAGCCCTGCGCTCACAGGAATCTTTCCTAGAGTTACACGTTCGGGAAAACAAGCACCAGTTGTTTCTGAACACAGGGTCTAACCTGAGCTGCCTTATAGGTGATAAAGTCTTTTTGTGGAGAAATTCCTGTGGAATTCAGACTGCCAGGAAGTCCACTGAAAAGGTATAGTCCAATGTTTGATAAACAAGCCAGTTTAAGGAATTCGTACTTCTAACAAATGGGGTAAATCAAACATCGGCCTTTTATATAAACACTGAAAAAACTGCGTAGCAAAGATCATGACAGTTCCTTCCAGCTCCTCCCACAGAGAGATGGCTCCTTTGGATGTAAACATATCAAGTGGAGATTTAATTTATACCCCTTTAATGCCTTTATTAAAAAAGCAGGATTGCCATTAGTACCAGTATCCAGCCACAAAGCAGAAGAAAACTGCAGATGCATGCTAGATGAGGCATTTATACACGTGTGCCCTTGTCTCTTCTTTTCCTCTGAGCAGAGTTCACTGGAAGCTTGGAGGAATTTCTCTCCCACCACCCAGCTCCTGCGGCTCCCAATGAGCCAGACCTTGCACGCTAGGCACACTGTCAGAGTCCCAGGCCTGTGGGAGCGCTTCCTGCCAGCCAGGTAGACTCTAGCACTTGCGCAGAACTATTTGGCCCTAACTGCTTGTGAAAACATGGTCCGTAGAAACACCACACACCAAGATCATCGTTCAGGTCCTCTACTGTTGTTCCACTCAGCACAGAGCTGAGGGCAAGTTAATGGCCATCACAAGCTTCTGGGAAGGGAACTCAGAAGCAAGACGCTGAAAAGCAACTGCAAGCCTTTAGAGGTCTGCAGGATTCTGAACAATACAAATAAATGCAGGGTGCTCTGTTCCAGCAAAGTACATTTGAAATGTAGCAAAGTACATTTGAAATGCGATGCTTTTTGCAAGGACTCACTAGAGGTCAGCTAATGAAATCAGAGATGCCAGCAGCCAGGTCAGCCACCTGCCCTTCTAGTAAGGATCAGTCTCAGACCTCCTGTGCTGCAGTGATGCCTCGCTAGGATGCAAGCTGGAAATTTGAGGAACCAAGTACTGAAATTCTTAAAGTCCATTTTTGTAAGCCTTATCCTACCCTCTTTTAAGCTCATGTCTTTGTGACAGTTTTTCTATCTATTGATACGTGATTTCAGGTTAAACTTGGCTGGGCTACGCTTGGTGCAATACCAGTTTCTACAGCAGGGATTGCAGCCCTTGCCCTGCAAAGACAAAGCAGCAAAACAGTGCTCACCTGTCCTCTTGTTTGATTCACCCCTGTTCATCCAAATGCATTTATTTACACAGACTACAATAAATAAAGATTGATGCAACCTAACAAGAGGTTCAAAGGAAATTACCCAAACACACTTTTCTTCACGCCTCTAAATTAGCGTCTGAGCTGATGCCTCTTTTTTTTTGGTTGTATATTTGCCCCAAACAAGGTCTTTTTGCTAGATGTTGCTGAAATCAGCAGAGACTAAGCAGCCTGCAGCCAATGCATATGTATTTGACTGAAGCCAACAAGCAATGTCCATTCCAGAGCATGCAGCTATTCTAGCTTTCTGCTTGCCACTGCAATTCCTGTCTAACCATCAACCTGGCAAAGGGAGCGGGGAATGGCTCTAATTAGAAGAAGCGCCATTCCCGTGGAACTGATGAGTTAGAGAGAGGTAAAGAATGCATCCTTTCTCTCCAGAGACTGAAAACACTTTCACTCCTACTGGCTCTAGGCCGAGGCTCCACAGCCCCATTTACAAAGCTGGGTGTCCTGGCTGAATTAACAGCAATGAAATAATCCTTTTCATTATTAATACAGTGCGTGCCCAATTCAGCAGTGACATGTTAATACAACACTGGCTGTCGCAATCCAGGGGGGACCGGGGTACCCTATCAGCCTTTGCCTCTGCTTCTTGATGTACGTTCCTGCCTACTGCAAGTGAATTGGATGTTTCACTCGCTGCTGCAGTCTACCAGGCATTGACAACGCTACCTGGTACTGGAGCTCTTACCAGCACATCTAGCCAAACAGCTCTATATGATAGTGCTCCTCTAAGTTCTTCCATATCATGACACACCCCCCCTTTTTTTTTTTTTTTTACTCTTTAAGAGCTATTAGGAAAGGGAAGTACAGCACATTTGCTTTAGTAAGACAGAAGTAGTGTCCTATGCACAAAGAAAAATAATAGGAACCATATGGAGAACTAAAGGATGTAACAGATCAGAGATGCACCCTTTTCTCAGGAAGCTCCCCTCAAGTTTGTGTTCCTACTGCTCTGATCTCAGCACCAGCTCAATTTGCAGATTGTCACTTTGCCCCTTCCTGCAAGTACTTGAGTAAGCAAGCAGTACCATTTCAGGAACATCTCTGCCAGTAACGCTTCACAAATTCCAACAGAAAGCAAAAGTGGAAATAAGGCCAGAGTTGGTTCCTCTGAAAGGTGCCTTCAAATATTTGTATGTTGATCTGGCAGCAATAGACCAGCTTAGTCCTGACAGATTGAATGTGCCATTAGCACTGCAAGGACCAAGCGTGCAGAGTTCTGCACTGCCTCTGGGACCACTTCTGACACCATTTCCTTTCTACTGTTGTTCACATGCCACCTGGGACCTGGTAGGGCTCACTTAGTTGTGTACCCAGCAAAGCTTCAGCTCTTCGTCAGCCGTTTATCTTTTGGAAAACCCTGACTGTTTAAGGGATCTGTTTGTTTTCCTTTGGGGGAAGGGGCTGATGTGTACAAACAAAATGAAGCCAAACATAGTAATACAGCACTACCAAAACACTACCTGCCTCCAGTAAAAACTAACAGCCGATACTCCACAGATTCTGGATTGCTTCACGATGTCTTTAATAGAACACACTCTTTTGAGGCAATGATTTGTTCTGATGTCTGGCAAATTCTGCAGCCTAGCGCAGAACCCAAAGGTTACACTCCCTAGGACGTATGATGGGTAGCCAAGTCTAAGTGGAGAGCTGTTCTCTGATGCAGATATGCCACTGCTATCTTGTGCTGCCACTCTGCCCTAACGGGGCCTTCCCTGACACAGAGCAACGAGTGACACTGCTCCCTGTGTGTCACACCTGAACACAAGATGTCCTCAAGTCCCATCGTTGCCTCTGATGTGTGCCAACCACATTTATCCAAAGAAGAGGTACTTGGTATGAAGTCAAAGCTTTTTAAAAGGCTGTTTAAGAAGTGATTTAAGGTGCCTCTTACCTTTACTTCCTCCTCCCCATTCTGGCTGTCCTCACCCTGCAGTTTTTCCCTCAGTTTCCCCAGCTCTGCTCGCAGGTTGCCCATCTCCTGCTCCTTGGTTTGCAGATATGCTTCTAACTCCACCTTCTGCTCAATCAGCGCCTTCCCCTGAGCCTCAACAACGGTGATCCGGTGCCGCAGGTCATGGTTAATTTTCATTAACCTGTTCTGTTGCTGCTGAAGCTGCAAAATATCGATGCAGAATATCAATGCTACAGGTTGGCATCCATTCAGCCTTCAGCCACGATGGCTAAGTCCCAAACATCATATTAAAGAAAAAGTAGTGGGTTCCTTTGAATTCATTCAAAGGAAATTGTGTTGAATTTATTCTGGAAAATTCTCCCCCCTCTTCACTCCCAGATTAGTTTTTTTTAATATCTAATTATCTATTACAGTTGCAGTCACCAAAATGTAATTGGTTTCTAGAGTAAAGAGGCATTTTTCCCCTGGCACAGGGAATTCTCCATCTAAAAGATAATCCATCACTTGTGATACTGTGTTTCAAAAAAGCAAACTTCAAGGATAGGGCAGCTTATGGGATTCCAAACCAAATCTTAACCCAGCGCAGCAGAGAGAAAGCCAGGGCAGAGGAATCCTTAGCATTCAGTTTATATTGTATTTGCTCTGAGCTCTTGGCTCTCTCGTATGACAGGATGTGACCTGCTAGACACCAATTTGAAGGACCACAGCACCTGCCAGAGGCGCTTGCCTGGCCCTCACTAGCACCAGGAAAGCCCTACGGCCTAAGGAGATGAGGCAGCGTGAGGATGGGAAGCAGGAGATGGGTAAGGAGGTCATTCCTCCTGAAACAGAAAAAACCAAGACATCACGTGATTCCCAGAGTCACAGTGGAGTCTGTGATTCATCTAAGACTAAACCCGGGTGGATCTCTTGTGCTGTGGTCCCCAGGTCCACCGATCCCCTCAGTGACCTTCTGTGCACTGCTGGTGAAAGTGACCCGGGCTGGGCTCAGGCCCCTTCTTCCTACTCTCTTCCCATGCAAAGAGGGATCCATCCTGCATCCCTGGTGTGGGACTGCATGCGTGGAGCCCCTGCTGCCAAACTCTGCCGAGAATACACATAAAACATCCAGTAGCCTGCTCACCCACAGCAGGGATCTCCGGGTGGGGTGAGGCGTGGGGCTGCTGAGGAAGTTTGCACTGTCAAAGCAGAGAGAGGTTCAAGAAGCGAGAGACAGTTCCCTCTCTAGTTCCCACGAAGGGGAGAGGTATCAGGTCTTTAAGGAAACCAACCAACCAACCTGTCCTTCCCCCATCTTCCTCTCCTGTTACACTGGTTTCCAGCCACATTTCCAGCCACGTTCCAAGTGTGCCTGGTCCTTCGGAATGCAGCAGAGGGGGGGTGTCTGTGCTGAAGACTGCCTACTCATTCTGGACACTCCACACTTACACACACTTCAGTTACTGGACTAATAATCTGGCATTGCCTACAAATTCTGCATTAACTTGAAACTAGGCTGCAGAAATATGGGCGAGAAAGAAGAGAAACAGGAAGACTAAGAGCCACTTACAGCCTCTACGTCCTCATTTTTAAGTCCAAGTTCCCGGTCCTTTGCTCTGATTTCATCCCTCTGTTTATCTACCACTTCCTTCAGCTTCTTCATGACTTGTCGCTCTCTCTCTGACATTCCTGGTTAAAAAAAAGAACACAGAAGAAAACCTAAGGACAATCAGGAGCTGCAGAGACTGAGAACAATAACAGTAAGAAATATTTAGGTAAAGACTCTGGAACTTGGCTGCTGATAGAATTACAAAGAAGCTGTTGGAAGATGCTTTAAAGGTTACTTCAAGGGTAACAGGGAACATAGATGACACAATCCACTCTGTAAGGCCACTGCACAGAAAGTCCTTTAAAAAGGAAGCAACAGTCCACAGAGACATTTATGACAGTGGAGTGACACTGCTACATCTTGCTGCCTCAGTAGTTTTACACCAGTGTTCGCACTATGCCCCAGGGAGCTTGGTTATCTGCACGCTAATCTGTAGAATCAGCTGGCCAAGACCCTGTGAAAATTGTAAAAAAAGATGGTCTGGATCCTCAGCAAGATTTAAACAACATGTCACTATTGTGGACTGCATCTGGATCCAAACTAGCTGCGGTGCGCTGGACTAGAATGATTTTATGCTGAAACCCAGTTCTGTGTTGGGTGAAAGGGAGAGAAAGCAGGACCTTCAGAGGGTGCCCCCACCCTGAATCTAGAACAGAAATGTAGTCTATATTATGGTCATGTATTTTCTCCTCATGTTTTGCAGCCCTTTCCCCATCCTGTTGTGTGATAATTCATATTTAGAATAACTGTACTTCAGAGAAAAATTACTACATGGAATTCCACTTGTGAAAGATGTTTGGAACATTGCCAAGAATCCAACATTGATCCTGTTTTAAAATAAAGGATTAGATTAACCTGAAATCTGACCAACAAATCATTGGGAAACGTCATAAATCACAATACAGGAGGCATTCTTCCATTATATTATGCCGTTACGGAGATAATCAGGAACTGGCACTGCAGTGATGGGCTCTTCAGAGCAAACACAGACCAGATGATTTAAGTCGGTGAGACAATAAATCTACTACACTAACTCTGCCTGGTAACTGCAGAGAGACGTGCAGTCTGACAGTCCTAAACTATCACGTACAATCACGTTCCACAAGACCCCATACAATGGCTGGAAGATGAAAGCCTGTGACCAGGGCAGAGTGTGGCTGCCCTGGCCGAAGTCCAGTTCAAGAAGGAGCTGAAATCTAGGGTCTGCTGCTGTCTTGCTCTATTACCTTTGGCAAAGTACTTAGTTTTGTGGGTCCTCAGCTTCCTCCATTTACAAACTGCGAGTGGTGATAATTCACCCATCCCTCCGGGACAGCTGGAAAACCAGTTCCCACATCAGAAATATGCTGCATACACATAAAATGTATCCAGCCAGTCAAATCTCTACTTCAATATCAGCTCAGGCTTTACGGTGATGTTCTTCCCTCACCAGAGAAGCCCACAGTTGCTCCCATAAGAGAATGTAGGCTGCATGCCTTTAGGAATTCCACCTTATGCATCACCTACAGCTTGAACCGATGGATCACACGGTACAGCAAGACCAACCTGAGAGAACGAGAGTAACTCTGGTGCACGTGCACTCCTGCAGCAGCTGTGGGCTCCCAGGCAGCCATAAAAAGCATACCACTGCAAACAGGGGGAACAGCAGTTCCAACCGCTCATTGCTAAAGGACCAGAGTTACAGTACAGCACAGAACAGGCTCTGCAGGGAAAAGGACTGGTGATCACGGCTGACCGGGAATCTGGTTCAGAGGACACATTCCCATCAAACCCCAGAAAAGAGCTGAGCATGACATGGTGTTCACATTCTAGTATTACATTTGCATCTCTTTTAATTCTGTGGTAAGTTTGCCTGCTCTGTTTCTGGACCCTGCTCTTTATCATCTCTCTGCTCCAGGTTCCAGTTCTTTGCAGGCTTCTTCGCTGGTAACAGCTCATACCCACCAGGGAGGACAAACAGACGCTGACACATACTGCTACTGAACTCTTCTAAAAGATTCACGCTTTCCTGTCATCATGCAGGTTTAATACATCACCGCATCCACAAATCTCGCTACAGGCTTCTGGATCCACCCTCTGTAGCCAGTCTCTGGGCTGGGGCCTAAAACATCGGCTGTATTTAAAAACAAAAAAACCCGAAAACTTTACTTTGAAGTACAGAGGGACTGCAGTGAAACTTTAGACTGGTGGTTTCACCCCAGTAGGAGCTAGGAATAGTGAGTGCAGCTATATTCATTAGTACTTGTGAGATGTTTTGAGATCTCTACATAGCAGGTGCTATTTAAAGAATAAAGTACCATTTCAGTGCTGACTGCTTTTCCTCCCACTGTGCTCATTTTTCTCCCTAACATTCGATGAACCTGAAAGACTTCAATTGTGTGCACAGATCACCACGTTATCATTTTTATTTCAAGAGGAGGGGAAAGGAAAGGTGGGAAGTGTTCATGAAACAGTCACATCCTCTTCCATTTCCTCAGGCATTGGCAAAGGGGAGAAGGAAATCATTAAGCGCCCTAAATGTAAAGTAATTATCTCTAAAGGATTAAAACTCTAATAACTCCAAGATCTTAAAGGGCACACCCAGCTGGCTTCCTGGGCACATCCTATGAGCAGCTTCCTGTGGACTGCTGTGATCATAGCATTGTTTGGGCAAGAGAAAGGAAAGCAGCTAAAAAAACCACCCAAAACAACAAAAAAACCATCCTTTATGTTTAGGGACCTCTTTACTGTTGTGTTTATACATCTATCATGGCAGGCCCAAGGGCCAGCCAGGGCCTGTGGCACTACACCACTGGCCAAAGACGTAGAACAGAAGTTTGCCTCCACTTTTGAAAGAGAACTGTAGGTTCCTCAGCAGCAAAAGGGGTTCACACAACTGTTGCCATCCTGCTGCTTGTCTGTATTACCACAGCCAGAGGTAGCAGCTCCCCTCAGCAGCCTGTCTGTCCTGTTTGACACATGTTGGGTCAAGTTTCCTTGTGGCATTTTACTAGGATATTCCAATCAGACAGCACCATCAAGCAGCGCTGGGTTTGAGCTTGGGAGGAGTAGCGTTAATGGATGTTGTAGACTCATCTTTAACTCCTCCCGTGTATTTTGCATTCTGCCACACACCCTTTCACACGAATCCTGCTCTGCTCAGACTCTCGGCAGTGCTGCAGACCCTCTGTGCAGAACACTCCTGTTTAAGCAGGATTGCCTCTGCTCCTCTCACAAACACATTCAATATGCTAAAGCATGGCTCTGTAAACTCTGACGTGACTATTAATTGGCAAGGACTGAATCTCAGAGTCTTGCACACCCAAATCACTGGCCTCTGTTGCCTGTGCTAAAAATAACTCCTTTAACTGTCTGGTGAGTAAGCAGCGAGCTGTTAATCCCAGGGGCTAGCCGCTAAGGGGAGACATGATCACAATACTAAATTGTGCTGATACGGAGACTGGAATCTGGTCAAAGTTAGTCCAGCTAACAAAGTATTTAGCTTGAAAACCACATATCAGATCAAGTGATGGAGACTGAAAAAACCAGCATGACTGCTTTTTGACACTAACCAAATAAGTCATGAGACACATCTATCCCCAGTCATTAATGACAAAATTTCCTGAAAGGAAAACAGTTGGGTTTGATATAACAGGTCCCAATAATACGATGGGCTTGCTATAAACTAATATGTTTTGACTTAAACTGATGATTTGGGCCAAAGAATATCAATGATCCCAGAATGTGATCTCTGGAACAGCTTTATGGGTTTTGTTTGTGTTGTTATACTTTGGTAGACACAGTAAAAATAACATGAAAAGTATGCCTGGCATTTGCTTGTGAAGAGTACAGCTATATTTAAATACAAGCACATGATCTGCAGTAGATACCCACTGGAAGTAAAAAAAAACAACACAACAACAAATAAACCAGAAGAGAAAACAAAGGAGAAGCTGGTTCTTTATGTCATAGTCTTCACAGTCCATGACTCATCACTGCCATTCTGAAGTTTTGCATAGAGTGTGCAAGGCCAATGTTGAGCTACTTCTTTGCCATTGACTCCTAAATTGAAGGTGCTGCATTTGTTTTTAGAAAATGATCTTGAGAGGTTTAACAATTTTTACTTTTTGAAGATTTCATTATACTCCTCCCAGGGCAAGTCAGCAGTACTCAGCCTCTGGGAGAAAGCAAGTGCAACTTCTGTGAGGTTGGACAGTTTCATCCAGCTACAGCAAGCCTCAATTTAATCCCAGCTTACCTGTCTGGAGAAGGATATCCCTTTGCTCCTAATGCTTTACTGGAGAGCTGTAATGGCTTAGCTGTGTGGTCTGGTTTTCAGACTGGGCAGTGACTTTGCACGCTACACACAGGATGCTAAGCCTTTGGAAGGAGCCAGGACTTCAGCGCAAATCAGAACAGATCATGAAAGTGGTGCTGTGGCTTGAAGCAGTGGACCAGAGTCCTGTTCATGTACAAATAGTTCAGAAAGCCACCGACTTCCAGACTGACTCACCATCACAGGCATACCTTACTGCTGGAGTGATGCTGTTACCACTCTCAGCTGCTCGCCCCATCTCTCAGCTCAAGGCTGCCTCATCCCCAAAGCTGTACAGTCATTTTTTTTAAACTCCTCAGCTTAAACCCCAGCAAAGCATCATGAAATGGAGTTGGCACCCAGCAGCCTCAAATTATGCACTGTGAACTGTGGAGCAAACAGATACCTCTTCATCTGCCCCTGCTCTTGGGAAAGGAGCTGCTTGCTGAGCTGTGGGTGAGCTGAGGATGGCAACCTGTACTTGAAGCTCAAGATACAAGATTCCAACTTCTGCCTCAAGAAAGAAGTTGCCCACAAATTGCTTGTTTCAACTCTAGAATTCACCCACTCCCTGGATTATAAATCTCTTCACTCATAGCCAATTTAGAATAAATCCCAAACAAGTGAGGGAACCCTAAAGGCAGGCAAACCAAGTAAAACCAGCCTCTCCTATGCTAGGAGAATATAATTATATTATCCTAGAATATCTCCATATGGTGGACTGACATAATTCAGACAAAGAAATCTTGATTTGCTGCTTTACAAGCACTTATCCTGAATAGATCAACAGTTGCACCTATTTTTGTGCATAACAGTGTGAAATAAATATTGCTGAATGGATTATTCCACTTGTATTGGAAAACATAAGGAGGGCTTAAGAATGGCTTTTCTTTCCCTCCTACCCCCACCTCTTAAGTCTTCAGTGTCATCATGTATGCAGAATTTTCTATTCAGGTAAAAAAAAAACCCACCAAACAATCCCCCAAAATCCAGACCTGCATTATTCTATAGGAAAAAAGCCAGAATATCCAGTCAAAATATTTTGATAAAGTATTGCTTTTTATAACAAAAGCAAGTACTGAACTTGAAGTATCAAACTTGCCTTCATGCTTCTGAAATTCCTCTTCTGTGAAATTAATGTCTTTGTGAGACAAGTTTGTCATCAGTTGTTTATTCTCCTCCTGCAGCTGTGCAATTTGGGTAAGAAGGTCCTGTGCTTCCCCTCTCCAGACATCCTCCACCAGTTCTAATTCCTAAAGGGCAGACCGGGACAACACATTTATATTTTTAAACACAGTAAGAGTCTTTGACTGGACTATTTACAGATCAAACTCATAGCAATCCTACTATGATTCTTAGAGAAAACAATTAAATGAGACCACTTTGAATTTCTTAGAAGAGTTCTACATTTCTAAGGCCAGCATGGAGGTACCAGCTATCACAGCCTCCTTTTGCTATATGCTGAAGGTAAGCACACGAGGAGACAATTCCTGATGTGAACATTTTTGACGTGCAAGTTACCCAAAGGATGGCTCCTTATGAGAACCAGAGTAAGGGGACTGCTGCGTTAGACAAGATAACCAAACGTGAGCCACAATTACCTCCTGCATCCCAGGAAGCAGCTGCAGAGGCCGTTATAAACGCCCCAGAAACATCAGACAGCGTGTGCCAGGGGAGCCAGCGTTAGGCATGCTCATTCTGAAAGAGCAGCACCTCCAGTCTAAATTTCTGTTACAAAACACAGATGTAAAATAACGAGTGCGTGCTGCAGCGCAGCAAACCCAGAGCTCCCAGCCCGCACGGTAAACACAAGACAAACCCATGCTGCTTCTTCTGTGGACTGTTCTATATGGAAAGTCTCGAGTGGCATCTGTGCTAGTGGCAGTGAGAGCAGTCAAAACAACTCCCATTTTTCAGGACACCCAGTGTGTCAAGAGCAGCTGTCCCCAATCCCCGTAAAGGTCAAATCAGGACAGAAAAGCAGAAAGTCCTCAAGGAAAAATCAGTTGTATTTACAGCTTTACCGGTTCTGAAAGCCTTTGCCCTAAACCACACTCCTGCAGTGGGGGGCATGCTCTGCTCCGTTTTCCCGGATGCGCTTCCAACAAAAAAAAGCTGCAAATGGCTGGAGCCAGGCTGAGTCACTCGCTGACTTTCACATTCATCCAGCATGGCCCTTTCCTACCTAACAACAAACCACACTCAGACAACAACCCCGCCAAGCACAGCGCGAGGCTAAAATAAGCTCTGCTGGGAGATTAAAGGATAGCTTTCTGCTTGGAGTGCATGCTCTGATAATGGGAAATCATGTTCCTACTGACTTTTGGATCCAAAAGCCATTTTATTCCAGCATTTGTTACTTTTTAGAATGCTTGCTAGAAATTTTGCAGAAAACACTATATGACACAGAGATTATGAATAACATAGGTGGTGTAAGCTATGCAGACTTCATTATTAAGTAAAGAAAATTTCACTAATCACCTCTATTTTGCTTGAAACTCTTTATCTTGAGAAAAAAGCAAATGTCACAATACTCACATTGCCAAATACCTAGACTATTTACAGTGATGCTGCCTATTATGACTCTGTAGCTAAAATAACGCAGTGACCTATTTTAGATAATAAAATAGCACATTCATCAGTTATAGGCATACTGATAAAAACAAAACAGAAGGCACACAAAACCCCACGCTATCTAATTGTTTACATGCGGCTGCACTGTAAACACACAACTATGCTAAGGTTTGCTGAGGCAAACTTTCTTACTTATTGCTATCGAAGACTCCAATGAATTACAGCAGAAATTAACTTCTGAACCCTCATTAGTAGAAGTATCAGAGAAAGAAGGTACCACTAGGTGCCAGCCAGCTCAGGAAACTCCAGGCAGTGCTAAGCCAGGTTTACAGGCAAAACAGATTGACGTGTAAAGTTTAAGTACTAAAATCTCATAAACTGATGCTTGCAAGGACCACTAAACGCTTGTCTGGATGATTCTCTGGAGGCTTTCAGGGCACAACTATTTCTCAGCCTCTGGCTTTTTCTGCTTACCAGCATCTGTCCTGTGAAAGAGTTAAGTCTTCAAACCCTCGTGCTGGAACACAGATGATGGGACACTACTGTTCTGTAGGGACTTTATGCATTGGGAATGTACTCAATCAAAGAAATATGTTATGTATCATGTACTTTTATTTTGTCTGTTAACATGCTTCCACCAAAGCATCACCTGGATTGTCTAAACACTGCCTGAGCCACTTCACGACTATTAGAGAAGCTGGCAGAGTGGAGATGGGAGATGGCAGGGAGATCAGTTGGCATCTGTAAGCACAGTGCTATGCAGTTGATGTGTTTAGGACACTTTTTTTTTTTTTTTTTTACACATATATGAACTTCAGAAGTACCTACACAAAACATCACCTTGTGCTGCTACCAGCCCAATCCAGTATTCAAAACAGCATTTTGCAAGTACCCGAGATAAAGAACTACGGTTGACTGTCCCTCTGAAGCAGTGGGGAGGTCTGACTTGGGCAGGTCTCCCCAGAGGTGACATGCCTTCAGGAACCTCCTGGCAGCTCGGGCTCAGGAAAAACTGATTTGGTTCTAGCAGGGGGCCCAGACACAGTACGGGACCAGCACAGCCGCATGCCCACTTGCCTCCACGTCAGATCTGTTTGAAGGGCAAAGGCACAGGTCTGCTGCATGTCCTTGCACTATTCTCTACACATTCCTATTTCCTACTCTGGGCACTTACCAGGGCTTTATACATTAACGATCTTCTACCAACCTTTTCAGACACTCTGCCCTGAGACTTCCTCTGCAAAACGTTGTGGGAACTACCCTGGAGTTTCCATATACTAAGTCAAAGTTCCCTAGATGACCCTTTTTTTAAAACATGAAACTTGTATGTGTTTAAGCTAAAGCCAACGTCTTGGAATCTGAGGTCTTCCAGAATTTCCCTGTCTCCGCTTTATTCCAAATCTGTGCGTGCAAGCAGGAATGGCATGAGGCAGCTGTGAGGATTTAGCACAGCCGCTTACTACAAGTGCCATTACTTGTTTCAAATCAGTTATCTGGGTGGTTTAAAGAGCAGATCTGCTGCTTCCACTGCAGTAAGCGAGCAGCTCGTGCTGTCCCACCACATGAGGGTAACAGGATATGGGAAACGATCTCTGCCTCCGGCTTCCATGGGAGTGGGGTGAGGGAACACTATGGTCACCCCAGATCAAGCCAAGGTACAATATCCCATCATCAGCGGTTAGAGCAGGAATCTGGGCGAGTACCCTTTCCTACTCTTCAGCTCTAACGCTGCCCTGAAATCGCTTGGTTCTCCATCTCTCTCCTATGACTTGCCTACCTGAGTGTGGCAGGAAAACCGGACTGCTAAACCATTCCCAGCTCTGGGGAGAGGAATGCATGACTGTCCGTGACCTTTCCTGGCCTAGCAGGAAGCAGCACCATCCCGCCGTCCGGAGAGGGGATGGAGCAGGAGCCCTAACCAGCGAGGCACCACGGGAAGGAAAAGCAGTGACTGGGGAAGGGGTGGAGGAAGGCGAGGAGGAAGGAAACTTCCAGGAGGGCTGGGAACAAAACCCAACCAACGACACCCCAAACCCTCAGGGATGCCAGGGCAGCATCCCCGCCGCGCCCCCCGGCTCCGCAGCCCCCGCCCCCCCCAGCCGCTTTGTGTTCTCCCCGGCGCGGCGGCGGGGCCGGGGTCCCGCTCTCCCCCCGGGGTCCCGCTCTCCCCCCGGGGCCCCCCGGCCCCCGCCCGCACCTTCTGGTGCTTCCGCTCCTTCTCGATGCGGTCCATCCGCTCCAGGCGCAAGCGGTCGAGCTCCAGGCGCAGCTCCTCCATCTCGGGGTTGATGTGGTTGCGGCTCACCAGCACCTCCAGGATCTCCAGCACCCGCACCACCTTGGGCATGAGGCGGGCGATGGCCTCGCAGCCGTGCTGGTCGATCACCCGCTCGAACTCCTGCCCCACGGCCGAGGCGATATCGTAGACGTCCATCACCGTCAGCTCCGCCGCGTTCTTCTCCAGGGCGGGCGGCGCCCCGCCGCCGCCGTCCATGGCTCGCCCGGCCCCGCGGCACCCTCATAGGCGGCGGCGGGGCGCTGTCCCGGCGGGGCGCCCCCCCGGCAGCCCCCTGCTCCGCACCCGGCGCCGCCTCGCCCGGGCCGCGGCCCCGCGCAACTCCCGCAACTCGGGCCGCCGGGGCGCGGGGGGGTGTTTGAACTTGGCCGGGCGGCGGGCGGGGAGCGGGGCGGGGGCGGGCGCGGCGCCGCCGCTCGGGGCCAATGGCAGGGACGGGGCAGGCCCCGCGCATGCCCGCCGGGCCCCGCTGCGGGCGGGGGGGGGCTCTGCCCCGGTGCGGTGCGGCCCCGGCCCCGGTGCGCGCCGCGGGGCGGGTCGCGGCTCCGCAGGCCTCCCTTCAGCAGGCCGCTTCAGCTCGTGGCACCAGCCCTCCGGGGCCGAGGCTTCGCCGCCCGGGGGGGTCGGAGGGGCCGGCAGTCGCACCCACGCGTGCCGAGCGTCCGGGGTCCCAGCTGGGCGCCACCCAGCACCGGAGCGCGTTGGCAGCAGCGGCAGGGCCGCACCGGTGCGGCTGCGGCACCACGGGACCCGCGAGAAGCGCCTGTGCCAGAACCTGTGTACCGGGACAGAAGGGCGAAAGGGGGTCGGTCCCCCGCTGCAGGGCAGACCAGGGCTGGCAGGTGGCTGCAGGCAGCCGCAGTGGCTGAACGAGTCATTCCGCAGGGCGGCAAGGGTCTGTCGCTGAGCGGCTTGCCCCTCGCCAGGGTCCTTAGGCCCTAACTCTGCCAGAGCAGACCAGGAGCATCTTTATGCCTGCACACGTGCTCAGAGTACTCCTGGAGATTTTATACACACAAGTAGTTTGGTGGCACGGATCCACTTACAGAGGAATCCAAATGAAAATGTATTTTTCTGGTGAAGTCTGTCAGTATTTTTTGCCTTCAGGTGTGCCTGTGCACTTCTAAATGTTCTCACTCTCCCGGTGTCGAGTAAGAGGTGCTCCGGATGAGTCTTTACAGATAAACTCAACATGCCCTGAAATAACTTTAGGTCCCAACCCTCCTACTTGCTCTATGCAGCGCAGGAATAATACATTGTATTTTAGACAAGATACTATGAAAATGTCAAGCACTGGAACTCGTCAGGAGAAGTAAAACTGGAGTTGCAAAAGCTAAGCTTGGAACAACTGGTAACATGCTACGTCTTGTGAACACACCATTAATTCTCTATTTTTGGCAGATTCACAATGGCAATGCAAGGGAACGGGAGATACAAATGATGTATGGTGCAACACTGTGACGCTGAAACTTTATGCAATACTGTCCATATCTGTTTCTGTCACCAGTTACAAAATTTCAATCTTCCTCACCAGGTGCCACTAGGCACTCACCTTCATTGAACTGAGCAGCTGGGAGGGTAACAAAAGTCTCCAAACATCAGAGTTTGACATTCAACTGCCTAACTTATAATAATAATTAATGATATCCTATAAAAATATATCAACATATCGTTCATTAAATTTATTGCCACAGTTGAACACCGCAGGATATTGTATAAAGTTCCAGAGAGAGTATGAGGATGAATAATGGCATGGTCATCCTTTCCTGGCACAGACTGCTTATGAAAGCAGGAGAAGGGGTAGCAGTGTGAACAGAACATTTGGAGAACACTCTGGAGTACCTCAGGGGAATAGATGTGCTGTGACATCATTGTTTTATCCAAGTTAGAGGTGAGAAAAAGAGTTCATGTCACCAGAATTCAGTACTAAATGAGTTCCCATTGTTAAGTACAAATGCATGTGGGGGGCGGGGGGAAGTAATAATTTAGAGAACATGCTAGTGGCAAGGCTAAAACTACAACTGAAAAACCAGCACAGCACTTCATGCTGTGGAAAGGAGAAGCTTCAAGGCTGGCTTGATCCAAACTCATGGAAAATGATGGAAGTATTGCAGTGACTCAGCAGGAGAGGTCTCTTATCCAGTTGCGTACGTGACCTGCAACTCTTCAAGTTCATGCTTCTCTTGCTGAAAGCTTTCCTTTCCACACCCTGAGCCTGCACCAGTGCAGCCAGCTCTGCTCGCTCAGAACTGGCAGCTGGAGGGAGAGGAGCAGAAATTTACTGATGTAAACCAAGTGTTTGGATTACATTGATCATACAACCGATGACAAACACAATCTCTGAGCATTACCAGGAGTACAATTGCTGGCACTCACTTGGCAAACCCAAACACATAAATATTTTACTAGAAAGCCAGATTGTGCTTTAGTCTTTAAATCTTCTGTGGATAATTAAAACAGCTAGTCATGAAAACAGACTTCCTTAAGCTCAAGCGCGACCTTCTGTATTTCTGACTGGAAGCGTTAATTGAAAATTAGGATTTCAGCAGGGCCAGGCAAGGAACCGCTGTTTATGCACAGCGACCCCGAGTGATGCAGGAGCCTGCTGTGCACCTTGGCTGGGCTCCTTGTGCGCCATGAACAGCCCCTGGGCCGGACTCCTCTGGGACTTCCTCGATGGTTGGCCGCTCCCCAGGTCGCTCCCTTACGGTACAAGTTCAGGTTTCCCGGGGACCGGGAGCGGCCTCAGGCGCTGCCAGACAGCGGCCCACAATCCCGCCACCAGTTGCTGGGCAACGCCTCCTCAGCCTCCCGCCCTTTCTGACAGGCCGGCTCCCCCGCCCCTCCCCCGCCTTGTTCTCCGATTGGCTTCTCGCCGCCGCCGCTCCGCGCTCATTGGCTCCTCCCCACCACGAGCCCCGCCTCCTAGGCCGCACCGCCCCTGCCTCAGGGGTTAGGCGGTCCCTTTCCTGAGCGTCCCTCAGCGGCCACCGTAGCCCAGGCCGTACGTGGCAGTGGGGCTGCGGCGGCCTATGAGCGGCGGCCCCGTGCCCCGGAAGGGGCGTGGCGCGAGCCGGAAGTCCCCCCTCCTCTTTTCCTGCTGGCCCGCCGCTCGGTGCCCCCTCCCGCTGGGCTCCGCCATGTCGCCGGTGCGGGCGGTGCTGGCGCTGCTGGCCGCGCTGGCGGCCCCGGCTGCCGCCTACTTCGTCAGCATCGACGCGCACGCTGAGGAGTGTTTCCTGGAGCGGGTGCCGTCCGGCACGAAGATGGGGCTCATTTTCGAGGTGGCGGAGGGGGGCTTCCTGGATATCGACGTGGAGGTGAGGCGGACCGGCGCGGCGGCGGGCCGGCCGGCCTTGGGCCGCGCTGAGGGCGGGGGGCAGCCCCGGGGCGGCGCCCCGCCGCCGTCGGGGGTGCGGAGGCCGTGGTGGCTGGGGCAGAGCCCGGCGGGGCAGCGGTGGTGGGTTCCGTGCCCTGGGGCCGCCCGGCCTGGCTGCCCGGTCTGCCTGCTTTTGGGGCCGCCCGCCTCAGGTTTCCTTCGCTATTCTGTTCAGTATTCGTAATAAAACTTGTTTGGCGGGAAGAATGAATTAATACCCTTTACAAAAACGCGCTGGTTGTTTGGGAGCGGTGTGGTTCCCCTTGACTCATAAGACGCCTTTACTCGGGTTGATTACTGCCCTGAAAGCCGTGAAAGTTGTAGCCGAGTCCTTCAGCGAGGCATCGGACCGGTAGGAGAGTGGTGAATAAGGATTCCTCTCGTTTTGGTGAGGAGCAGGTAGCTGTCTGTGTGGGGTAACGTCAGCGTGAGAGGGTCACCTCCGAGGGTGGGTACAATGCTGTCATTGCACACGGCTGTGGTACCGGGACGTGGTCAGGGAGCTGTGCGTTCCCCTTCACATGTCACCGCTGGAAGCTCAGCCGCAGAGTCTGGGAGCCTGGTGGGATGGAAGCTGTAAGATCACAGTGACCCTGAGGGTTCAGTGCTCGAGCCCTTAGTCTGTTCGGAATGGTCACCGCAACAGTGCACAGGGGTAATATTGACATATGGGAGAATGTCTTCCCCCCCCGCCTTCAGATGGGGGAATGTGGCTGTCAGCCAGAGCTGTAGGTAGCTTATGGTTTACTTGTTCTTGAGTGCTTCTTATCTTGACCACAGGAGGCCAGTAATCTCGGCCAGTAAGAGAGGCTTTTGTATGACTTTTTTTAACCAAGAAGTTTTTAAAAAAACCCCAACAACCTACCACAACTTCTGTGCAGAAAAATGCATCACTGCTTTTGAGTTGTGGGGAGGGAAAGGACAAAGAATGCCAAACCAGTCAGATCACAGATGGTATTGGTAGTTCTGACTGAGTAATTTCAGAATATGCATGTAATGGTGTATTTAAACCCGCTCTGTTATAAATAAAATGTGTGATACTTTTTTTCCCCATCCAGATTACAGGGCCTGATAATAAAGGAATTTATAAAGGCGATCGAGAGTCCAGTGGAAAATACACATTTGCTGCCCACATGGATGGAACTTACAAGTTTTGCTTTAGCAACAGAATGTCCACCATGACTCCCAAGATAGTGATGTTCACTATTGATATCGGGGAAGCTCCGAAGGGGCAAGACATGGAGACAGAAGGTGAGGAAGACTCCTGGAAAGAAATGAGCCCCAGCTTGGGAGCTTTTCCCTACATGCATGACTTCTGAACTTGACCAGGATTCGCAGAATTCCTGCTTCTTCAGGCTGTTTAGTTAGCTGTTCCCTTGCACAGCTAAAATGGATATGGATGTTTTTAGACCACATTACATGATTTAATGCAGAATCACCAGAGAATCACTTGGCCATCTGCAGAAACTAATGCTTTTATCTTTTAGTCTTTTTATCAGTTTCATTCTCTGATTTCTAGTTTGCTCAGCGGTATGTAGGCTGCTACATGCATTAGTCGAGCTCTTTTGTAAATGTCCTAATATAAAAAATTTTCTCTTAGCCATGTAAATTACTGTTTTATCTGCAGCCTTTTGTCCTGTACTTGTGTTCATCTCTTACACTTTTCTCTAGGTGGTGGAGATACCTGGGATGGTATGTGTACTGCTTTTTGAAAGCTCATTAGCATCTTGTCTTTTGCGTATGTTTATTCACTAACAGCTAACGTTTGCTTTTTCTCTGTAACATTTGTTTGTAGCATGAGAATATCTTTTTAATAAACTACATAAAAGGTCTGATTCTGAGCAATGCTGAGCACCTGCAAGCTTCCATGGAGAGGTTTATACACCTAGCAGCTCTTGGGATCAGGTCCTTGAACTGTGACTGTTTGCCTTCAGGTGCTTTTTTCTGGCTAATAGAAGATTTAATCGGGAGTTTTAGGGGAAACTGAACTAAAACACTGCACATCCAAGAGCGCTGGATATTTTAGATGGTGTTTGCTTTCTGTTGCTAAGGTGAATGTTGAGTAATCAAAGACTTTTGGAAGCAGTAAGCTGCTTTTAGGTTATGAATGATCAGTAATGTTGCAAGGGGAAAAACTTAATTTTGTCATTTGTTCTAGAAGAATTAAATGAATGTATTGGGTAACAAGTTACTAAGTTTTATTTAGAAATCACTATAGTTAGGCAATAAATTCTTGTTTTCTATTTTAGCAGGTAAATAACTGGGTGCATTGAGTGCTTGATATAACTTAAAAAGTAACAAATTCCTAATTTTTCATTATTATTTTAAGACTTGGTTAAATTATAGAGTCTGAATATATCTGTTGTAAAGAATTCAGTGCAGCTTTAAATTTTTGAGGCACTTTTTCTTTGATTGTTTTTATTCTTTGAGTGGATTTAAACAATCCCTGCAACTGTAACTTCTCTTATTAATGAATTGCACTTACTGCAGTGACCAAATGGCCATGAAAATAAGGGATTTACAATATTAGCAAAGGGAGTGTGGTTTACACAGCTATTTAGATTTTAATTATAACTTGTAGGAGTGTTAATCTCTGATCCTCTTTTTGACTGTTCCCAATAAGGTGTGTATTTTGATTAGCTTTATTTTCAGATTTTGATCTGAAACACTTAATTTATAAATCAAAATGTAATAAGATAGCTTCAAAGCCAAGTATGTTGCTTCGATGGAAAATGTGTTGGGTTTCATGACTTTTTAGGAGAGCCGATTGCCCAGGGCATGTCTGTGGAACGATATCTTGGACTTCTCTTGGTGCTAGAAAACTTTGAAAATTACACGTATAATTTGTAAATTTCTGAGTGGACAGTTCTTTGAACAGGAATGTATTTAAAAGATCCTGTGATTGACAGTCAAATCACTAAATCTTAGATCTCTGATCTGTCCATTTGTGGAACTCTCTCAAGCTAGTTTTCTGTTGTTGGTTTGGTATTTTCCTCCTCTTCTGCTTTCATGACGCACCAGAACCTGAAGCCAGTTCCTGCCCTCTGCCAGGCCCCTTTGGCATTGTTTCTGCTGAATGCTGTGCTTCAGCTAGACCCACAGATGACAAGATGCGATATGTTGCTTCAGAAAGTGATCTCGTTTTGCCAGCATCATGATCTTAAGCTAAATTCTCAGTCGTTCTATTTTTGCAAGCTTAACAACTAGGAAAAGCTGTGATGTTAAGATAATTTGCTTGGAATATATTGGATGGTATTGTCAAACTAGATACGTGTGTGTGGTATGGATCTCATGTGCTCTCACCTTCTGTTTTTCCGGAAGAGTGTGCCTGGATTGGAAATGAGTGGTCTGTACTGACTAAATTGCGTGTCTTCTGCCTTCTCGTCACATGTGGAGAAAGATGTTTTCCCACTCGTTATATCCCATAGAGATGTGTTAGGAAAAGCGGCGCTATGAAAACTAAACTTTGCTTTGCTGTAAGGATAAAAAGTTCTCAGCTGTACAGACTGCACTTTTCAGAACTTCTGCAACAGGAAATTAAGTGTAACTGTTCATAAATATTGACAAATTGGTTTTTGAGTCAGTAACCGACTTTCTGATGCTTCTGAAATTATTCCGCAGCTCATCAGAACAAGCTAGAAGAGATGATTAATGAGTTAGCAGTGGCCATGACAGCTGTAAAGCATGAACAGGAGTACATGGAAGTTCGTGAAAGAATACATAGAGCAAGTACGTGTCTTTGACTTAAATGCCTTCTCTCCTCTCAAATGAACTTACAAAATGTGATTTAAAATACAAGTCTAGGGAAGCTGTTCCAAGTTACTGAAAAAAACCCCCACAAACCCAAAAATGATAATTTGGAACAAAATCTGAAGGACCTGCCCACGCAATAAAGAATGTAGTTGAGGCTTGCAATCGCCTTTACATTGGCTTGTCTCTCATTTACTGAAGACTGGTATGCAAAATGTTTGCTTAATTGTTGTAAATTCGGTGGTTCTTTGGATGGTGTGTTCATGAAGGTATCAGTAATGATACAGTTCCCAGGGGCAGGCTTTGCTTGAACTACTACTTCATCCTTCAAGTGGGTGTGGCTTAATAATTGAACCAAAGTCTTTTTTTAAATGTTCGTTGAAATACAGCAGAGCTACAGTTATTTCCCAGTAGAGAACTGGGCTAACTCTGCAGTCACAACCCTTGCTTTCTGAAATGCAGCTTTAAAGTGTGACTGAGCGTGCTGAGTGATGCATTAGGGAAAGCCCAGTGAGAAAAAGGGCAAATATTTTTAATACGTGAATACGAAGTTTAATAATAATATTAAATAATAGTAAAATACTAATAATATTAAAATAATAACATCAATATTAAATAATATTAGAGCACTGGCCCCTCAACTTTTTGAACCTATGAATAACTCCAGGTTTATTCGTTACTGATGGTGTGATTTAAGAAAATGCCGAAATTTTAGAACTGGAGATGACGAACCTTTAGAGATTAGAAATTCCCATCTTAACTTTGAGAGACTGTAATATGCAAATGTTGTTTGAAAAAGCCAGTGGATTCTGTTTGTCAGTTATAAGCTTCTGCCTGGCCTCTTTGAAGGGGGGCAGGATAGAGAAACGTGCTGCAGTTTGTCTGAAGTTGAGGTTAAAACATTTTTTTATGCTTTTGCATAGCAGGCTGTTCAGAAAACTATGCACTCCCCCCTCAGCTCTAAGTCTCCAGAGCCCTTCTGGGACACTTGTAATGTTACAAAATGTTCCCCTGGCCCCCCCCCCCCCCCCCCCCCCCCAAAAAAAAAAGAGGAAGATACAAATATCAGTAGGTTATGTGCAGTAATTCAGTTCCAGTGACGGTGTTTTTGGTTGGTTTAAATGCTTTGTTACTCTACTACTTTTTTTTTTTTTTTCTTCTCCCCAACAGTTAATGACAACACAAACAGCAGAGTGGTTCTTTGGTCATTCTTCGAAGCTCTTGTACTAGTTGCCATGACACTGGGACAAATCTACTATCTGAAGAGGTTTTTTGAAGTTCGAAGGGTTGTTTAAGAGTACTTTTCTGGTCCCGGATTTCAGTTCACTGTCTACCAAACATCCTGGTCACAAAAAGGTCATTTAGTTTCTGAACCCTCTTTACTGAACTGTAAAACTTATTTGCTTATGTTCCTTCCTAGTTAAAGAATGAATTGTTTTTATATATCTTCTGTAGCATAAGCTGTGCTGAAATCTTGTCACTGAATTGGCATAATTTTTTTCACTTCAATCTGCCTAGTCTGTATGCTAAGCGAGGTCCAAGCAATCTGCAAATGCTGTAATTCAACCATAGTAACAAGCAATGTTGATGTCTTTTTCTAACTTTTTTTTTCCTGTTTCCATAAGTACTTGCAGTTCTATCTAGGGAAACGGTACAAGGCCCTAACATGACTCTTTGCATTTTTGACATCTTTAACCCTGTGGTAGGTGTTACCAAATCGAAATAATCCCTTCTTCATTTACATAAACTGCCTAGGAGAAGCAATTGGAGCTTTCTTTTGTTAATGAATACAAGACAGCTGACCACTTCCAATGTAGTGTACTATTGAAAATAGTTGCTATTTAAAAGAAAGTCTTCAGTAACTATCCGAATTACATCAACTGATTCCCAAAGTTCTTTTAAATAGTTGCTATGAAAATTTCTCCTCTCATTACCGAATGTTCATCATATGGTTTTTAGTCTTTTTATATCGAAGCCAATTGTGTGCAGTATCTTGGCAGACAATGGTTAATTAGCCCTTTGGCTTTTACAGGTCCAAAGCTGGGACTGTTGGTGTTGTGGCAGAACACGTTCGTGTTCAGGAAATCGGGATTCCTGATGCCAAAGGGTTAATGATTCTGGGGGTTTATTGCGATGCTATGCAGCCCTTGTATTTAAGTTAAGTGGCAGCCTCTGCCATTATCTGATCATAATTAGCATAATGCTAAATACTGGTGTGTTTTCTTTTTCAGGCATATGTAGATTTGTTTTTGTATAAAGTTACTTTCCTCGGTATCTGATGATTGGGTTAAAAATTACAAGAAGCGTCTGATGTGGGTGCTGAGCCAGGATTATGTTGTGACTGATGTATATTAGTTGTAATCATTTTTGAGGGTGGGGTGGGGTCTTTTCCAGGGGGGAGCCTCTACAAGTAACACACAAACGGTTTTGTACAATTAATTTAAAATTTGTTACAGGTTTTCATGTTCCGGGTAAAGTTTTTTCAACCTTGGGCAAACACTTGCAGCGGTTCCTCAGAGAGGTGGCTATTACACCTCACTGTGACTGCTGTGTGCCAATATTTTTGTGTAAAACACTTAAAATTGAATTCTAAGATGTACATTTAAAAATTGCTTGTGAATCTAAATATGACCCAGGTTCGATAAATAAACAAATTCTTTAAAAAAAAATACTTTGTTTATTATTTTTTTCCTTTGGAATACTTTAAGGAAGTACAGTTTAACAGAAAGGTTTTGGTGAAGTGTTTCTTGGGAGATAGGGAATCCAGCCCACTGCCATCCCGCTCTGTGGGTTGGATAGGAAAACTGTGAGTGATCCGAACCCTGGGGCTTGGCTGCGGGGCTGCAGGCGCTTCGGTGTGACGGTGCTTCTCTAGACAGGCAGAAGTGCTCGCTGCGGTAGTCCCGTCGCCATAAAACCGAGGTATTTTTTGTTGTATCCACAGGGAGGTTTCTGCTGCCGAGTTTCCCCACGGAGGGAAAGGCGGGTGGTGGCGGCCGCGGGGCCGGAACCAAGGTGCTGCGGTTCTTGTTGCCGCCCGGCCCCGCCGCCGCCCGGCCCAGGAGTGCGGCGGGGCCGGAACCGAGGTGCGGCGGTGTGTGTTTCCGGCCGGCCCCGGGGCGGGCGGAGCGGTGGCGCCTCAGTCATGGAGGCGGTGACCGAGGGGAGCTGGGAGTCGCTGCCCGTGGCGCTGAGTCCGGGCGTGCTGCGGGCGCTGCGGGAGCTCGGCTTTGCCCGCATGACCCCGGTGCAGGTGGGGGGCGCCGGGCTCGCCCCTCGCCCGGGTGAGGGGGCGGCGGGGCCCTGAGGGAGGGGGGCGGCGGGCCCAGGGGAGGGGGCGGCGGGGCCGGGGCCCAGCTCGGGCCGCTCTGGGGCCGCTGGCAGCGCTGTCCCCGCACCCTGCAGCAGCGGGGCAGGTCTCGGCGCTGGCGCTGCTGACAGGGAGCTTTGATGTCCCTTGTGTCACTAGAGCCAACGCGCCTCTTTGTGATGTTTCTTTGATGTTTTTTTCAGTCTGCGACCATTCCGCTGTTCATGAGTAACAAAGATGTTGCCGCAGAGGCGGTGAGTCCCTTTTTCTTGTTGTTTTTCTTGGTTTGTCCCTGGAGCTGACGCAGGGTTGACTGTTTCCCATCTCACAGGTAACAGGCAGTGGCAAAACCTTAGCGTTTGTAATTCCCATCCTGGAAATTCTTCTCAGACGGGAAGAAAAACTAAAGAAAATGCAGGTAAGATGAAGTTTCTCAGTTCTGAGTATATTTTAATGGTGTGCGAGTAAGATTGGAGGGCTTCAGGAGAAGTATCAGTAAGCAAAATTGCATGCACGTGAAGTGACTGTGCTCAGCTCTTTGGTGTAACAGTTACAATAAACTGTGTAAAGCCTGACAATAAATAGGGGTGCGATTTCTGTGCACTTAGATACAGCTTCTTATTTGACGTGACCAAAAAAGGTTTCTGAGCTGTTAGAAAACAGTCTTAAAATATCTACAACGATGGTACTACGGGCGAGTCTTTGAATGCTTTTTATCATCCATTGACTGAATACATTTCAGTGTACAGAGAACTCGTGCTGTTATTTGCTATTAAATACCAGCACTAGATATGGCTCTCTGAGCAGAGGTATTTTGCTCATTGGTATAATACCTCTTTCATAGATGTTTTCTGTTATTTTGTATACTTTATTGTATTTCTGTGGAAACGTGGACTCAATCTTAAAGATCTTTTCCAACGTAAATGATTCTGTGTTTCGTCTAAAACTAGGATCATGAGCATGGCTCACATTCGCTTAGCTTGTAAGGGAGGATTTTTCCTACATCTTGCTTCTAATCTGTTATTTTCCATAAATTCTTTTTGTTTTTAATGTGCAGGTTGGAGCTGTAATTATCACACCAACAAGAGAATTAGCTATTCAAATTGATGAGGTGCTATCACATTTCACAAAACACTTCCCCAAGTTTAGGTGAGTGAATTTTAGACTTGTCATGACCTGGGTTCCTTTTTCTTTGGACTTCTGTCATTCATAAACTAGCAAAACTTCAAAGATTAACTAAATCTTTCTGGTTTATTGTTTCAGTCAGATTCTTTTAATTGGTGGTAGGAATCCCATGGAAGATGTTGAAAAATTTAAAGAACGTGGGTGAGTTGATTGTCTGTAATTCTTATCAATACGTCGCAGCTGTAGTTTTCTCCTTGCCCTTTGGGGTTTCAGATTAGAGCTTTGGTTCTGCTGGTGCTAAAATTTGATGGTATTGCATGAGTGTGTCAGGGGGTATGCTGAGGAAATGGTGGTTTCTTTTCCTTGAGTGAGATAAGCTGTAATGGGAAGTAGGAAAGGATCCAGTAGGAAAGGATCACATGTGAAATCGGTACCATTTACATGTTGCCTGGGTGAAGCAGCGTGCAGCACGGGGAGCCAAAAACTGTCTTCACTGAATGTTTTGGCTCCTTCTTTCTTGTAAATGTTGGACCAGCAGTGGGCTCTGGTGTGATTGAGATCGTGCTGATGAATAATTTTCTGCAACTCTTTGGTGCCGATACCGATGGTGTTTGGAAGCAATTGTATTTGCCGCTGGCTTTTGCACAGAGGTACCACATATTTCTTCTGGCTAATAGTTGCTTTCCGTAGTTGCTGATGATATTCTAAACTTTTATTACCACAAATGGTGTGCTTTCACCTGAGCGTTTTTCTCCCATCAACATGGCATCTGAAAGGCAATGAAATATGTATACAGTTAGACGTGGCAGGCTGAAATTGTTTTATTGAAGAACGCAGTCAGCTTGGGGTGCAGGTTTGTGCTGTGACGATGATGTTAGCAGCTCCCCCAGGGTCCTTCCTGTGCAGTCACAAACTGCTGCCTGTCTTGTTCATGAACAGTGGGAACATCATTGTAGCCACCCCGGGCCGCTTGGAGGATCTGTTCAGAAGAAAAGCCGATGGGCTGGATCTAGCAAGTTGTGTGAAGTCTCTTGATGTGTTGGTATTAGATGAAGCAGACAGACTTCTAGATATGGGCTTTGAAGCAAGGTATTTGAATAATAATTCTGGTAATGCTTCTGAAGTTTTACATGAGTTCATATATGATTGATGTGAATAAGCGTGGCCTGCAATGACCTCTACAGTTAAATTTGTTGTTTTCTTCTATCTCTCTGGCTTAGTAGACTATATAAAGCAGTCGCTAAGGGGGAGGAGTATCAGGAAGGAGCGGATCCTTGATGAATACAGAGTTTAAAATTTATTTTTTCCTGATGTATGTTAGCACATGCTATATTATTGCTTGAATAAGTACCATTATTTACACATCACAGTGGCTTAAAACACATTAACCAAGAAGCTTTGATGTCTCTCTTCTCCTTCAAAGTTCAGAAAGCTAGTTCAATAGAAGATTGGCACTTGATAATAAAAATTGTTTTGTTTGTAGATTCATACTTGCAGTGACTTAACTTCTTTCTGAGGGAAGGCTTGGAACAATTATATTTTACATGTGCTTACTTGCAGTTTAAATGCCATTCTGGACTTTTTGCCCAAGCAGAGGCGGACAGGTTTGTTCTCAGCAACTCAAACTCAAGAGGTGGAGAACCTGGTGAGGGCAGGTCTCCGGAATCCTGTCCGCATCTCCGTGAAAGAGAAGGGAGTGGCAGCAAGCAACACACAGAAAACTCCAACACGCCTGGAGAACTATTATATGGTGTGAACCTCTGCGCTTCGTGATAGTTTCTTGTTCCCTCTCCTTTTTTCCTGGCTCTATTAATAAGTTGTTGAAGTCTTGGCCTGTTAGGGTCACATTAGTGGAGGAACCAGAAGTCTCAAAGACATAAAGCTTTTGCAGGTTCTCCAAAGATCAGTAATCAAGCTAGCGAGAAAGATCTAAATTAGTAACCCTGTTGTTTCCTGCTCTGTGAGTTTTGTTTGAGTGGTCAGGAGCTGTTGTAACCCTAAACTGGCTGCGCTGCTGTTGCGGCTCCTTGACCTGCTTAGAGTGGCTGGGTTGTGGGAGGAGGCTTTGGCCATTTCAGGGAAGTGGCTGAGGGAAACGTGGGATGCTGCTGCAGGAGAGGGGTTACGGCTGGGGATGGCAACACTGGGAGCTTAAGTGTTTGTTTTTCCTTAAAGCAAGGTACATAAGAGTAACATTCCACATGATGAACTGTGGTACAAATGATCAGTATTAAAAATTCTGCCTGTAGGTATTTATCAGTGCACAGTGAATGGGGGGAACTGGCAGATCACTTTGTTTCAAGTCCATTTTCTTACTTTTTTTTTTTTTTTCTTTTGCATTGTATAGATCTGCAAAGCGGATGAAAAATTTAATCAGTTGGTGCATTTCCTTCGACAGCACAAACAGGAAAAACATCTTGTCTTTTTCAGGTAATGCTGTTTGCGCTTCATTCTGAAAAGAGTATGGTGGTGTATTCCTTAAATTCCCAAACTGTGCCCTGCATTGACAAGGACACAGCTGTTTTAAAAGTGATTAATTTTAATAGTTGCCATGTAGAATATGGTGCTAAAAAGAGATTGATCAGTGCTTCATGTCTGGATTGTGTTGAACTGTATTAAGCAAAACATAGATTTTTATATGGATTTTTAAAGTAAGGCATTATAGATAGTTATATGACAATTATAAAAATTATGTACATATTTTAAATAGGCAATAGCATGTATTTTTTAAAGGTATCTGACCACTCTAGCATGACTGTCTAAACCAGATTAAAAATGCAGCATAATCTTTTGCTTTTACATCTGTCTTTGTCACAACAGCACGTGTGCCTGTGTGGAATACTATGGGAAGGCTTTGGAATCCTTAATTAAACAAGTGAAAATAATGAGCATTCATGGGAAAATGAAACACAAGCGTAACAAGATTTTTACTGAGTTTCGGAAGCTCCCAGGGTAAGAACATATGTAAAGGCTAAACCAGGCAGAAGTAAAAAGTAGTAAGGGGTGTGCAATTCTGTCTGACAATATTTTTCTGCCACTGAAGCACTGAGGAGCGGTGCTGTGCTGAGGGCAATGCTACAAGTAGGTTCTGAATGTATTTATAACAACACAAACTATCGTTAGGGTCTCAAGGTATGATCACAAACAAAGCTAAAATGTGGCTGGAGCGTGTCCAGCCTGATGTAGATAATCTGTGTGGCAGCATGGAAGGTGCAGGAAGATGGATTTGGGATATCCTGCAGCCTGGGACCCGCTGTGGTTTGCGCTCTTGCTGGCCAAACATGCGTGCTGTGAACCTGTCGTTACCGCTGCGATCCCAGCTTCTGCTTTCACAGGGCAGTGTGACAACCACGTGTTAGCCTTGCTGCTTAATGTGGTGGTGGTAGGGGAGTGGTAATGAAAATAACCTTTTCTGAGTGGAAACGCAGGACTCTGGTTTGTTAGCATATAATGAAAAATATGGCAACACAGTGCTGTAACTTACCTGCAGAAAAGTGTTCTGTCAGCTTTGCAGGATGTTGTTAAGAGACTCTTGCCTTACTAGCTGTCATTTTTTATTGCATGGGACCTGAGTTTTAGCAGTTTGTTGTAAGAAAAATAATTACCAACAGACTGGAACAGCTGTTTAAAATAGTACGCTAAATTTTTCAGTCTCTTAAATGTTTTATTAAAAGGTTTATCATATTACATCCAGCTGCGGTGGACGCAGTGGTGATTTAAAACCAGAACTTGTCGTAGGAAATTGATTTTTTCATAGTGATGTAATGTAAATCATGTTCCTTATAGCTACTTTGTAATATTTTGTCTCTTTTGAAAAAACAAATGTTTTAAAACCTTTTGTTCCTCACTGTCCAGTGCAGATGCAGAATATGCAGCTGGGGTGGTGGGAGACCGGCTCTTCTCAAATCACAGTTTAATGACAAAATTCTTTTTCTTCTTCCTAGTGGCATTTTAGTTTGCACTGATGTGATGGCTCGCGGCATCGACATTCCAGAGGTGCACTGGGTTTTACAGTATGACCCACCGAGCAGTGCAAGGTACGCCTTCAGGTCTGAAAACTTTAGCTCTGCTTCTGGTCACATTACTGTACTGTTCCGATCCAAACTGGGAACACGCAGCTGTGGAAAACATGGTATCACTGCTTGGGAGCTGCTCCAAGTGCACACATGAACCCACGTTTGTGTGCAGAGGCACCCTGGTGTCAGGCTTAGTGTGAGAATATGAAAGATGTAGTGAGAGGTGAGATGCTGGGGTGAACGAGAGCAGCAATAGGAGTGGGGAGAGCGCTCTTCGAGGAACGGGATGTTGAAAGCTCACATGAAAGGCGCTTTTCCGTGTATTTCGGCTTCCGTTGTCGTAGTTCTCCATACAACTTGCTTAAACATCACCCCCAAACCAGGTTCCCCTTGCTTTAGCACACAGCCCTGACCTGTGTGGGACTGCTGTGCATCTCTTGTATTGCGTTCTACTGATTCCGGTGGGTTTAGTTCAAGTGTACAGCGCCCTGTGCTTCCCGTCCTGCAGGATTGGCCCTTCTGCTGCCTGCCTAATGCTTTACACTCAGGCTGAGCGTCCCCTCCTGGCTCAGCTCTGGGCTGTGTCGTTTCAGCGCCTTTGTGCATCGGTGTGGTCGGACGGCGCGGATTGGCAATGTCGGTAGTGCGCTTGTGTTTTTGCTTCCCATGGAAGAATCGTACGTTAACTTTCTCTCCATCAACCAAAAGGTCAGTAGACTGTCACTGTACCTCAAAGCAGGGAAGAGCATGGCGATGGGCTTACTAACAGGAGCTTTGAAATCGGCATTTGTAGAATTTAAGGTCATACGCATCGGTAATGCTTTAGCAGAGGTGCCAAATTGAAGCAAAGACGAGAGCTGCTTATTCATCGCCAAATGCAACTATGTGTGGGAACACAATCACTCCCAGTGTTACCCACCGAGTGTGTGATGGGAATACGTGATGCACTGAGCCGGGAAAGGCTCTGCATCTCCAAGGGTGTGTAGATGGAGCATTTCCAGAAGGACAGCACTGGCTTACACTCCGACCCCCAGCCCTGCCACCCCCGTCATACACTGCACCCTCTGTGCCGCTGGTTTGTAACTCTTGAGAACTACCCGTGCCTGGTCCTGCATTTGTGGGATTAATTGTATAAATTCTGCTGGAGCCTGCTAATGAGAACGTGGCTTGGTAAGGTATGAGGGGAGGATGGTGCCTCCCTGCAGCTGTGGTGTGTGAACTCCTCTGCTGGGTAGGACAGCTGCGTGGGGCTGGATGGTGGGCGCGTGGTGGAATGGCCGAGGAGGAGGAAGGAGGCTCAAAGCTGACTGAAGATGAACCAGGGAAGGAAGGAGCACGCGTTCCAACATGCATTTTACATCACTCCGCTGAACTTTTCCTTTGGTTTTGTATTTCTTTTCCGGTTTTCAGTGTCCCATGCAGGAAATGAAACCACAGACAAACGTGGTAGATCTTCTTCCAAAACTGCAGTCTCTGGCCCTAGCTGACCGGGCAGTGTTCGAGAAAGGGATGAAAGCTTTTGTGTCTTACGTCCAGGCTTATGCCAAACATGAATGTAATCTGATCTTCCGAACGAGAGGTAATTCCCAGCAGGGGCTGGCATCTTCTACTCTTCTGTTCAGAAGACGGTGTTTGGTTTTGGGAAAAAACAGTCTTACTGTCCACAAGCTTCAGCTCCTGATTCCTGAGGTCACTGCAGCCTCAGGTTCTGACAAAACTATTTTTTTCAAACAACTTGTTTCTCATTGTTTTCAAGAGAAAACATGAGCGAGTTTGACCAAACTGACAAAAGCATAAATAAAGGTGACTTAGTATTGTTACAATACAGGAAGATAATGTTGCATTGTTGTCTTTTTTTTTTCCTCTGACTTGCTAAGTTAAATTAACTTTTTATCCAGCAAGAAACTGACTTTATAATCTTTATTTTAACAGATCTGGATTTTGCTAGCCTTGCTAAAGGTTTTGCATTGTTAAAAATGCCAAAGATGCCTGAACTAAGAGGAAAATCTTTTCCAGACTTTACTCCAGTTGCTGTTAATACAGACTCCATTTCATTTAAGGATAAAAACAGAGAAAAACAGAGACAAAGGCAATTAGAACAACAAAGAAAAGAAAGAGAGGAAAATGGAGGGAAAAAGAAATTCATAAAGAACAAAGCCTGGTCCAAACAGAAAGCCAAGAGGGAGAAGAAAAAGAAAGTAACAGCTAAAAGGAAGCGTGAAGAGGTAAATTGTGTCTGTTTTATTAAACTGCATGCGATTACTCTGGCATAGGTACATGCTCTCCAATGGCAGAGCACCATGGGATTTTAGTTGGATGGAACTGACAATGGTAAATTAACTTTTTCAGACCTTGAAGCAGGCAAAGCTTAAAAAAAATTAAGAGAATCATTTTAAAGCCAAACACTAAAACACTTTCTCAGCACCCTGATGCTAGTCAGTAATGTCCCCAGCAGAGGTAGCACGTTTTTATTTCTCAGAGGTGCAGCAGCATGGCATGATGATGGACAGCATTTCCCTCCCCCCCCCCTTTGCTTTTTCCAGTTCTCAACACTTGTAACCAAGTGTTAGACAGTTTCGCAGGTAGAAACAGAGTATCATTTCCTGATGCTTGGCTAATCCTGGCAAAATCTGCTTTGTAAACTTCTCTTGTATTCAGCTGTATAGAATGAAAACTTTTTGGTGCTGTGTTTAATTTGTTGTTTATTAACTGCCAACAGGGCTCTGATATTGAAGATGAGGATATGGAAGAGTTGCTGAATGACACAAGACTCTTGAAAAAATTAAAAAAGGGAAAAATTAGTGAAGAAGAGTTTGAGAAGAGACTAACAGGCAGCCAGAGTAGATTCAAAGCAGAAACTGTTGCTGACTTACAGTCTGAAGGCTGACAGTTATTGTAACCACTTTTTTACATTAAAATATTGCCTATTTCAATAAAACCATATTTTTATAACAAAATGACAACACAGAGAACAGAATCTTCATAAAGAGACATGGTGTCTATAAAGACAGACAAACCAGCCTGCAGCTGAGAACCAAGCCGAAAGCCCTGCTCTTGTGCAGTGTGACAGGAGCTGCAGAGTTCAGTCAGCAGCCTCCTGCGTGTTCTTGTTCTGTTTTTTTTTTCTGGTACGTACCACAGATGAGTAAGTAACAGTATACCTCGGAATAAGTTTGAATACACCATAAGGTATTTTATTTTTAAATATCAAAATACTCCACCCATCTTTAAAATAATTTATTTGAGGCCTTTAGAAGCTGTAGTAACTTTTGGATATTTTTTTAAGTGGTCTATCCACAGGTAATGTCTTGCATTGAAAACTCAAGGCAGCTGATAATTACATTAATCCTTATAATGTCATTTCCTTACCATCTCCATGTAACTTGTATCATCTTCCAAGTTCTTGGAACTGTGACAGTCCCTGAAGAAGAGTGCACCGAGTTCTTTTTGTTACAGGTAGAGTTTAATAAGTTCATCACTGACAGCTGATGGAGTTAACACACCGAGGTCTGTGAACAGGAGTGTAATTAGCGATGGTGATGTGTAGTCAATCCAGGGATGCTCCTCTGTTAGATTCTGACTTGTTTTCAGAGTGTCTGCTTTATACTAGAAGGAAACGGGGATCATTAGTTATTACACAACTGCAAGTTAAAACCTCTTTCAGGCAGGAGCGGTGCTACAGCCTTGAGCAGATGTTTGTGGTAAAACTGACGGAAATCAAGTGCTTAAAAATGAGGCACAGGCTGGCACCATCTTGGTCTCAGATGTTTTATCTTGTGTATAAAGTACAATTTGTAGTTCTGAAGTGTATTGATTTAACTGTTTCTTGCCCTCAGCTGTTCCTGCACCCTAAAGGAACTGCTTTAGGAACTAAATGTTGGCATTAAGACAGATCATGGCTGTTTGGCACGTGACTGTAACATGGAGTAACTCCATGTTGGGTAAAGTAAGCTATAGCAGAGAGAGCCAGATACATGAAGACATGCTCAGACAGATATTTCATAGACATGTAAGCGTGCATCTCAGCTGGCTAAGAAGTAATTTGAATTTCTCTTACCTTAAATTTATCAGGGACATCCTGCTGATTTAGAGGGAAAAGTCTTACAAACTTGAAACTCTCTGCTACCACATAAAACGGCTTATTCTGAGCTTTGGCGCACACAGCAATCTGATTAGTGCCAATCTGTGGAGACAGATGGAAAAGAACACGTAGATCCGGTACTAGCGTGATCAACATTGCCCGGTTTCCAACAATAAATAGATGCTTAATGGATAATGTCCAAATAGAAAAGATTTTTCAGAAAGCCATGAATTCTTCAAAGAAACTTGAAAAGCCTAGAGTTTACACAATGATGTAATAAAAAACCCCCTACCTCTTACCTTGTTAATAATGCCTCCACTTTCAACTACACCTTCAGCACCAACTAAGACCAGGTCCACTTTCTCCATAATGTAGCTGTTGAAAGGGGGAGAGGTGGGGAAAGCCAAGTCTTACTGGGTAATACGACAAATCACTTGCTGAACAGAACAGAAATTAGTAAATCAGTCTTTCACTTTTCTGAACTAGTTTCATCTACCTCTGTAAGTCCACGTGCTGTTACACGTCCCTGGAGCGAGCTTTTATCTGCTTCCCTGGCAGGGATATTAAGTAACAGTATCTCCTCCAGCTGCAGCTGACCTCAGCAATTGTGTAAATGCTGGAAGAAGCTGGAATCTGACTAGGACTGATACTCGGGGATGGGAACATGGGTGCTGTGGTAAGATACTAACTACAGTGAATCGTAACAGTGCTGTGATAACCTTGGCCAAATACATAGGATGCTCCTCATCAAATCCCCCCTTTTTTCACATCCCTCGGATGTCTTTTGTTAATGGAAAATACAGATCTAAAAAGAAAACTATCAACTAAGTGATGTGAACAGATTTAATGCGCTAAACAGGCCTTGCAGACTTGTCCCGTCAGGCCACCATCTTCCCTAGATCAGAAGTGCCTCAGTAAGCAGCCTGGTGTGTATTCTCTTGGAGGCATTCTCTCTGGCATTTTGCACTTCTGCAAGACTTGAGGTTCAGATTTATTACAGTTCTTTCTTTTCTTATGTTTTGGACTTCTACTAAACAGTGGTAATTTAGCAAATCCCTTAAGAAACCCCAAAATGTTAACAAGTCTGCAAACTAAGAAAAACAGCAACCTTTTTGTGTAGCACCTCAGTTCTCTTTTACAGATATCCCCAAGTTCCACACTTCAGCCCGACACCTTTTTTTCATTCTAACATGCAAACATCACATATTGGTTTGTAGCAGACATATTCTCTTAATTGTGCAGCTAAAGGTGTAATTTGTTTAGCTTGTTTCATGACTACAGCAAGTCAAGTAATAACCTCTGTAGTTTGAACAAGCTTCTAGGAAACATATATAAGACTGTCAAAATAAAATTGTGATGAAAAATACTCAGATTTAACGATCAGACTTACCCAACTGCCGCATCCAGAATCACAGTCACAGGAATGTTCAGCTTCCTCAGGGCTTTTGCCATTTTTTGCCTATTAAAAAAAATGCTCGAAGCTTAAACATCTTTAAAGAAAAGAAAGCGCTAGAAAAATATTGTCTAAACAACTGAAACCCATGACTGCCCGTGTTCCCTTGCTTGTAGTTTTGGTTTATGATGTACCTTTTAATAGAAAATAAGTTCTTGTGTAGAAATGGAAGGAAACGGATGACAACAAACTCAACAAAAGCCAAGTCGGTTTATCTTCACAGTCAGGACTTAAAACTACAGAAAGATGAGTCAGTGAACCATTGTTAAGATGACAGATTACCTAAACTGTCTCAGTTTTTCCATCAACAGGGTGTAAGAAACAAGACATAAAGTGTGGGGTGCACTGCTCAAAGTTACAGCAAAGCTGGAAAATCATACTTACTTCAGGTGACTGCACATCCTTGGTTCTAGTGGAAGACTTGTTAGCAACATGTATCATTTCCAGCATGCAGGATATACTGCTTCACTTAACAACGTATGCTCTCAAGAGGGAAGGCTTGCTATCAGTAATGTACTTATCTGGCATCATCAGTCAACATTGTGAGCTAAATGGTTTACTCTGCTCTGACTGGGATAATGCTGATTATTTTAGCCCACTTTTGAAGCAGACAACTAGAAAGCAGTTGTTACCCATCTCTCAAGGGTGGCCTGGCACTGACGAAGTTTGTAAGCCTTTGAGGAAAATCTAGATAATATGATAATTAGAATACGTACTATGGGACATTACTTACGAATATTGTTTTTTTTTTTTTTTTACTTGTCTAGAATAACGTGGTATTAGTGACTGTCACCATTTATAATGCTGCAAACAAGCCTAGCAGGTTTTCTTAAGGGATGACAGATGTGACGCTAGCTGTAACACCCTGTTAATGAAGATAAAAACCAACGAGTACTTACCCAGCTTGATCCGGCTGTGATTCAGTAACATAAACACTGAATCGCTTCTTTGACTCGACAGCTGCTTCTAACACTCTCAGGACCACTCTTGAGTAGGCATGTGTCAATATTTGCTGTCAAAACAAAATAATCAGGCATTACTTTGAGCTTTGGGAAACCTTTACTTTTGTTAATGTTGCCATGGCTTTTACCTCGCACACCTGTCCATCAGTGTTAAATAATGATGCACGTCACTGGTACTCTGCAAACTGTAGGGTGGCAAACCACCCTGTGAACGGGATGCTACATGGCCAGCCCTGATGTGGCTGAGGGTGAGGATCTAGTATTTTAAACACAAACCTGAAGCTGTGACTCCTCAGCAGCTCATACAAGCAGACGTTAAAGCTGGATTAGATGGAAACTCGAGGGGAAGGGGGAGTCCTGGCAGAGCAAAGCAATGGTGACCTTAGGTCTGTGCACCTGCAGAAGCCACCCCTGGCCGATGCGTTGTGACCGCGAACACCCTCTGCTCCCTTCCCTGTTCGCCCATTCCTGCAAGCAGCAGAGCAAAGGCCCCCGGTGGCCCCGTTGCAGCCCACTTACGGCGCCGTCTCTGATGAAGGGGTGACACAGCTTGGCGATCTTGTTCCTCGAGAGCGACACTTTCCTCAGGAAGATCTCCCCGCGCTCGATCATGATTTCTTTGCACTTGGAGTAGTCCTGGGAAGCGGGGCGGCTGCGCTGTGAGGCGGGAGGGCCCCCCGCGGGCAGCGGGGCCGGGAGGGGGCCGCGGCCTTACCGAGTACTCCAGGGAGGTGAGGCTGATGAAGCGGAGGAAGAGCTCCCCGCCGGAGGAGACGGCCACCGAGGAGTCCACGCGAGACAGGGTGTCGATGGCGGCCAGCAGGCTGCTCCTCAGGCCCTGGATGGTCTCCCCTGGGGAGAGGACGAGGAGGAACGCGCTCAGGGCCGCACCGACATGGGCCTCGCCGTGGGGAGACCCGGCGGGGGCCCCGTCCCGCCAGGGCTGGGGCTGGGGGCGGCCCCGGGCCCACCTCGGTCCTGCTTGAGGAAGCCCAGCAGGGCGCGGATGGCGGCCACGGCCGAGGCGACGTCGGGGTCGTCCCTCAGCTGCGCCCGGAAGGTCTCGATCAGGTCTGTAAAGCAACGGGGCGCGTCAGGCCGGGCCCGGCGCTGCCCCGCGCCCCCGCCCCCCGTCCCCGTTACCGTCCGTGCTCATGGCCGCACCGCCCGCCTGGCCTGCCCGGGCACCCTCCGTGCGGTGGGGCGCCTGCGGGTGACGTGGCGGCGGGCGGTGACGTCATCTCCGGGCGCCGGGAGCAGCTGGGCCCGACGGCCGGCGGGATGAGCGCGGGTCAGGCGGCGGGTCTGGGGGACCTTGCCCCGGGGGGAGCGGGGCCCGGAGAAGCGGGGGCACCTTGCCCCGGGGGGAGCGGGGGGACCTTGCCCCGGGGGGATCTTGGCCCCGGGGGAAGCGGGGGGACCTGGCCCCGGGGGAAGCGGGGGGACCTTGCCCGGGGGGAGCGGGGCCCTAGGGGAGCGGGGCCTGGGCAAGCCGGGGGGCCGTGGCCCGGGGGCCCCTCAGGCAGGCCGGGCTGCGGGCGCTGCGGTGCCCGGGTCCCGTTGGAGAAGGCGGCAGCGGTGCCGAGCGCCGGGCCCGCCCGTGCGGCCCTGTGCCCCCTGGCGAGGCTCCGCGGCGCCCGGCCGGCCGCTGCCCCGTGCTCCTGCCCCGTGCTCCTGCCGGGCCCGGGCCGCTTTGCGCGGGGTCGCCGGCGCTCCCCTCAGCGGGGTGACCTGGTGCCCGTCACTTTTACAGAGGACGAGCTGAGCCTGCTGGTCATCGTCATTGACACCAACCCCCTCTGGTGGGGACAGAAGGCGCTGGGAGAAGCCGAGGTACGCTCTGCCTGCTGGGGGTGGTGGCCCCGGGAGGTTATTTTTTTAAAAACGTTATTAAGTAGGCAACAGATGGGGTTAGTCTTTGATTTCTGCATTATGCTCGCGTTATCTGCTAAAGAAAATGTAATGGATATTAGGATAATCTTTTTTAAAACAGCTACCCAGCACTCTGTATTTGTCAAAGCTTTTTTTTCCTAGATGCTCCCTATGAAGCATGGAAACTCTTTCTGCATCTTCAAGTTCTTTTAACCGCAGTTATTTGAGAGACTTGTTCTAAATTACTTAACTGCAAATGTTACTGTGCTATATCTACTTTCATCTTTTTTTCAGCAGTTCACCCTATCGAAATGCATCGATGCAGTGATGGTACTGGGAAATTCACACTTATTTATGAATCGCACCAACAGGCTTGCTGTAATAGCAAGTCACACACAAGAAAGGTATGGCTGCTTCTTAACGGCGTAAAGGTTTAAAGTGCGCTTTCCAATATCTGTCCACTGATTTTCTTATTAGATTGAAATTTGTAATTGAAACCAGGTTTAAAGTGAATAATATATCAGGCTTTAAAAAAAATAACTGAAGCAGTACAGGAAAGAAATAATCTGCCTTAGTGCCTTGCATAAAGCAATAAAAGGGTTATAGGACAGAAGGGGAGTTTAGACAGACTTTTATTTAAAAATATACAGAAATAGGGCGAGGGAGGATGGGAGATGTGGCGAGCAGGCCAACACAAGTGGCAGAAGTTTGCTGTTTAGTGGATATTTTCCCCTCAGATATTCATGAGTCTCAGGGCTGAGTGCAGGTGTGGTATCTACTTGCCAGTTCTTTTCAGTGATGTGTTGAAAGGAGGGAGGTGAATATGAGTTTTACTCCATTCTCAGTTTGTCGATTGCCTGCCTTATGTAGTCTCTTTAATGTCTGAAGTATTAAAATTATTTGGACTTATACTTCAGAGTATTGCTGTCTAGTTTAGTTTATGGCATTTTTTTCTTACCAGGTTAAAGACAAAACATGAATACTTTGGTTTTCCTCTGTTTCAGCCGTTTCTTGTACCCTGGGAAGCGCTGGGCTTGTTCAGATGTCTTTGGAGATGGTGGTAGTGCCATGGAATCGAATTGCTCTGGCAGCAAGGATGGAAAATATGAATTGTTAACAGCAATAAATGATGCAATTGCAGAAGAGATTAAAGACCTCATGACAAAAAGTAAGTAAAAGAAAATTGTAGGCTTAATATGCAGAATTGAAAAACACTTGGACTCTCAAGGAGTTGTAGGAATTTCCTTTATTTTGATCATGTGAATTTTAATAGGTTTGAGGTAGAAGAGTTTATTATGCTTGACACTTCAGGCCTCTGCATTAATACTATTTGCCAAGGATAAATCTTGTAGTATTTGGTATGGTCAAGTTCAGCAACTGGTTTTATACGTAACAGTGACTTTTGCAACTTTTCTTGTGTCGCAGCTGACAACATGAGGGGCCAGCAGACAGAAACTCTGTTAGCAGGTTCACTTGCTAAAGCACTTTGTTGTATCCTTTTGATTGCAGAATCTTCAAAGCCTTTGTGTTTTTGAGACTGTTTCTTACAGAACAAGAATAGTAAAATTTAATTAATATTGTAATAATACTCAAAACTGAAATGTTTGCCTCATAACTGTGGGTCACGCTTATTAAAATGTGTGTTGGCTAAGGTGATGGATAAGTGGTGTGGATACTGGTGTTATTTCCAAGAACAGAATGTAGATTCCTTAATGTCAGCTAATGTAGATATCAACAAGATGAACAAAGAGGTAAAAGGTAATGCCTCTTCTCCTGTTTCAAATACTTCCATAAACATTTGAATCAGAATAACAGATATACATGCATAGGTCCATACAAACAAATATGCATATGTTTTTACACACCATCATTTCCAAAATTGGCAATAATAGGTACAGGTTTATCCTGATCGTTTGAAGTTGCCCAGTTTAATTGAGGTCTGGGTGACAACTAGAAGTAAAGGACTTGATCATTAGTCCACATTCTTATTCTGATTTTCTGTTGCATACAAGTAAAACCGAAACTGGCACCTGCTTAGGAAGTTGAGAAGGATTTTTTGAAAGTCACAAAATGCACAAATATTATTCCAAAGGAACCACTTGCAGACCTGTGATGATAGTTGAATTTTTTTACTCCATTTTGGTCTTCCTCTTGGCACTTCTGTAATAGGGAAAAGTGCTATTTGTGCAAATATTTTTGCAAGCAGCAGACTGGACTAGAATCAGCTATGCGATTCAGATTACTTAAATCAATGAGAAATACTGTATAACTTGAGATACGTGTTTCAACCAGTGAGTTGGTAATGAGCGTCTTTGAACATTTATTTTCTGATCAACATCTAATTGCTTTTGGACAATAAGTGACATGGGGCTACTTTCATAAAAAGTCTGAATTCATCACAGATACTTGTCACTGGGACTGTAAAACAGTTCAATATAGATATTTTAATGGAGACGTTAGATCTAACCTCTTGGATGTTAGATATCTGAGATGTTAGATGCTACAGAATTAAAAGGGGCAGACTACAGGTGATAGAAACAGTGTGCTTATGCATTTCTTTTTCTTTTTAATACTTAGCCAATCAAGAAATGAAATCAAGGATTTTGGTAAGAACTTTTGCTGCCAGTTTTCTTTTAGTCTTGAAATCTGGTGATAGTATGTAGGCTAACAAATTTGAATTGTTTTATTTAGGTTATAAAAGCAGCAGAAGACAGTGCGTTGCAGTATATGAATTTCATGAATGTGATCTTTGCAGCGCAGAAACAGGTAAAGCTGGCAATCTTTTAATATATATTATCTTTTATTAATGTGCAAAGGTGATAAAATTGTTAATTTCTCTTATGTTTATGTTCTGATCAAGTGAAAGAACTTCCCTAAGGCTGTGGTGATCCTGCACCTGTAAAAGAATGTGCATTTATATATGGAGTGCCATTATTTATAGTGGAAACAGGTCATGACAGTAACTCTAATGAGGCTACATTGGTCCTAGCTGATTTGCTTTTCATGCATTTAATCTCTCTTCTTGCAGAGTATTTTGATTGATGCCTGTGTTTTGGACTCTGATTCAGGTCTTCTACAACAGGTACAGACTTCCTGTTCTTATTTGCTGTTATGTAGATGCTTGATGCTAGCTAGTTTGATATGTCCTTAAGCTTTCTTCTTTCCTTTGTTTCAAGAGTGGGTGAGGAAATACGTTCAGTGGATCTGGCATTCCAACATGCAGGCCTTGTGCAGTATGTGGTTATTTTAAATATCCTGTTAAACTCGTAAAACATAATAATCTGGTCATGCTTTCTGCTTTCCAGGCTTGTGACATTACGGGTGGCATATATTTGAAAGTGCCCCACATGCCGTCTCTTCTGCAGTATTTGTTGGTAAGTCCTTTAAGAAAACACTTCAGTGTTTTTTCCTGTGTCAGGCATGAAATCTTACTGACTTCATTGACAAGGTAATATAGCAGTGCCATCCCAATTTGCAAAATATGTTTTTTCTGTTCACGCAGTGGGTATTCCTCCCTGATCAAGAGCAAAGATCACAGCTTGTCCTTCCACCTCCTGTTCATGTGGACTATAGAGCTGCTTGCTTCTGTCATCGAAATCTCATTGAAATTGGTTACGTGTGTTCTGTGTGCTTGTCAAGTAAGTTTATAAATATTTAAGAGTCTGATTTCTTACATTCAAATGCACTGTTTTAGTGAAAGCAAATTCTTTTATTTTCCAGTATTCTGCAACTTCAGTCCTATTTGTAGCACATGCGAGTAAGTGTTTCTTCTTTTGTTTAAAGGGTGGGTGTGGAAATATGTTCAATGTATCTGACAGTTCTTTTTTTTTTTTTTTTTTTTTACATTATTTTAGAACTGCTTTCAAAATATCATTGCCACCTGTCATGAAAGCTAAGAAGAAGAAATTAAAGTTAGCTGTGTAACAACTTGATATAAATACAGCATTACCTCCTCCAGTAATTCCATGAAATGGAACCTACTTGAGAAATTGATGGCATTTTTTATTGGATGAAAGAGAATTGTATGCAGCGTTATTACTTGTTTCTTAAGGGATAAATATTTGGGTCCTATGTCTTTTACACAGCCCTTTAAGTAACAAGTCACTGTGTTACCATGTAACCTGCGCTGGTTTTAATACTAATTGGTAATTGTGAGAGCAACCAGAAGTTACAGCCTGTTGAGACTCTCGCTGTGAAGTAGGAGGTATTCTGGCCACTGCAAAGTTTCAGGCTGTGAAGTTATTTTCAAAGACAAGAAAGCTCTGATTCTTTTTGTATGTTGCTGTAAAGGTAAGAATGACCATTTCTAGTGTGTAGGATCTGAACCTTAGCACTATGTTATTCAGGGACTTCAACTTCTTTCTAGCTTTTGCTAGCAAGTTTTGGACTGAAACACCATCTGTTTCAAAATAAATGAGCCAACGTAGCTTAGAACCCACCTTTTTTATTTTAAAAAAGATGCTAATTGGCCTGTGTGTGTACTCACATGTATTCGTATTCCTATGACTGTCTTTGTGGTATTTCTTTCTCAATTGGATATCTCTTCATTCACAAATAAAAAGCCCCCTGTGTGTTTAAAATAACTTCAGTAAGTGGAGACTAGCTGGTTAGTCTTTTAAGGTTATATTTTGAAACTGGAAAACAAAAAAATGTAATTATGTGTAATATGACAGCAGGCACGGGGGTTTTTTAGAATGTATTTTTATGCCTGGCATTTGAGGAGTAAAACTGAAGGCTTTCAGATTGGTGTTTTTTATGGCAGAACAAGCAGTGTGCTTCTCCACATGCCTTTTGTCTAAACAAACATCTTCCCCTTGTAAGAAGTACCTGTATAGTTTGGTGTTTTAACCCGTTGTTAATAACTGATGTTCTCCTGAAAGGAGCAAAGAGCTTAGTTGTTTCCTACATAGCAAAAGATTTAATTTTTCCCTTCAAGATGTGCGTACATCAGTTTGTCAGGCCTTGGCCCTTGTGCTGGGGCTTGGTGTGGTACCAGCCGCAGGGCCTGTCCCATGGCCCGGAGCCGCTCTGGTGGAAAGCTGTATTTGTAATTTACTTTGTATAAAACATTTGTAATAAAACCTGCGCTTTTTCAAGTGTGTTTGGATATCGCTGTAATAGCGCTTGTGGTGGAATGTCACTGCGCGTGCGGAAGCGCGGGGTGAGCGCCTGAGGGGCCGTGAGGCGGGGCGGGCCGTCATGGCGGAGCCCGCCCTCCCCGTTGCCATGGCGCTGCCATGGCGCTGCAAGATGGCGGCCGGGAGGCAGCCGGCCCCGGGGCGCGGCCCACCATAGGCACCATGGCGGCTGCTTTGCTCGGGGCGCTGGTGCTGCTGCTGCTGGCGGCACTATGTCCCGGGCAGCGGGCTTGGGACCCCGGTGGGTGGAGGGCGGCTGGGGACCGCGGTGAATTGGCGGCCGGCGGGTGGGCGAGGCGCTGAGGGAAGGGCCGAAATGGCGGCCGGCGGCGCGGGGAGGGGGGGCCGGCCTGCGGCGGGACGTGAGGGGATGCCCTGGGGAGCTGGGAGGTCGGGGACCTCCGCTGCCCTGCCCTGACCCGAAGGTGCAGGGCCTGGAGCTGGCTGCCATTGCTTTGCGCGGGGGGAGCCCCGAGGGGAGAGGGGCAGCTGCGGCTGTTGGACCTAGCCGCTGGGGTGGCGCCTGCCAAGGGAATGCCAGTGGCATTCCCGGCCTGGGGCTCTGAACTGGGAGCTGCCCGCGTGGGAGGGCAGTGGGCTGCGATGGCCACACCGCAGGTAGCGGTACACACCGATGCACGGCTGCAAGAAATGTAAAAGTGAAAACTGAAGTCTGCAAAAATTGCTAAATACGGGGTTGCGTAGCCTGCATGGGCCGGGACATGCTGCAGCCGCCTGCCTTCGTGTTACTCTGCTGCATTCTTACTTGGCAAATGTAAACCTCCACTATAGAAAGCAGCGATGGTCCCACTGCTCTAGCACTTTGCTAGAACATAAATACAATACTAGGCATCACTAGGTATTTTTGTATTATTTGAGAGAATTTAAAGTATAGGAGTCTAGCCCAAGTGTAAGACTTAAATATGTCTTACAGATGTTACCTTTTTCAGTTACTGTGCATAAAGACTTGTTTCTCTCTCTCATTTTTTTCTTCTTTTTCAGTCTTTCAGCCTTCATTTATCCATATGTCAGGGCCCAGTGTCAGTTTGTTTTTTCTTGGAAGTTCTTCAGGAGTTAATTTTTCTATAATTTTAAGCCCTGTAGATGAAGAGACAGGTAAGAACACTTCACTTCTCCTCCCCGCCCCCCCCAATAATATGTAAATAAATATATTTAAATTAATAATATTTTTGGACACTAAAATTACTGGAGAAATGGCAATGCACTTCATTTAGTGCTTTAATAGTTACTGAAGCAGCAGCTCCAAAGGACTTCTGCTGATTAAACCCTTAGTCCTCTGTTCCCTCATCGGCTGGGCCTGAGGGTGTGCCAACTTGAAGGCCCAAGAGGAATTTAAATGTACTTCTTACTTTCCAGCCTTCTCTAAATGACAGCAGAATACTTCTTACATTTTTATTTTGATATAGGAAGATTGCAACTTGCAAATTGCAGTGGAAGTAAAAGAGCTGGTGATTGGAATTTGAATGTAACACCTGGTATGGTATGTAAAATACTGATCCTTCCCTAAAATGGGAAGGATTGAACTGTCATATATTGAGGGCTAATGAAATACTAGCAAAACATTAATGTACTAACAACCTAGTTTGATGTTTTGCCCTTGCCTTTTTTCCTTGACATAACCCTTCGTGTGGATGCCCTTGCTGGCGTTGGCTAGGGTGCAGCTTTGACACTGGTTCCTTCTCCTCCTCCTCCCCCAGAACTGCCTGGATTTCCTGGCTGGCTGTAACATTTGAGACTGTTTCAGATCTGCTGAAAAAAGCTAATAGAAATAAAAAGAGTAGTGGTTTTATACAGCATGAGTTCTAGAACATCTATATTTATTACACTTGCCTTCAGTGTTATGTTGTACATAATTCCTTGGGGGGTTTATCAAGTCTGCAGTCATTCCAGTTTTCAACAGAAGGTAGCTGAAAAAACTGAAATTCACTTTCCAATATTTGGTTTTTTCTTCGGAATTGTGCATGTGCTTTCTGAGGTAACTTAATCTGTGTGCATGCCTTAAAAAGTTCTGTGTACAGTTCATATCCTCACTGTATTTGTGTATCGCAGTAGCAGACCCTTTGCCATTCCATTCTCAAGAAACTTCTGGTTTTATATAGGAAGAATATAATTGTGTTGTAGTGCTGACGAAACACAGTGGTACTGAAACTTCTTTTTCAGAAGCTGATGGGTGGTATAAATAAGAGTAATTTAATACAAGCTGTCAAACTGTGTTTTGCATTTTTTCAGAATGCTTCCAAAGTGACTGTAAGCTTGAGGAGAAATCTGCAGTTGTGTTTGCCGAATGCCACTGACTGCTGCACAACACCTCTCTGTGTGGTTGAAACGCTCCAGATTTTAGCTTGTCGTGATTCAGTGATGTTGGCACGTCTCCTGATTCAAGCTGAAATATATGCCAACTCTTCCTTTACAGGAAATGTGTCAGGTAAGTGTTTAGATACACTAAAGAAGAAATGGCATTTTGGCTCTTCTTTTTCCTCTAGATATGAAAAAATAAAAATTGGATTTGGGCAGCAATAAGAGATACTGAATAATCATTGATGGAATTGAACAAAAGGTTTGTGCACAGTCGGAATAAATTGCAATGTGCATGGTCTCTTTATTTGGATTGCAGTCCATTTCATCTGATTTGGTCTTTTTTTTTAAATTCTTTTACAGAAAATGCAACTATCATCCCAAACCAGGTGTTTCAGCCCTTGGGCTCTTGTCCCTGTGACTTGACAGCTGGAGCTTGTGACGTTCGTTGTTGCTGTGATCCGGTACTTATTTCGTATTAAACTTTGATTAAGTGTTTTCAAAATTTCTAGGCTCTTTCTGTTGTCTGGGGGGAAGAGAGAGGTAGTGAATGCTTCAGACTAGATGGGACTAGAGGGCTTGTTTGGATTTTCCAGTATTTCTAATAGTAAGTATGACCTATCTCTACAAAATTAGTTTGATTTACCGGTTAAGTATGGCTATAGTGCCTGTAGTAATGCAATTACTGTACTAAAAAGTGACCATTCTTTTCCCTTTCAGGAATGTACACCGGACTTGAAGCAGTTATTCAATGAATCGTGTTTCACTGGAGTGTTTGGTGGGGATGTAAACCCACCTTTTGATCAGCTGTGCTCTTCTCAGTCAATGGAATACACCCCGGACTGGTTTCCCTTCCTTTGTGTACAGTCTTCTCTTAACAATACACCGTTTCTTGGGTACTTTTATCATGGGTCTATGTAAGTCTAATGAAAATTTATTTTCTCAATGCATACATTAAGCATGCTGCCAAAAATGTGACCTGTTTTTATAATGAAAGTTATTTTGAAATTTGAATTTTAGGGTGTGAACTTTAAATGTAAATGGAGAATTGTCATTGGAACTATATGAGAACATGGGACATAAAGCAAATGTATAATTATTTGTGTGAGGTAGAGAGTAAAGAACTGTTTTATTTTTAAACTTGTTTGCAGTTCTACACCCAAAGTTCCTTCATTTAAGATCCCATTACAAACTTCTTCTGTGAAACTTTTCACTGGTTACAGACAAGGAGATCCAATTATGACAGAAGAAAATGAGTATTTTACTGTTCCCCAGGTAATCACTTTGTGTTTATGAGCTTTTGGTGCCTCTTGGTTTGTTTGATACTCTCTGTGTATCACACTCCTTATGGCTTTGTAATCAAATTCTGCAACTTGCTGTTGTGAAGTGGTGGAATATATTTTTCAAACACACACACGCACACACAAATAAAAAGGCTAGCACAAAATCATTGTTAAAATCATAAAAATGTAATGTCAATCATTATCCTTCCTGATCCCCTGCCCATCCCCCCAAATGGTAATGTCTTAATTATTTCAAGAGGTAAAAGCAAGCTTGGCATCCAAGTTAATAGATCGACTTACTGTATTTCAGTATTTTTTTGGCTTACCTGCTGCATTACTGAGCGCTGTAGTTGGTTTTCCCTTTGAATCTTAGTCATCTAGTTGTACTTTTTTCAAGTTCCTTTTGCATTTTAGAGAGACTTGTTATTTATAATTATTTTGACAAATCAGGATGAAGCCATACTGTACAGTGAAACTACTTTTAAAGCTGTGCTTTTTAAATTTTAACCTCTCTTTTGCTACAGATTGAGGTATTCTCATAACATCAGCTTGCTTGTTTGTGAAAGTGTCATACATGGCTGTAGTACACACTTGTAGCGTTTCGCTAACGGTCTTCAAATAAAAAGCAAGGGGCTAGAGGAGGGTCTGAAACACTTATTTCTGTTGAACCCCTGCAGCGGTCCATGGCTGGACAGTGTGTTGGAAATGCCCCTGTAGCCTATCTCCAGAACTTTGATGTCAGATGCCTTACCGATCTGGCCTCTTACAAGGAAGGACTGCCCCATGACGTGAGGATAAACAGTGGTATTGGAGGTATGCTGCACAAACCTGAACAGCAACGTGGTTTATGTTTCTCAGAGCTGCTAGAACAGAATGAACTTGGGGGCTGTTGACATAGAGGCTATGTGTAATACCTTTGTTATATGGTGGCTGTAGTTCAGCATTTGGGGGTGTGCTATTCCTATTTCTGATGACCTTCCAGCATGTGTCCCACTATTTCCAAAGATTTAGGATGTAAGAAATAGTGGGATTTGCCTTTGTTTCCCATTTATCTGTTTCTGGTGGCTCACACTGGTTGTGGCTACACATGACAGGAGAGCATCTCTCCCACTGTTTTCAGACTGGTGCAGAACCCTTTTTCTGTCAAAAGGGTGCAGTATCATCATTTTAAAATTAGTGAGAAGTGGTTACTTTCTGCATTACAAAAGCATATACTTATGAAGTGTCATTCTGGAGTTTGAGATAATATGATTACTAGCATGAAGATAATTTATTTTACGCTCTGTAATTGTTTAATTTTGCTCATCTATATTACTGTTGTAAGACCCAGAGGTAACTAGCTATGCTTTCAAAATACATAAACGGTTTGGTCCTTTACCAAAATTAATTTTCTAAATAATTTCCTACTCAATTTTCATAACAACAGGGATTATACCTTGGATGTGAAAACAGTATGTCTGTCTCTCTTATTCAGGATTACTGCAGTGTTTGTTTTTCATTCTCAGACTTCATCCAACAAAATGTCACCTATAGGACCATCACTGACATGAGCAAATTCATCACTGAAAGTGGTATGTCTCTTCCACTTAATAAATATATTTCTTACCTAACCTGGACTGTAAGTAGGTTATTTTGATGCCTCAAATGTGTACCTGCTATAATTCTGAGGAGGGATCTTGTATGTTATCTAATACTCAAAAAGTAAATTGGCTTACTACAAAGCAGAAAGTAATTAAATGACCCCAACTTCATTTAAAGTTGGTCGAGAAACTGGGTCCCTTAGCTTACATTACAAGCAGCTTTTGAGAAGAAAAAACAATAATAAAAATACAGATACAAAGAATGCTTTAAAAATTCTCCAGGATGAGCGTGGAAGTGGGAGGGACAGAATGTAGGCATATGTGTATGTCTCTGTTTTTTAAGCTCTCGTGGCTTTTTAAGGGTCTTTCTCAGCCAATGAAGCAGTTACTTGATGCAGAACAGTGGTTCCCAGTCAGTGGGAAGATAATGCAGCACAAAAGAAAGTAATACTAGCTAATGTGTTTTTCTGGGCAGTGATGGCTCCCTGGAAGGGATGAGATGAAAGCAGAGGGAATCCTGAGTCCAGAGATGTGCATCAACTGGTGATGAAAAGTGCAGTGCTGTGTTTTTCTGTTGAGGTTTAGCTGCAAAGGGACATGGCACTGTTGATGTTAAAATATTAATAAGCTAAGGGACCAACTATACTGTTGCGCTGTCTTAATGAGATAGGATGTAAACAGTAAAATAAAATTCTCAAAAAGATCAATGTGACAATTTCCAGAATTTTGCCAGAGATTTTCAATGAGTTCTTTTTCAGCTACAGTAATGTAACTTTCAAGTCAGCGGTGCTTTTCATTATAGCCTTTTTTGTCTTCTTCTTCTGCCAGAAAGCCGTCATAATGCTGAGGTTCTGTGTCAAAACGTAACTTTTGCAGAGCATTATATGTTCATTTGGAAAGATGAGAACATAGAACAAGTAAATGTCACAGTCTTCCTTGGAATTTTATGTGATGGAGGTATAATGAAATTTCTTCTATGATTTTTGATTTATTTGTTTTTCTTCAGCATGGAAATTCTATGATAGAATTTCTTATTTAAAAAGAATTTCCCCTGGACTCTGGAAAGAAAATTTTTGGGGCTGCTTTCCATTAATTTAATATTATTTTGAATCTTCTGTTACTTACAAAGGATGGAAGATTGTATCCTACATAGAGAATACTTTTTGTTAATTTACAGCATACTTTATGCTAATTTACTTATTTAAAGTAAAGTTGTATTGTTTTCTTTTACCAGAAACACTGACACAGAGATTCACAGTCAAATTTCTAAGTGTAAAGGGTACTAATGCAGCAGAACAGTTTGAGAATCCAGGTATGAATACTTCATTGTGCCTCTTAAAAATGAAAAGAAAAAAATTTTGTACTGCACAGATTATTATCAGTGACTATGTTTTATATCTCTTTCATAGTTCTTTTTGTTGCCGGCCCCCACCTTCCTGTCTTAATGCACTGCCAGTTATAACAGCAGCAATTGGTTCTTAGGCTTTTGTTGTACAGATATTGATTATTTAAAGTGAGGGTATTCCTATGGTAATGGAAATGTCTGTTCATTTACTTCAAGATTGATGGCATTTATTACGAAAACAATGCTAATGCTTACAGATTCTTGCACAGTGTTCACAATTTACCCTTCTATGTTTAGGTTATCAAGTTGGAAAACCAGTGAGAGCTGCAAATATGAATGCTTCTGATACTTTTGGAAGCCTAAACATTTGGCAGCCAGGTACTGGCTTGTGAGGTTGCAACTTCAACTGTAGTTAATGCTAAAATGTTGGGGTTTCATTTGTTTGTTTGTTTACATATTTTAGCTAAGAATCTCTGCCAGATTTTGCTTTTCTAGACTATTCCCTAGCCTTTGTTCAAACTTCAGTAAGTCTACCCCTAATGCTTTCTTGGAAAATTTAAGTTGAATAGGCTTGTGTCTGTTTTTACATTATAACACTTGGTTTTTGCATTCTAATGTTTAACATTTTGGCACAAAATTGAAAGCTGGGGATTGAAAGGTTGATATAGGAAAGTTCAAGTAAGATGTTTTCATTGTGTAGTTGGCAGAAGTTTATGTACATCGGCAACTTATACACCAGTTTTATTTGGACTCGATTCATTCTCCGGGTGCATTCTAGAAGTTGGTATTAATGAAGATTGCAGCCTTTTAAGGTGAGCTACGTATGTTGACTTGTTTTTCCCTGCATCCTTCTTGTTGCTTGTTACATGATGCCTACAAGTGCTTACTCTCAGCAATGTTACGCTGTTTTTAAATGCCTGTATGCATTTCAGCTTTCTGTGGTTGATAAGTCTCGCATTTTTTTAAAAGGGAAATTATAAGAATGGTTTCACTTGGATCTCCCTGTATTCACATGAGGATTATGTTGGCCTGGAATGCTTTGCCATTTCTTCCCTTCAACAGATAACTCAATAGTGCGAGTTTGGTTTTGTTGAGTGATAACTTTCAGAGGAAACTGACCTTATGATGTAATAATATTGCAACCCAGAGTGGCAGACAGTACAGATTTACTTTTTGTGTGATCTTACATTGTTATGTTGCAGAGGAAATGTGACTGAGAAATTGAATTCATTAATACAAGCTACTCACATTGGAAGGAGGGACAATTCAAGTTACAGTAATCTAAATGACTGGGTGGAAATTATACGTAAGTGAGGTTTGTGTTGTTTATAGTCTAAATATGCCCATACGATGAATAGAGCATTTCAAGATAAAACCAAAATGTATTTTCAAATGCCTGAAGATCTGTGTGTCTGGATCCATCCACCCATATGTGTACACACACGTATATATCTTAATATGTATATGAATACTGCACTACTGTATTTTACTGTCAGCCTGTACACATATGACTTGGTATTTTAGTTCTCTGCTGATAAAGTACTCCTTTATGTGTATTTTATATAGAGAAAACATTTTTTTCCCCTGTGTGACAGTTACCAGTATTTCACTGGATTATGACAATAATATAATGTTTTCCATAATATTTCCATTTAAATAACTCTGTTCTCTTCCATAGGTCTTGATCCATTTAATTCTGATACCAACATGAGCACTGGACACTTAAAAGGCATTTGTCCAGATATTCCTGCAAATCTGAATATTCGCATAATCTTTGCTGATGTGGGGGCAGTACAAGGGATTCCCCAGCAAGAGATTCTTGCTGTGCAGATCAGGTAGAGAGAGTTGTGTCTCTGGCTATCTGGCAAATGTTTCCTTTTGAGACTTGTTTACTTAACATATCCAGATTAAGTTTTACGAACAAACATGTTATTTTGTTATTTCTGATTTTACATGCCTTTTATTTGTGCAACCCAAGTTCCTTTGATCACAGCCATCTTAGCCTTTCTCCCTCTGAAATTAAAATAATTTAAAAAATGTAATGATTAAAAGTAGGTAATCTTTCGACTTCCCTAAAACACTAAATAAAATCTATGGTAGTAGGCATACGCAGAGCATTCCATCAGAAGAATGTTTTAATTTATCGTCACGTGGTGGAAGGGAAGCAACAACATTGTCCTGTGTTTGGCTTACCTCAATCTAGAGCTCTTCTTGAGAGCTCTGGTAAATGCTTTATTCTTCCCTGAAACAGGGAATTGTCATTTTGCAAACACTTTCTCCCTCCCTTTCCCCAAGTCAATCCCAGTCAAAGAAATGGGATTCTGTTCCATTTTACCTCATTTACAGGCTTTGCAAGTTCTCCCCCATATAAGTGTTGAAAATCCAGAGATCATCAGCCTCCTCCTAAATTCAGTATATTTTGTCCTTTCATGGTTATGTTTAGGCTCCAAATTTCCATTTACAGCCCTCAAGTAATAGTTACGTATATTCTTAACAGTTACTCAACAGTCATATGGCAATTCCAGTGCGGGCTTATCTGTGAAAACAGCATCAGCTTTCTTCCCATCACTGCTTCTGTTCAGTTTCTTAAAGTGCCAGCTCAGCCACCCATTCCAGTGACAAGGTAATTTTTGTAAAAACACTGATACTTCACATTATGTTAAGTAGATGTAATGTGAGTAGTACTGATCAAAAGGTTGCTTTGGTGGAGTACGGAGCAAGAAGGCCTGGTGGAAAGATTTATTGAATAACAATTCTGTTAGCAACAATATTCCCCAGTAACATGAGGAACATGAAGTAAATTACCCTGCAAAGCCATCATTTTGTTTTAGCAGATAAGCTTCTGTGTTGTGTACCTGAGTGAGGCTCCCAAATTATCCGTGGTCTGAAAATGTTCATCACAAAATGACAAAAACTGACAGAAATGGAGTAGAGGCGGGGCTCCTGTTTTTATTGGAGAAAAAACTGAGTACCAAGAAGCATGTGGTTTAGTTTTGTTCTTTTTCCTGTAACCTGGACACATTTTTGCTCAGTTTTTTTCCCCTTGTGCTGGTGTTATGTTACTGTAGTCAATAAAGCTGTTTTCTTGGTTTGTGTGTCCCCCCCCCAGATTTCAGCATAATTATACAGAATTTGACTGCAATCGAAATGATGTCTGCTGGCCACAACTTTTTTATCCATTGACACGATTTTACACAGGTAAAAATAATAAGCAGTGTGGAATGCCCTGAAGTGGTCATATTTCTTTGAAACATAATTAGATGTGTAGAGTTTAGTCCAAAAGAATGCTTTGTAGTAGAGAATTAAAATCTCTTTTTTAGAAAACATGGTCCAGAAAGTCCGTTTAATTTTTTCCTTGAGAATGCATTAATTTCTTAGTTAGACTAGTGGAAAAAATAATTCCCAGGAGTGCTTTCTGGATAAGCTTGAAATTTTGTATCTGTTTGGCAGAGGTTCATTTTCACTCCCCTGTGGAGTTTGGAGTCAGGTAAGCTTTCTAAGGAAAAGGAGAATGTATTGCTTGATGACACCATTCTGTTTCCACTTCTTACTGTAATTGTTGCATTGTCAGTGTGTCATTGCCCTTGAAGGGTGGAAGGAGAGTTTCTCACTTTGCCAGTAGGTGGGTTTTCAGTCAGCCCACGAGTTCCAGTAAAAAATTGCCATATTGGTAAACCAGTTAATTTTTAAATTTTCTCTGTGTAAAACTGTGGTGGAATATGTTTCATGGGAGACTCTGTAGATCAAATGTCTGGCATTTTAAAGGGCATCAAGGCACCTGGACTCTGTTCTGGTAGCTGTACGGACAGAGGCAACTATCTGTTGTTTATTACCTGCACAGCTTCAGGCACTAAAGTTACAGAAAGCAGGAAGTTTTATTATAAGTATGAAGCATCTTACTTCCTTGCTTTGTACTGCATTATTTTGTTCAGGTTATGTATATGCTTTAATCTGTATCTTTTAAGTTGTTGTCTAAACTAAAATTGAGCTCTCATATGCTTATACTTTTTTCCCCTTTTCTTTTTTTTTGCAGGAGAACCATATTCCCAGTGTCTTGCTAAAGGCCTGTCATTGGCATTTCTTGTTTTACTTGCAGCAATTATGAGTAACCCTTGGTTTTCTAAATTATGGAATAGTTCCTTGGTTTAAAAATGTTGATGTAAAGAGAACCACTTTTGTTAATATTTCAAGTACTTTGGGGTAAAATTTACGGATTTTGTAGAGATTTATACAGACATTTGAATACATAAAATGAATGCTTTTACGGTATATGGAAAATAGTTGTGTTATTTAAAACAAGAAGTAGTAGAATTATTTTGAAGCGCTACGCTCCGTGACTGGAGCAGGAAGAGCACAGCTGGCTTTAATGGGGCGAGCTGTGCGTGACCCCCTGTGCCGGGGCTAGGGGGGCCCACGGGGGGGCTTTGTCCTGGCCAGGAGCGTGTCTGCTCCGGGGTCAGGGCGGCAGCAGCCCCCTTGCACCCACCCGCTCCCGGAGCAGTGGACCCCGTTGTTCGCCCTTCTGAAAAGCCATAATGCTTCGGGGATTTTCCCGTCTTGATCTGTAATCCTCCTTTCCAGTTCACACTCTGCAGTTGATACCAAGGACTTAAAACAGTTTAGTTAGGGAGAGAACCTGCACCTGATCTGGGCCACGCAGCGTACTGAAAACATTTACTGCTGTTCTTCAGTCGATCAAATGTGATGCTCACTGTAGGATTTCCCTGTGGTTTGGACCTTACAATTACCTCAGAAATGTATCTTCCCCTTTCGGACCTTACAATTACATCAGAAATATTTCTCCTTTTGACCTTACCATTACCTCAGAAACGTGTTTTCTCTTTTCGGACCTTACATTTGCCTCAGAAAACGTATCTTATCCTTTCAGACCTTACAGTTACCTCAGAAACTTACCTCCTCCTTTCGGACCTTACCGTTACCTCAGAAACGTGTTTCTCCTTTCCCTCCCGCCACACGCAGCCGCCCCCCCAGTGAGCCCGTGGCCGCAGCACGCTGCTCTCCCCGCCCGGTGCGGGGCTGCTGCCGCCCGCCGGGCCGCGCTGCGGGGCGGGGCGTTGCCGGCCGCCCGGCGCCGCGGAGGCGCCGCCCCCCGGAAGCAGCTGGCCGCGCTGCCGGCGGCGGGCTGGGGCGCTCCGCCATGGCCGCCGGGCCGCGGGCTGCCGCCGGACGCCGCACCGCGCCGGCCCGCTGAGCGCCCCCGCTCCCCGCCGCCCGCCATGGGCGCGCTGTTCCGCGGCGAGCCCATGTGCCTGGCGCAGCTCTTCCTCCAGAGCGGCTCGGCCTACGAGTGCCTCAGCGAGGTGGGCGAAAGTGGCCTGGCCGAGTTCCGAGACGTGAGTAGCGGCGGCGGGCCCGGGCCCAGCCGGGCGTCCTGGGAGCCGGGGGCAGGAAGGGGAACTCGGCGGGGGGCGGCAAGGGGAAGGCCGAGGCGGGCCGAGCGGTTGCCGCGGGAAGGTGGAGGTTCCATTGCCGAGGTGCGATCTGAAAGCCTCCAAACCCTTCTCTGTCGCCGCAGGTGCGAGGCTGACTGCGGCGGGGGAGTCGGAGAGGCTCTAGGGAGGGCTGCCTGGGGGTCACTCCGTCCTGCCTTCCGCACAGAAGTAGCTTAAACTTGGGGTGTTTTGCGGTTGAATCCCATGGGAAAGCCATTACCCACCTGAAGGCACCTTGACTTCAATCTGAGTGCACGCGTGCACCCCACTGACACGCGATAGTAACACCTTAGTAGTTGCTCTGTAGGTTGATTCCTTCAACATTACAGTCTGCTGGTTTGTAAAGCGTGTGTTCCTGAAGGAGCAGTGCACCTTGGAGCAAACTACGTGCCTGACTAACGTCAAATAGGGTTGGGTAACAATTAACCTTGTTTCTGCATTGTCTCATCGTAATTGTATGAGCTTTGCTTGCTGAGACGTTGGCATTTCTTCCAGGTATTCTTCAGAAATGTAGGTTGTACAATCTTTGTAAGGAAAGCTGGGAGGACTTAAATTAAATTAACAGCTGGTTAGTAAATATGGCAGGCAGGAGGAGACCAGTCTGTAGGAATCATTACATGGGTGTTATGTTTAATATTTTGATGCCATTCCAGGCATCTCCTGCACCTTTTATTCCAGAAACAGCATATTTAGTGGTTCTGATTTAAAAGCTAAGTAATCAGAGACATTGCACGTGTCATAATATGGGGATATAAAAAAAAAAGGCTTTTTCAGAACTCAATATTTCAAATATATTCTGTAGAAAACCATTGCAAAAAAATCACTGGCAGAAAGGTTGTTTGTTAATTTGAAGTTGTTAGGCAGTACTTTAAAACCATAGAAATAAGGTTAGGAATGGTTTCTCCGGTAGACCTAGTTATTTTGTTATTTCAGTAAAACTAGCAAAAGGCATTGTTCATTCTGCTTTTGTAAAAGCAACCTTGCTATTTGAACTCTTTTAAATCTTTTTAGGTTTTCATACCTTCTTAGCTGAAAAGCACTTTGTAGAAAGAGATCACGCAGAACCACATGCAAAATTGTCTCGTGAGAAGTCACAGAAATAGATGTGGTTTTTTAGGGGTGGTTGCTCAGTGCAATATTTAATAATAATTTTGTCCTTCTCTTTCAGCTTAACCCAAATGTGAGTGTATTTCAAAGAAAATTTGTTAATGAAGTGAAGAAGTGTGAAGAAATGGAAAGAATACTTGGTGAGCTTTATTTTCATGTCTGCTCTTTCTCATCTGCGGCATTATTAAAGTTTATATTTTTAGAGTGGAACTACAGTGAAAGTTTCAGCTATAGGTTTTTGTAATCTTCTCAGTCTTGTATGATCTCAGTGCTGTAGAACTTTAGAAAATTTTGGTATGTATGAAGCGACAGATATACATACACTCATATGTAGAGTCTTTATGTAGATTTTTGGAGCTGGAGATGACTGTAGTACTGAATTGGATTGGAACATACAAATATATTCCTTAGTTTGTCTTGATATGCTGCATCAGTTTTGAGTGTATTGGAGTCATTTAGGTTGGAAGGGACCTCTTGATATCACCTAGGTAACCTCCAGCTCAAGAAGAGTCAGCTAGGCCAGGTTGTCCAGGACTGTGTCTGGTGGAATTTTGAATATGGAGACTCCACAGCCTCTCTGGGAAACCTGTTCCAGTGTTTTACCACTGATCTCTGTTTCTTGGGTTTTTGAGCTGTAAAATTTACTTACACTGCAACACGTACGTGCTAAATACAGGTTGGGTTTTTTTTAAGCTCAGAGGTGAAGAAGAATTGCTGATAAATAGTTGAGACCATTTCAGTATTGACTGCTTAGAGCTCTGCTGAGAAGCTCTACTCTGGATATTTCCTTGGTTATAAGATATGGCTGTTTTTCATGTTGTGTAGCTCAGTACTGTTGAACTTCCAAGCACCCTCAAAAATACCTGAAGTTAATTGTATTCACATGGTAGTTAATGAATAGAGAAGGGTATGTAGAACATTACAGCCAAGATGCAGATTTATTCAGCATATCCTGAGGAAAAGTTACCATTGAAAGATTCTTTTTATTGGAATCTCTCATCAGTCACGTGCTGGTCATGCCAAACCATCCCAGTAGCTATTTCAGCAATCTCCTTGCCCAGCATGAGTTGCATTTGTTGTCAAGGTTGCTTAAGCCACCTTGTTTGAATGCTTTTTATTCCAAACATGGGTCAATGAACAGAACATCAGTTTCTGGCAGATGGCATGATCAGCAGAAAGTGATATCTTGCAGCAACAAAGAGATATTATGAAATGTTAAAAGCTTCTTAAAAAGTACTTGTGGTTGGAAAATTTCAGTCAGAGGACTCTGAAGATGATTTGCTTCTGCAAACTTCCAAGTCAAAAATGTTCTCTGTGTTTTATTCCTAGCACTCCATAAGCTCCTCTTTCTTTGAAGACTGTAGTGTTTGTGTTGCTGCTGAAAAAAATGAATAAAATGGGCCTGATGCTGCAGTGTGATCAGCACCATCAGTAGCAGCTGAAGGTCAACTGTGCAGCATTCCAGGAAGTGTAAGGCAATACGGTTTCCTTTCTGATTCTCTGTTTTTCTTCTCACTCTAGGGTATTTAGTACAAGAAATTAAAAAGGCGGATATTCCACTTCCTGAAGGAGACGTTGCTCCTCCTGCCCCATTGCTGAAGCACATTTTAGAAATCCAGGTAACTTTTCCATGCAACAGATGCCAAAAGTGTAGAATTGAATCTTGGAATTTTATTTCAAACTTGATTACCTGCTATCTTAGGACTTAAGTTATAGGGGCGTGGCAGAAGCATTTGCTTTCCTTTTTGTCAAATTTATTTTCTTTCTCCCAGTGTTACTTCAAAGACTGCCAGTGAGGATTTGATACTAACACAAAATTCCTGTGAAAGGGTCAAAGCTAACTCATGGGGTTTGCATTCATCTGTTTTATTTTGATGGGCTGGCATATTACACTGTTGAATTACACTGAACAATTACATTGTTCAGGCAAATTATCATCTGTACCTGTAGTCCTTCAGCTTCATTTATTGCTTTGGGACTTATCTAAGACTCTTTTTGTGCATCCAAAATTTCTGGGGTGTGGGGAAGTTTTATGTGCCCAAGGTTCTGCAAGTTGCAGTGTTGGTTGTGTAGCAAAACGTGGTGCTGTTTTCTCTGAATCCTTTTTCTGATATTGCGTTAGAAGTAGAAGCTTGTAAAATCCAGATGTAATTTTGAATGACATTCTGTTTTGCTGTAATTCTATTGAAATAATAGGTAGCTGTCTTCCACCCTGTACTATCTGATGTTCTAATTCCAAGTCTGCGTTACTTAGCTCAGGCACAAATTAGGGGCAGAACAACAGGCTTAACAGATGCCAGTGGAGAATCAAGTGTACTCAATACAAAGTAATTTTCTCCAGACTGAGGAATAGAACTTATGGACCTTAAGTTAATTAAGAAATTGGGAAGCTCCCATCATTGTGGCAAATTAACATGTGCTTAAAATTCATTCTCCCCCAGTTTCCAAAACAGTGTAACTGATTCGATGTCATTTTTTTCTCTGTGTCTCAGGAACAGTTGCAGAAGCTGGAGACAGAATTGAGGGAAGTAACTAAGAACAAAGAAAAGTTGAGGAAAAACCTGCTTGAACTGACAGAATACACGTGCATGTTAGAGGTCACACAAAGATTTGTCAGGAGAACAGCTGAGGTACTGCTTATGTTGTTTGGCAAGGAGTATGTGTCATGTGGTGGTTTTTGTTCCCTACTGTTAGTAGTTCTAGAGAAGTGCATGTCTCTGTGTCGGGCTGTACGGCACTGTATGCTGTTCGTTATTAGCGCTCAGTACCTAGAGAACCTGGCTGGCCAGCTCTGGTACTAGGCTGCGTTCATAAACATAGCAAAATGCAGCCCTGAGTTTAGAGGAGCTTTGATTTCTTTATTGAATGATTTGAATGTTACTGCTGTCGTCAGTTGAAAGTGAAGGCATATTTGTATTTTGATGCATAAATTGTGCTAAGAAACATACCATGTAACTTTTGCAATGCTGACTATAATTGCTAAGAACAGTACACTTGAGATCCTGAGATCTCTCTGTTGTCTGATTTGAACGCAGAAAGGGTTTTATATTTTTATTGAAATAATTTACTTAATTAGGTTTTCTTCAGGATAATAAATGAATGGCAGTAGGGGTTTTTTTCTGAAATCTGTGAGTGATCTTTCTTTTATTCTCTAGTATGAATCCCATTTACACGCAAATTATGAAGAATTTCCGTCTGTGGAAAACGAGCCATTAATGGATTACAACTGCATGCACAGACTGGGTGCCAAGCTGGGGTAGGTATGGCTCAGTCCATGCCTGGCAGGCTGTCAGTGTTTGCTGTTTCAAAACTACTTGATGAACTGTTTTCTTAAATAGTGGGCTGTTTTCTTAAAAGTTGGAATGTAGTGATTTCAGATGAGACAGGCTGTTCTAGGCAGGGTAGAAGTTTGACCCAAATGTACCTGTGTAACAAAATTGGATTATTCGGAGAGGGAAGTAGGACACTACCAAAAAAAAGGTCACAAAACTTCCATCAAACCAAGCATGTGTATTAAGGAGAATATCTAAGTGCTCGAAATCAGTACTTCTACTGTTCAAACTGTTTTTCTAGGATAAACACACGGTGTTTTAATCACCTGGCAGTGTGAGTTGTAGCATTAATAACAGTATTGCCTACTTGCCTTTAGAATGATGAGTGGATACTGCTCTCTACCACACCGTTATAAGAGGGTATCTTACCAAGAAAAGGTTAAGAACCTTAATATCACAGAAAGAAACAATTTCAAATATAATTCTGGTTGTGTGCTCAGGCCTACAGTCTGTTTTCTGAATAGAAATTGAATCTAATTTATATACTAATTAATACCTACTTAGGGGAAACAGAAAATTTACCTTCTTTCCTTCTCTAGAGATGGCAGTTGTTAAATTATCGTGACTGTGTGATCCTGAGTGACGATGTACTCTGACTTTTTTTGTGGATTTTAGCTTATTTTTCAAATTGGTTTTTTTTTTTTCCCTATAGATTCATATCTGGGTTAGTTCACATAGCAAAAGTTGAAGCATTTGAAAAAATGCTGTGGAGAGTCTGTAAAGGCTATACTATTCTTACATACGCAGAATTGGATGAGTGTCTGGAAGATCCAGATACTGTGAGTAAAGATTGCAACTATCAGTTTATTTATTTTGTTTGTACTTTTCATAGGACTTGGAAAAATTGCTACTCAGGTCTGCCTGCTATGAATGTAAATGATTTCCCAGTGCACTTGGAGGGAAAATTCTTCTAAAGTATTAGAACTTGTAAGACTGTAAAATTCGAGGGTCTTGATACCACCATAACTATAGGAGTGGCAATTAATTTATCATGATTCAACTTGATGAGTGCATAATTTTATTGTGGAATAATAGTGACTTTGTGATTGGCTACCATGATCAAAATACATGGCATAAATGGCTCCTTGGATATTTATTAACTAGGTCTGTACAGTACATTACCTTTTAATATTAATTTTATTTGTTCATTCAGTAAATAAGGAAAAAAAAGTCTGGAGTACAGTTAATCTTCTATGAAGCTTTTTCTCTGAACTTACAAAATTAACTTTCTGCAAATCAGCAATTATGGCTGCCTAATCTGTCACTTTAAAATTTTGCTTTGACCCTAATTTGTAACGTTTTAATGTCTTCAGACTTTTTTCATTACTGATAATTCTGAGATGGTAAAATTTAATCTCTTATTTTCAGGGAAAATATTTTCTGTTTTTCTCTTAAAAAAAAAAAAAAGTTATTGGCATACTTGAATTTTATTTTTTGATCTTCACTAAGATGGTGAAAGGTTAATGCTACTAACACAGCATTTTCTAATTATTCAGATCTGTTATTTTGCTCTGTAATTGTATCGCAGTGGAGTTGTTGGTTAAAAACAAACTTCATCAACTTTTTTTTTTGTTTTTTAGGGTGAAACCACAAAATGGTTTGTTTTTTTAGTGTCCTATTGGGGTGAACAAATCGGCCAGAAAGTTAAGAAGATTTGTGACTGGTAAGAAGTAAAAGTAATACATATGATTTCTTTATATCTGGGTTGTTTTGTTCTTAGTTTTCCCACAGCTTCCCTTCCTTGTAGGTATTGATATTTAGGTAAGATTGTTGAAGTTAAATTTGTTCCTCCCACCACCACTAGCATCTAGCTTTATAATTATGCAATACACAAATGTATGTGTGTATTGCAGTCCTTATTAAGTACAGGCAAAATACCGACGCACTCAGTTGAATCTGTCCCGTGGTTATTCAGTGGTGTGTTGTGGGTTGACGAGGGCATGGGGTTGGGTGGTTTGTTTTGTTTCAGTTTGATTATTTAACACAAACTTCTGTTTTTCTGTAGCTATCACTGTCATGTGTATCCCTATCCAGATAACATGGAGGAGCGCAAGGCAGTTGTTGAAGGACTAAATATTCGTATTCAGGATCTTCATACTGTGAGTAAATAACAGTATTTCTTTTGCTGCAGTTATTGTGCTACAGGAAATCATTTGATGAATCACTGCGTTAAGTACCTGAATAGGTTTCTAAAACACATACAGCTTTGGGTCTGAGCATGACTGTATGTCATGTCCCTGATGTCTTGTTGCATGTATTTATTAAACTTCTGGGCACTTGGCGTTGCCTTCTGTTACAAGCGGTAGTTAGCTGCCCTCCTACAAATGTGATCTGGCATTGGACAAATACTAGGTGCTCTGACTGTGGTTACCATAACCACTGTGACATTTCCAATGAAATCTTTTTGCTTTTTTCTTGGACAAAGGTGTTGCATAAAACTGAGGATTACTTACGCCAAGTCTTGTGTAAAGCATCTGAATCCATCTATACCTGGGTTATCCAAGTGAAGAAGATGAAAGCCATTTATCATGTACTCAACCTGTGCAGCTTTGATGTCACAAATAAATGTTTAATTGCTGAGGTTTGGTGTCCAGTGGCTGATCTGCAAAATCTGCGCCACGCGTTGGAGGAAGGTTCAGTAAGTCAGCTGAATGCTCACTGATGTTAAAACTTTTGTCCTGAACTAACTATACAGATAAGGAAAGAAAATGATTATTTAAAACAGGCTAAAAGTAGGCACAGGCAGGTGTGGGTGTCTATGAACTCCTATCAAACAATTTCTTTGTAAGCAGAACCTTTATTTAGTGTTGTGTGTGGGTTTGTTCTTTGTTTTGGCTTTTGTTTTGTTTGGCTTTTTTCTTGAATAACTTCCGTGTTGGACCCAGTCTGACCATGCTATTTGCAGTCAAGTAGAAGGTGCTAACTTGAATGCAGTGCCATCTTTTATGAAGGAGAATTTTTAATAACAAATCTTCGCTTTATAGTATTGACTAATGAGTGTATTCTGGTATTTCATACAAAGTAAGGATTAGAACACTGTATGTAATCAGTGTGTTTAGAAGAACAGATTAATGTAATTATTTTTTTAAGAAGGCACAAAGGGATAAATGTTAAAATTGTGGCTTAACTTAGGAATGTTTCAGGATCAGTGAAACTGCTGATAGAAGAAATGTTTTCAATTTGATTAGATTAAGCATCAACTGAGTTCTTACATAAATGTATCTTTTTTTCTGTCTAATTAGAGAAAGAGTGGGGCTACAATTTCTTCATTCATGAATACCATCCCAACAACAAAACCTCCTCCAACTTTGATACGTACCAATAAATTCACCTCAGGGTTCCAAAACATTGTTGATGCTTATGGAGTTGGAAGCTATGGGGAAGTTAATCCAGGTTGGTCCTAGTGAAATCTGAACTGTGAGGTGTGCTATCATTACTGCTTGCCTTGTTAGAAGTTTAATTCCCTTGCTGAACTGGACACTGGTAAAAGCAAAATGGTGGCAACCATGTTGCTTATTAGTGGCCATTTTAAAATTGAAGTAGCTCATCAAAAGTACAAGTGATGCTCCAAGCAGTAAAATAGGATTTGATTTTGCTGAATGAGTTATTTTAGCATTAAAGATGCTGATAATAGCTGTATAATGTTTTACTTTGGGTAAGAGAGGATGTTTAGGGGAAAAAAGAAAACTTTGGTAATGGCTATTGATCTTACTGAAGCCTGGAGCTCATCACTTAAAAAAAATCCAGCCTTGTTGTATAGCCCAGTTAGTTTAATGTCTGTATGTATTTTTGTAGTTATGTTATGTCATGCTGTACAGGAGAACGTACATTATAATACAGAGCCAGAATAGCCATGGAGGAAGAACTGTTTCGTCTGTTTTTTATTTCCTGGGCTCATATTATTATTCTCAGAATCGTCAGCTAACGCTCAACTGCAGATTTGTCATTACTAAGGGATACACAATAAGCAGGCTTTAAACCGAGTTAGATTTATAGTGTGGGGGAAAGGTCCATTAGTAGGGGCTGAAATGTTTTTCAAACTTCTCAAACAATTTTCAGCTTTAAAGTAGTTGAATTGCTTAGGCATAGTTCAGATGGCAGCATCATCTGTTGTGCTGTGTGCCTGAAATTTGTGATGTTGCCTTTTCAGCTCTGTATACCATCATCACTTTTCCTTTCTTGTTTGCGGTTATGTTTGGAGACTTTGGGCATGGTCTACTAATGTTCATATTCTCACTTCTGACAATACTGTATGAAAACCACCCTAGATTGCAAAGATCACAAGATGAGGTAAAAGGAATTACAAATAATTCACTTCCCATATAGCAAGATTATTTCAATTGAATAATTACTGTGTTTCTGGAAAGTACTATTTATTGCACATGTATTAGGCTGGGGTTTTTTTCCTTTGTTTCAGGATTTTCTGTTTAAATTTGCTGTAATCCTTGAGATTAATGTGATATCTTAACAAACTATTCACTTTTTTGAAAGAGCAGAACTATTCAAGTTGGAATGAAAGTGACAAAAATTAGTTGATATTGTTGGGCTTGTCTTTTCTTCTTCTGGGGTTACTTAGTAATGCGTGTGTTTTACAGAATGTGGTTACAGTGACTGAAGTGAGGAGAAAATTATTTTCCCAATTCCATTTTCTTGTTTCTGAAAAGGAGTTGTAGTTTGAAATTTGTTAAACTTAATTTTAACTGATTTTTTAATTGTATGGAGTTGGAATGCCGGAACACCTGCATCTCTCCTTAGAATTATATTTAACTAAGAATGGCTGCAAATGCCTAACTTCTTGAAAACTAGTCCTGGGAAGGAAAAGTGGCTTAGAAACACTATTCATTAATGTAGTGATGCCAGTGAGAAGAGTCTTAGTTTGTAATGGGAGTTTGCATGGGGGTTTCAGATCTGTGCATTCAATTTAAACACAGTTGTTTTTCAGAATATACTTCTCATTCCTAGCTCTGTTTCCTCATGCATATAAACCTTTGCATATAAATCACTTTTGCATATTGACATGCTTAAATCAAAATTGTGTGTTACATTTTGATTGGCCTCAGGCTTCTTCCTATTCCTTAATGACTGTTCACAAGAGTTTTTAGAAGTCTTTGTATGGCCAAAACTGTGTGTCTGTTAGAGATGTCTACATAACGATTGTTCACATAGCAGATGATGATCTCTATTTTATCTTTTTTCCAATATTTACAGATAATGAAAATGTTATTTGAAGGCCGATACGTTATTTTATTAATGGGTCTGTTTTCTATATACACTGGGTTGATCTATAATGACTGTTTTTCGAAGTCATTAAATATATTTGGTTCTGGATGGAATGTTTCGGCAATGTTTGAACAGCAGGTTTGGCGGTGAGTAGCATGCCTATTTGCTATACCATTAAAACAAATACGTACTTCCTGCAACAGTTTAACCCTTTTGCTCACCCATCTTAACTCCTTTTATTGAGAGCAGTAAATAAATGCAGTGAAATCTAGCAAAATCTAGTTGTTAAGGTATCAAGTGCTAGTGCACTAAGGGCTGATACATCTACACTTAGAATAAAAAAGGCAGTAATAGTTATTTAAAACCAGAAATTCATATTGGTCATTATCGTAAATTGGGAAATCCACAGAGAACACAATTTATTCCAAAACCACTGTTAGAATTTTATTATATTTAATTCAGTAAATCTATCAGGTTAATCTCATATTTGTCAGTGCTGCTTTGCTGGATTTACATGTCCTCAGTCACCTGGATCATTTTCTAGAATATCATTTGGTGTAGATGACAGTCAGTTTTCTCCTGGAACCAATTCTGTTGCAATATCCTAATGCTATACGCTGGCTAATAACTCTTGGTGATTAAGAAGTGCAGCTGGCATAGTATCTTTTTATTGGTAGTAAGGACTTGCACCGAATTTTATGGGGTGATATTTCTAGGGTTTATTCAGTCTCTAAACCTTCTTAGGTGTGTTTTGTGTATCTCTAAAGAACAAAAAGGTTCTTATGAATGGCTGGAGACTTCAGTTGTACTGTAAAATCCTAACAAAAGGCACTGGGACTTTGTCTTGTGTATTCTTTTTATTCATAAAAGGCACTGCCTCCTGTGTTATGATTTGTCTTTATGCTAATTGTTTTAGTTTGTCTCCAATTATTATATTTTCCAGGAGAGGTTTCTGAATATATATATATATATATCAGATTTTGAGAGGAATAGTAAACAAAGGGCTCATTTTTGTGGAGAAATTTGTCCTAGGTCATGCTTCTGGAATGAATAGCCAGGCAACATTAGTATCTACTGTAAAGAAATCAACAATTAATGAAATAATCAATTACCTAGTAATCATCAGTCTTGGCACAGCTTTTCTTGGTAGTAAAAAGAAAAAAAAAAAAAGAAAAAAGTAGGTTATGTGAATTGTCAAACATACTTTTTCACCAAGTAGGATAACCTTATTTCTTTGAGGTGTCGTGGCCCTTTGGTATTTAAATGTTCACAGCTTGCATCTCATTTTTGAGCCACTGCCTGTTTTTGAGGCAAATAGTAGAGTCAAACCCACTGACTTTGGTTAAAATGTGAATGGGTGGTGAATGCTGTGTTAATTTAAGTTGGAGTGGAAACTTATCCAAATGTAAAAGGGAAAAAAAAATCTATGAGTTATTCTTTGGGTGTTTGTTAGTGAATTTTATATAAAAACAAATTATGAGCTTTCTAAATGAGACATCCCATTCTAGGGGCATGAGGAATAAAATCCAGAAACTTTCATTTCAAAGACAGTTAGTGCAAATGAAGCCCAGATTGTGAATTTCTTGAGTTTGGGGTTTTTTTTCCTATTTTTTTTATTAGCCAGGCCTTTGTGCTTAGAAATCCTTTTATTCTTTTGAAGTCTGACAGTGGGTGAGCTAGTCATATAAAGGGAAGCAGGCAGTGCCCTGTAGAACTGAAAGTATAATTTGTAACTATATTTAAACAATGTCAGATGTGATTGTGTATTTGTTTCTTTGCAGTCTTGAGGATCTGAAGTCTAATCAGTTTTTAACATTGGATCCAAATGTTTCTGGTGTATACAATGGAGCTTATCCCTTTGGAATTGATCCGGTTAGTTCTATTCTTTTAAGTTATCCATTGGCAATTATCAGTCATTTTAAAATCAGATTTTGGTATGTGTATTAGGAATATAGATCTTACTATGGAAAAAACATTTCTGCTTGCATCCTCCACTCAAAAAAGTTTTTCCCTTAGTGAGTAAAGAAAGATTTAACTTTTTTCACAGAACTCAAATTTCAGTTGTTATCCCCATTTGAGGTAGAATTCTGGTCTCCAGTAGAGAAAGGATACTGTTGTATTCCTTCTATTACACTGTTCTTTACTGTTGGCTTTGTTTTCTTCTCTTCAGATATGGAATTTGGCAAACAATCGTCTCAGTTTTTTAAATTCTTTCAAAATGAAAATGTCTGTGATTTTTGGAGTGACTCACATGACGTTTGGAGTTGTATTGGGGGTATTTAACCACTTGTAAGTACAAGAAGTTAAGATAGTATTAACATTGTAGTTTTTGTCAGATCTTGAATTATAACAATCTGGTAAGAGAAACTGGAACAGTTTTTTAAAAACAGAGTAATAGTAATTGTGAAAACTGTTCTTAAAAAGCAGTGACAGAGAAGTCTTTCTGAAATGTGTTATGCCAAAAAATCTGATTAAATCAAGATTTTATTTCACTTGTTGCTAGATAGAGATATGTGCTTCTTACGGTTTTGATTTCCACTGAAATACGTGACTAAAATGTCACTGAATATGAAGATATCAGTTCTGGATTGTAATTTCAGTCCTGCTGTTTACAAGTGCTGGATACTGTTCTGTTTTATTGAAATCACGTTTGGGTCATGTGTTTACCTTGATCTTTCTTTGTAAGGCTTATTTTTAATTTTTTTCCCATATTTATCTTTTAGGCATTTCAAGAAGAAGTATAATATTTATTTGGTTTTTCTTCCTGAACTTTTATTCATGATGTGCATCTTTGGCTACCTTGTGTTTATGATCTTCTTTAAATGGTTAGCGTATTCTGCGGAGGACTCTACATCTGCTCCTAGTATTCTGATTCAGTTTATTAACATGTTCCTGTTTCCTGGTGGTGAAACAGAGGTCTTCTACACCGGGCAGGTACGTAGTGTACTTAACAAGCTTCTGAACATCCTGTGTTCCCTGTACAGGTAACACTTTACCAGTCACAAAAGGCTGATGGATGATTGGTTCCCCTAGGAAGGGGAATGTATCAGATTAAGAGGAAATTGAATAAACGTTATGACTAAATAACCTATTTACTCTTTAATTGGTTGTAAGATTTTATGCCATGACTTGTGAAAATACCTGTTTCTAGAACAAAATCTCCCCAGTTAAAATTAAGGCTAGAGAACAGTGTCTCATGCTTGTAATGCTGATACTTTTCTATGTGCTGTAAATAACCTTGCTAATACCAGTATAACGATACACTGATGTGAGGAATATCAGTAATGCCTTAATCTAGAACCCAGTCCTGAAGATGATGGATGTCTGTAACCTAATGTAAGGGCCTGATTAAGTAAAATATGTGCATGTTTAGTTTGGAGTACATACCCACTGAAATTAGCAGCGTTTTTCTTAGGCTCAAAAAGGCCTTTAGAGGAAAATGAGAAGTCTTTTCCTACTCTTGATTTTGTGATCTAATTTAATTTTTTCTTTCTCCCTCAAACAGGTTGCTCTGCAGAGGTTTCTACTTAGTATAGCTTTTCTTTCTGTTCCTGTAATGCTTTTTGGTAAACCACTTTATTTATATTGGTTGCGCAGTGGAGGCCGAGGCATTAGAATGTACAGAGTAAGTGTTGAGAGAAACTTGTGTATTTCTTCAGTATAGAAGAATTCAGCTGGTGTTGTGTTGCATATAGAGTAATGTCCTTACTAGAGATTTCTACTCAACTTGGAAAGTTTTGGACTGTAACACATAATAGTACTTTGTTTCTCTAGCTCTCTTTTTGCTTTTGTCTCTGACTATATTAAATAAATGTAAAAAATGACACTGGCAGTCCACTTGAAGACATGGTACGTTTCTGTTTTGTAGAGTGGCTACAAGCTAATTCGAAAAGAAAGTGAAGAAGAACTTTCTCTGCTGAGATGTCATGATGTAGAAGAAGGAAGCAGTCATTTAGACAGTGGGCACAGAGAGGGGGATGGAGAGGAGGTAATGATGTTTTTGCTTAATTTCTAGTTTGTATGTCATTAAAAGCAAATTAGAAGTGGAAAAATCAAGATGATAATCTCTACACTGAGTCCCTGGAAGTTTTCAAGAAAATCAGCTGAGCCTTTACAAAGACCTTGATGCTTGAATGCAATTTACCTATTTTTTCAATTGTTGCTATTTTAATCATTATTTCTTGTTACATTCTGATTGCTACAGTAAACCACAATCTATCTGTAGTGGAGAACAGGAGGAGTGCGTTATTTGCACATAGAGACCTTGCATCTAAGGCTATAGGTTTTCCAAAATTGAAGAGTGGGATAAAAATTCTGGGCTTTGTATGGTTTTATGGATTCTTAGAATTAAGTCACGAGGATGACTGCCCAGCTTCCTGTTAATTAATCTTGGCTTTTCGTCCAGACAAAAGTCTCTTTATGTCTGCAAATTACATCTTGTGATGAAGATTATTGCTAATGGGGGTTGGGAGACATGGGCAGTGTTCCTAGTCCCCAGCTATTGCTGCTCCTTAGGGCAAATTTTTACAGGTCTTGACTGATTCCATTGATTTGATGTGAATTGAAAGATAAAAAATTGCTTCAGTTTCCCACTGTGCAGACTATGTACAGTACTTGCTTCACTGGGGTAGTAAGCTCTTGCTTGTTATGTATAGAATATACAAGAATTGCTTGCTTAAGTAAAATGTGTCATAGTTCCAAACAAAGTAAGTGTTGAAATTTGTAGTAATATTAGTCTTGGAAACTTTGTTAGCAACAAGTACATGCATTTACAGAGTTTACACTATTCATGTAGTTATCTTTCTATCACTAGCATTGCTTAGTCCTGCTCTTAAGGATGCAAAAATTTACATTGTAAATTTAGGATCACGGTAGAATAGGAATTAGAACCATGGCTGGCTCTGCTGCTTAGCATTTTCAAGTATTGGATCATATTCCTTGTGAAAAACATAGATTGCATTCATTTTGATTTATCAACAAAGTAGTTGGGGAAACTAACTGGAAAACTATAGCACCTGATTTTTTTTTTAATGTTGTCTCTGTAATAATGTTGTCTTAAACATAGCAAATCTTTTTTTATTTGCAGTGTATTACCCTTTAAATGGATTTTTTCTTCCATGTACATTAAGATTTGCAGATTAATGTTTTTGTTCTCTCATGCTGTACTGTGTTGTTTAGATGGATACAAATGTATTTTTATATTTCAGCTTAATTTTGCAGATGTTTTTATGAATCAAGCAATTCATACCATTGAATACTGTCTAGGATGTATTTCTAATACAGCCTCCTATCTGAGACTATGGGCATTAAGTCTTGCTCATGCACGTAAGTGTGTTGAGTTTATTTGGTTGATATTTGTTGTTGTTGGTTTTTTTTTTTTCATCTGTCTTGATTTTTAATGCTGGTTAGATGAAGGCTGGCCTATTGAAGTGATACTATTATGAAGTTATCTTTTTCTTAATTAAAAAAAATTCCCTGTTTAAACTAATCATGATCAGTGAAAAGCCCCCAAACTACAATTGGGACTTACTGTTTGGAATCTAGTAATTTTCTTCATTGTTTGCTCTGTTTTGTGAAGAGGCCAATGATGGGAGCGCAGTGTTACCTCCCATAACAGTGTATCAGCACTCACAGCACCATTTCCTGGTTTCTATTGATTGACCAGTCTGGAAGGTGTTTAGGCACTTAGGAAAGTTTTAGTGTCATGGTTGAAAATGTTGCCATCAGTAGATCTGATTTTGAAACAGATTATTTTGGGGGAGGGAGGGATGGACAGCTGACTGGGGCAGGGGATTGCTGATAGTTCCCATGTTCAGCAGATGCTGTGAATACTGTTTGAACTAGAATAAAAGTCAGTAGCTCACTGGGTGAATGTATGCAATATCAATATTAATTATGGAAACATTTCTTTAATAGAGTTATCAGAAGTTCTATGGCAGATGGTGATGAGAGTGGGTCTTCGTGTGGATGCAACGTATGGTGTTTTATTGCTAGTCCCTGTTCTAGCCTTTTTTGCTGTGCTAACAGTTTTTATTCTTTTGGTCATGGAGGGGCTTTCTGCTTTTCTCCATGCTATACGACTTCACTGGTAAGTTCACTTTTTTCTTTATATCACTTTAGTGTATACTGCCTTATTTAATAGGAATTTTTGTGTCAAAATACTAGGTGCCTTATTAAAAAGAAAAGTATAAAATTAAAGAGCCTCATGCTAATGTAGTTGATTTATTTAATTATATGAAATAAATGGCTTGTTAGTTGAATGCAATTGTTCCTCTGGAATATTTTCAGTAAATTCAATATTATATTTGATGCATATTAACCTCAACCATATTCAGAGTTGATTTTGGTGCAAGCTGTATTTGGTTTATAGTATTGCAGCTTTTCGTACTGTAGAATATTATAATGTGGATAAGTATTTCTAATTTCACGCTGGTTATACCACTGAATGGCTTCAGTCTCTTTTATTTGGTTCAACAGAACATTTCTATTAGTGGACAAAACTTTTGCTTAAGTGGGGCTGCCAACCCTTAAGTATTTTAATCCTTTCTTAGTCTTAATGTCACGAGCTCTGCATATTCAAGTGGATTCGGAGAGTATTTTGAAACCTGATGATATTTACAGTATAAGAGAAGGCAAACATGCTATATAAACACTTATAGCTCTGCCTTGTGTTTATATTGTCCTCATGATATTGTATATTTGCAAAACAATTAACTGCAACTAACTCGAAACAAATTAGTAAGAAGTCAGAAATAAGCCATTATGGCACAGTATCACTGTGTTTGGGTCTCCTGAGAAACGTGAAACTTGCCTAGGACTGTGTTAGGAAGGTTAAATAGCAGCACAGAAAGTGTAAGTGACAGGATTAGGATGGGTTTTGTTCAGCCTTTTACGATGCACAGTTTATCCCTTGGCAACTGGTCATTGCAGATTAATATACAGATTCTGTTTGGGGTTTTTTTGTATCGTTTCAGGGTGGAATTTCAGAACAAATTCTACTCCGGTGGAGGATACAAGTTTACGCCTTTCTCTTTTAAGCACATTTCTTTACATTTTAATAAAGAAGATACAGCGTAGTTTGGTTGCTGTCAGCAGAAATGTTTGGACTTGTCTGCAAATAATTATGTGATTGGATCTTGCCTTTGAATGGTTTCATGTAGGACAAAGTGTTTTTCACTGATTGCCTTATAATGCAGCCAAATAATTCTGTAATATATACCTCCCATAGAAATACATAGCAGATCTGGAACATCTTGTAAAGTATATAGATATAAAATGTACATTTTTCTTGATAAACTAATGTTGTAAATTAGTTTTGTTCTTTAAAAAAAAATGTTACTGCTTGTCCTAAAACAAGTGTAGGCATATTTTTTTGCTGTTGTTGGGGCTGTTTATTTTCTTGAATGGTTACTTTTAAGTTATACGAAAGACTTTTTGTCATATTAAACATTCATTACTAATCACATACTTAAGCAAGCTGCCATCTCATGCACTTTGGGAACAATTCAGCAATGCAACAGAAGCAATATATGTTTTCAGTATCTATCCAAGAAGGATTATGAAATGTAAATTTACACACAGCGATGCAATGTGCTCATTTTTTGGCCATATGTAAAACTGCACTGAAGATGTTAACTGTTTATTCCAAGTTCTGCTCAGAGTTATGATGTCAGTCTTTCAGAAGCCATGGGTGGTATTTAATGTGGAAGAAGTCAGGATTAGAAGTGGAGACTGGAGATATTAGCCCTCTTCTTTCCCTGTAGCCAGCAGCTTTCAGACTCATGCTCTTCTGCACAAAGCGAGGTGCGTGCAGCCTCTTCCGGTGACCTTGGTGGGTAAAAGCCTTGGGAAAAAACTCTTACGCAGCCTGGGTCAGGACACAAATAAAAGAATCAAACTGCCTACTAGAAATTTTTATCCCGGGTTCTATTTTTACAGTGTGGTCCCATGCAGCTTCCACATGCAGGTGTAACTTCTGCAGGGGGAATAAAGCATTGGCCTTGGTCCCCGTTGGCTGTAGGGCTGCCTGTGCAGCGGTACTGACCTGATGTTGTGGAACCAAAGTTCATACTGAACAGGTGGAAAGGAGTCACTTCGTGTTATTTTTTGTACTGCTCTGAAAATGGGGATATTACCATTATGTTTTAACATCTGTGCTGTAAGCACAGCATCACTTAAATTTTGCACGTGTTTCTTGCCAATCCCGAATAAAACCTGGTTTGTGCTGTTCCGAGTGGGCCCCGACGTTTGTTCCCGGTACCGCTGGAGCGGGACAGCCCGGCCTGTGCCGCTCCCCCCCCCCCGCGGGAAGCCCCTGGCGTGCCCCGCGGCCCCGGCGCTACCGCGGCTTCCCGCCCAGGCGGGCGCGGGGCTGAAGTAACCGGTCGCTCCAGAGGTGCAACGGGAACGCGCCCTCCTGAGGCGCGGCGCGAGCAGCCTTGTGGGACGAGGCGGGCGGACCGGCTGCTGACTCCTGAGGCGCGGCGGGGCGGGCCGTGGCCGTCGCTCCTTCCTCCCCCGTTGCCGTGACCACCGGGAGGCGTCTGTCGGGCCCCGGGGGCTGCCGCCATGAGCCTGGACGATGTGCGGTTGCAGTGGCTGCAGGACCGGGTGCTCACCGTCCTGGAGCTGAGCGATCCGGCGCCTTTCGAGGAGCTGCTGAACCGAGCTGGCGGCCAGGAGGCAGGGGCTGTGCTGCGCTTTTTCGACCGTGGCTCTGAGGCCGGGGACAACGGCAGCGCGGCAGGCGCGGCGCTGCTGCTGCTGCGGGCCCAGCGATGTGGCGAGGAGGCTGCGGGTGAGACCCCCCTGCCGCCCCAGCCTGCTGAGCCCTCCCCGGGCACTGCTTGACCCGAGCCCCCTCACTCTCCCCTCACCAGCTCCCCATTTCCCCCTCCCTCAGCCCTCCGTTTGCCCCATCAGCAGAGTCCCAGCCCCATTACCCCGTCCTTATCCCTTTCCCTGCTGCTTCACCCCTTGGGCAGTGTCTGGTCCACATGTTCCCCTTCTATCCCACCCATTTCCAGACCTTTCTCCTCTCTGGTTGTGCTTTGGTGGGATTTGCACCATCCCCCCTGCAGAGTGGTTGTATCACGCTTTCCTCCCATTTTATGTGTGTGCAGATACAGGGGACACAGATGAGTTTGCAGATAAGCAGCAGGAGGAAGGCCCAGGTAACCCGTTCCCCGAGCAGTTGACTGAAACAGCCCCCTCTGTGCTATTGGAAGGAAGTAGGTGGTTTGGGTAGCTGAAGTGTAGTTGTTGCAGGCCATACTGCCATGAAGGCTAAATGCAACTAGCTAATGTGGCGCTCTGAAGCAGATCCAGCAGTATCTGTAACAACAACAGTTCTTCTCCCAAGAAAGCATATCTGATTTTGTGCATGTTCTGGGCAGTGTGGCTAATGTTTTCTCAAGAACTTCTGCCTCAGGGCTCTCCTTTTAAAGAAAGCTATCCTAGTCTGGCCTTTTCATCTTTTTCAAAGAAACTGAAAGAGAGAGACTGACTGGCATGAACAAAATCAATGCACAAATGCATATCTTCCATCCAGTCTGTCTGTGACATCTTTTAGTGGCTTTGTTATTTCAGATTTTGAGAGATTAATTTTATTAAAATAAACAGAATGAATGAATATGTTCCCTTTAGTAGGAATGAATTAATTCCCTGTGACTTAGGAGTTACAAGCTCTCCTTCATTCTGACCTAGTTTATTGAGGATAATAGTGGTGATTCTGTAGAGTTAAGCTTGGTCCAGTACTTTAACCACAGTATTGCAGAGAAGCCTTTCACAAAAAACTGGAAAAAAACCCAAAGGAAAATGCATAGAAAGGGTGTCAGAAGAGAGCAATGATCTTTGGTGGCTCAGAGATTCAATTCTCTGCTGTCAGTATCTGTGTAACTCCCACAAGCTTCTGAAACAGTTTTTTTGCAGAAGCAAGAAGTCATGCTCTGATATTTTACAGGCATAAAAGAATTTTGTTCTGACTGTGCAAAAAAGATAGGACCATGAAGTTAAGTGCTGAATCCTGCTGTGGGTGTAAGTAGACTAAAGGAATGATAGAATTCAACTTCCCACTCTGCACCTCTGAACGGAGGCTGCTGCAATGCTGCAGGTTAATGCTCAAAAGCAGAAGGACAGGAGAATTATTACTTGACAGTAATATCGGCGCATACAAGGATCTAGTTGGGGGTGCGCCTATGCCTTTTCCAGTTCTTTTAAGTGTCTGGAAGCCTGTGCTGAAAGGGGAAGAAGACATGATGCACCTTCTGGAAGACAGTATAAAATGAAGTTTGAAATTCTTGACTGACCCTGGAATTCATGCAGTTGTTCCTGTGTTACAGTGGGGCATAACATAACTATAAACATTTTCCATATCATAGATTTGTTACAACAAAACCCTTAATTAATTGCATTTTCTTTTACAAAGTAGTTTCATCTTGAAATGTGTTAATCTACTTACTTTGTTGTAAAAGATCAAGTGTGTTGGAAAATGCTGATAAGGATACTCTAAATAAAGATCAATCACCTGTGGAACGCAGTATACTCACTTGTTTATTTAGATGCAGTTCTTCAGCAATAGTGCTGCCCTACAGGAAAATGTATGATTAACAGCAAGTTTGGATGGCAGGTTGTTAAAAGGTGATGCTGAAGATGGAAGAAAATGCTCAGTTGTGTAGTTTAATAAGAAAATTGGAAGGGTCTGTCTTATATGCATGGAATACCTGTTCTTTAATTGTGTTCTTTAGTGATGGCTCAGAAAAGCAAGACATCCCCTCTGCAATCTGCAGAAGATGGAAGTGTGTCAGGTCATGTATCAAGTCTCCCTGGTGGGTCTGAAATGAGTAAACTGGAGCAAAGATTTACAATAGACAGTACGGAACACACACCGCAGGTAAGTCTCTTGTATTTCACTCTGTTCTTTTGTGGATATGAGGATGGTTTCTGATACAAATATTTCACTAAAACTGGTAGGCAAGTTAAGGAGGTACAGTGCAGAGCAAGTCCTCGGTGCAGAACAGAACATTTTACAAGAACAGGAATTTCCATTCAAAACCAATGGCCTGCGGTGTCTGCCATAGCCTCTGACATTGACTGATAAGACATTGCAAAGGTGATTTACTGGGCAAAATGCTGACTTTTGGTGAGAAAATGCAGCAGTGGGTTACTTGAGTACCGCATTAGCTGTTCCCAGAGTTACTTATTAAAAAAAAGTTGCAGTTAATTGCTAAATAAAGACACCATGAGAAGAGCATGGAAGAAACAGTGAATAAAGCCTTTTGTACCTCAGATCTTTTACATAACTAGGTGGTCAGGATGGAGTCTGGGGTTTCAAACTAACCTTGGTTTATGACTGAGATGCAGGTGGAAGGAGAGGAGGTGCTTGCATATTCTCAGAAAGGGGTGGGCATTTAAGTGCCTTCTGATTTCTGCTGTTTCTGGCACTAATACTTTCAGTCCTGTTGGTCTGGAAATCAACATTGTTTCCAAAGCTGATGATTTTTACAGTTAGCTGAGTGATTTTTTAACATTTCATTTATGTTAGTGGTTTACTTGGACAGCAATGTGAAGATAATGGAGTTAAACCAATGATTCTGTCCTGTTGCTCACAGTAGACAAACATTTTCTTACTGTTAAGAAATGTGGCAGCAAAATTCCTTTATATTTTGTTTCAGCTACAAGAATGGAAAGTTGACAAAGTGTGCTTCTGCACAGCTGTTGATGAAATTCCTGAGGAATTGGTGTCAGATTCTACTGTATATTTTCTGAGAGACACCAAAGGTATGTGGCCTGAATAACTGCAGGCTCAATATTTTAAGTCTTTGCATTAAACAGTTCTTCACATTGAGAAAAGGTGATAATGACTGGGATTCAGGATAGTGCATATCCACCTTAATTAATGGGGTAGGTTAGGAATACTCTCAGAGTAGAATCAGGAATGCTTTTCATATGAAATTTATGGAAAGTTACATATCTTCAGTGTTTTACCAAAAAAGATGAAGCTTTCATACTGCACTTGGAGGAACTAAGATTAGTTACTACAAGTTCTACAACTATGTAAAGTGTTTTGAGGATGAGGAGCTGTATGTGAAAGTTAGACCATAATGTAGTGATAAGCACAACCAGAGTATCAGACTTCCTCACCTCACTCAAATTCTGATACACACCAGCAGCAGCTTTTATTCTGATAGTTCTTACTTTTATCATAAAACCAATGACAATAGTTATTCCAGCAGCTGGAGTAGCTCTGGTTCTGGCTGCAATCAGACCTCTGTGTCTAGCTCTGGCCCCATGGGAAACAGCTTCTGCACTAAAGCAAACAGGTATTTTTTGCCACACCTATATCCAGGAACTATCAACAGTATGTTAACTCTAATTTAGTTAAATAAACATTTATGTGGGCTCTCCAAGCAGCAGCATGCGTGGTTTGAAGCTACAAAGTATTTTGTATGAGCCTATTAGTTTCAGTTTTTCTAGAAACAGGACATTTGAGAAAAAAAAGAAAATTATTATAATATATTTGGTCATTTTATGGCAGTTCTGTGCAAGATTTTCCTGGTCTATCTGTAGAACAGGAGTTCAAATCAAGGCCACTATGTTTTTTGAACAGAAAACCATTTCCTAACTATAAGGCTGGATCGTAAAGACTTAAGAGTCAGATGGTGACGCAATTATTTTTCTGCCCTTTCTGAGAAAGCATGCACACTGTTAAAACCAGCACTAGTTTTGAAAGTGATTTGCATCAAACCTAGTTTATTACAAACACTGTTTGTTTTATGGAGTTTTAACTTATTATGGAAAGGACTTTATGCTTTATGCTTTCTGTATCAAATAATTAAATTTATACTAATTGCTTGTATACTGTTTAGAAGGAGTTACTGAACCTAATGACCTGACTGAAGCTAAGGAGTCTCTTCCTAAAGTGATAAAGTTTGGTGTACTTACTGATGATACTCTTTTGATGCTAAAGAATGCCATCTCACAGGTAAATGCGTTACAGCTTTTATGTATGGAGTCTTGAGTGTTTCTGTAAGTGATTTGCCTGTTTAGTATTCTGCTGATCATATGAACTGTGCATAAGAAGCGTTAATATTTAATGAGTGACCTTCATATGCCAAAATGATGTTTTTGTGAATTGTTATTTGATATTTTGTTTCCCAGTTTTTTGTAAAGGTGTGGAGATGGACATTAATTTATTGCCTGGCCTTATATGAGAAACATTTAAGAGTGTGACACCAGATACCTTTATTTTTGTGCTGACAGATGTTTGTAAAATCATGCTGGAGCTATTCCTCTGTAGACCTTGAGACAGAGAGAGCGATGCTAAAGAGGTGAAATGGGAAGAGATGCACTTAAATTAAATTTTAGAACAACATGCCCAATGCTTAAGTGAATTGCTAGTAAGCTGACTTTTACTGATTTCTTTTTTAATATGAACCATATAATCTACGGTACCTGTTTGAATTATAGGCATTTTCACCAGCTGTCTCCTATAGTCAGCAGCAGATGGAGGAAACTTCCTTTAATTCAGATGATGATAACACAGATTCTGGAAACAGGAATTTACCCAAGACTGACTTTGCAGGAAAGAAAGAACAGCTTGTGGAATACTGTAATATTCAGATGAGGAATGAGATACAAATGAACAGGCAAAAATTCTCAAGTGTTACTCAGCAGACTGTAGGACAAACTGAAGGCAAGTGTTCTGCCTATGCTGGCACTGTGGTGTTTAGTACATGACAGTAGAAAGAGGTTCATCTGGGAATGGCTTTATATAGAATAACAAATACATACAGTTTCTGGGGAAGCTCCAGGCCTGATTGAAGTTTCTCTTTGCTGATAACAGTAGTATTTTTACTGCCCTGAAACATAGCAGGCAGTATGGAGAAATGGGTTGAAATCGATGATAGTCTTTCAAACAGCCTGGAGTAAGAAGAGGAGAGAGGGTAAACGTGCCTCGTTGCTTGCCAGTGTGCAGGAGACTGAGGCCGTAGCAGGGTATAGAAAGTGGCAGACCGCATGAGACTTTCAAGTGTTTCTCAGCATCCCTTCTCTGACAGGGGATACTGTCATGCCATTAAGGAGAGCATGGTGGCCTACAGTAGGGCCTGATAGTCTTCTTCAGCAAAACCCTAATCCTAATAATTCTTAATCAGTAGAGATTGGGTTAAGGCATAAAACCTGAGAACTTTTCACTTATTTGTAGGAATGTGTCTTTCTTGGCACTGTGTTAGCTGTCAAGCAACGGGATGTATTCTGCCGTATTCTCAAACAGGCAGAGCAGGTGGTATGTTACCTGTCCTTAAGTACCTAAGAAGATGGAAGGCACAAGCCATTTCAGTGATGTTACTTCACCAATGCTGATGGAACAAGACAATTAATTCTATATGCTTTTTCTTTTAATAGGAGATATTAAACTGGAGGTGCCAGCTATAAACCTAGAAGGTGAAGTGACTGTTCTTGCCACAGTTCCAGAAGTGGTTGAACCTCTGGAACGTTGTGCAGTGACCTGGCAGAAATTAATATCCACAGCTCTAGAGGAACAACTGAAAAAGGTTCCACAGGTAATGTTTTCTATAATACCAAGCTGCTTTTATTCCTGGAGACATTATTTTCCCGCAGGAATCTCTTTGAATGGTTTGTGCTCATTTTTAATCCATCTTCATGTTTGATTGTTGGAAAGTCATTTACTAATTGATGTAAAGTAGAACAAAAGTAGTGAGGAACGGTGTGACTCTGGGAAATAGAATATAAATAGAATATAAGTAACTTACTGCAGATCCTACCCGCACAGGATGACTGGAAAACTAAGGCACTTCTGTTATCTGCACTTTTCTAAAGAGCTATGAAATATTAAAAGCTGCAGTGATTATTTTTTTTTAAATAGACGACTATTTTTGCTTGAAGAAAGTAATCTCTCTCAAACAAAAATTCAATTGTAAGGTTCTGGTTCTGCAAACACTTACACATATGACTAATACCATTAAATATACTGAGGGATTTCATGTCTACAAAGTTACTTGTGCATAAGCATTTGCCAGCACGAACTCCCCAGCTCCAACTCAGGGATATACTCCCCATGAGCGGTTCCCTTCAGTGCGTGTAAAACTCCCTTGGTTTCAAGGGTCTTCTTCTGTCTGGCAGTTTTGCATGGTTGAACTATATCAGGTTTTTCTCAGCATACAGCGTATTGAAAAGAAGGAACAAATATAGTCCTGTTTATAGGTTTTAACTCTTGCATAATGGTAATTTAGAATTTTTATTTTATTCCACATTACTTGTAGGGTAATGGTCCGCTTGCAGAAATTGACCTCTGGTGTGAAAGGAATGATACTTTAAGTGCTCTTACTGAACAGACAAAGCTTCCAAAAGTGCAAAAAGTCTTGCAAATATTGCAGGAAGCTGAATCTGAGCATATTCAAGATTTGCAGATAGTCTTAAGTGACCTCAGAAAACATCATGTGGAAGCTCTAGATAATGTTAAATATCTTTCAACTCTTGAACGCCATTTGAAGGTATGTATCCTTAAGAAAACTTCATGAAGTTTTAACTGTAGTACCCTGAGTCTGGTTTCTCTGTTGATACAATCACCTCTTGGGTTTCTTTTTTCACTTGTTAGCACCCATAAAGATATATTCTAGCCTTTTTATATTTAATAAAAAAAAAGGCTTGCTTATTTTGTTTGAGATACAGTTCTAATGTTTGAAAGCAGAAGCCCAGAGCTGTGAACAGTTTGGTTTGTAAATCACAGCCTTGGGAGCATTTGACAGCATAGCTGAACTGGGCAAAATAAAGATTTCTGTGCTCCATTTTTGAGGTAACTTCTATCACTGATTACAGTGGATATCTCAATTTTTAAGTTTTATTGAAGGTCATCCAAACATCCAAATGAAGAGTTGAGCCAAAACTAGTCTTGAGACATCTTTTACTGAGAAGAGAATATGAATGAGAAAAGACCTAAAAGGCATTTGGAGCAACAGATGCAGATTTGCACTTCCTTAACCATGTGTGTTACTTGGGCACCAGGGTGTTTCCTTCACTGAGTTATTTAATTAATAATGTCGCAGACTTTCTTAGCTTCAGGAATCTATAGAATAAATATAGGTTTATTTAATATGAATTTGTGTATTTTTCTGACATCTTATTCACAATATTTATAATACATTTAATAGAATTTAACATATGGCACTGGGTTTAATGTTGTCTTGGATACAATTCCTTCGCTGATGAATACCCTGAGATTGATATGGATTCTATCACGGCATTACAACAAGGATGAACGGATGGTACCCCTCATGGAACGAATTGCATGGGAAATTTCAGCAAGAGTGTACAAAGTTGTAGATTTACATGCACTGTTTAAGTAAGTACTGGATTTCTGTACTAGGAACTAGGCTGTATTTATTAAAAGCTTTGCTTGTTTTACATGAAGTGCAGTAGATAACACTTTCATCAAACAGGTTTCAGCATTTTTCACTATTGGAAGTTGTATTAGGTCAAATAAGTCTATTTTGTAATTTCCATAAATTACTGAATCAGCCCTGAGGAAATGGGTGCTTGTCCTCTTTTTTTTCCTTGAAAGGATATAAATCAATAAAACCAACAGAATTACAGTGGTAAAGAAGTGACATAAATACCATCAAAATCAGTCCTGAAATAGTATCTCCTTTCAAAATTAGTCACATTGAAAATTAAGACCTCACAGCTGTAAGTTTTGCCTAGATCTTGTATAATTAATGCTAAACCAGGGTATATTAATCCAGTTGAGATATAATTTTCTATCTATAGTCTTTCTGTTTAGTGTCTTAACTGTTTTGATTTGATTTCTAGAGAAGATAGAGCTGCTGCAAAAAAGAAAACAGCAGAAGCCAAAAGCACTCTTGAACAATGGAAGAAATGTTATTTTGCTGTTTGCGCCCAAATTGAAGCTTCAGGAAGAGAGCAACACTGGGAATTTGACCAGAAACGTTTATTTGAAAAAACAGATTATATGACTTCAGTCTGCCAAGATCTGTATGATATTTTGCAGGTAGTAATATAGGCAATAAATAAAAGGATTGTGTGAACAGCATCTTATTCTGTAGAGGAAAATCTTTTGTATTGAAGTTGTGGAAATGTTTACAGCCTTTAGTTTTGTGATTGGTTTTGTGTTTAAGACCTGAGCAATGTCCTTGATTCCAGCAAAGCTGCACTTATTGCTTGAGATGAGATAACTCTTCTCAAGGTACTGGTTGAAGAAAGGTATTACTGTGTATGTTGCTGTTATGAACATACGGATTTGTAACAACTGTTTCACAGTTGTGCAGTTTTCATGGGTTACTAGCTTAATGACATAATTTTAGGTAAAATAACAATTTAAGTATACTATAATATAAAATGTGACCATATATGAATCTGTACATCAATTGCAGGATAATGTGTGAATGGAGAGATGCTATGTTTAGGCTAATTTAAATCAGGGTAACTAGCAGTATTAGTGGTCCATCAGTGGTCAGATGCTATAGACTGTGTGTGTAAAAACTGTATGTGAAAAGTGGAATAAAAAGAAGTAATAACAGTGTTACCTGTTTTAACAACTGAAGCGTTGGGCTTGTAAAATGATTTGTCGGTTTTTTTTTCCATGAAGCTACTTAGTGTCTTGTATAGCAATATACAAAATGTAAATCACAGCAGGAATTGATGATTCTCTGAGCTTTGTTTTTATATTTATAGGAAATAATATCAGAAAGATGTGTTAAATGGCAGAAAAAAACCCATTAAAAATTAAGCTTTCTGATATGTTCTCCTGAATAGGTCATTGAAGAGTTTTGCAATATATTTGGTCCTGAACTAAAAGCTGTCACAGGGCATCTAAAGCGCATTGATGATCTACTGAGACGAGTAAAGGGACTAACTAGTCCTATGGAAGAACTGACCTTTGACCCTTTTAGCATCAAAAGTGCACATGACTGGAAATTAATTATGGAAGAATTTAGAGAAGAAGTTTCAGTAAGTACCATATACTGTAATTCTCTGCATCCGTTACTTCCTATATACAGATTCCTTCTAGAATATCAAGATTTTAATTTAAAGAAAATGTAAGTTTGCAAAAGAAAAGAATATATGAATAAATACATAAATTAAGATGTGAGGAATGTGACAAGTTTTTCAAGTCAATATTCTGTTTCCAAGTTGGTTTTGTTTATAGTTTCACTATGTCTTGAACGTGGTGAAGCACACTTTTTGTTCATTGGCAGAATCGCTACAGCATGAACAGAGGCTGCATATGACCTCCCTGTCCTATTGTGCTGACATGTCTCAGTCATGTCCTACGAAGAAGTAAAACTTCCTTTTCTGGATCCATTCGGTTCTTCATCCCTCAGCTAAGAATAGCCACAAAGTACAAATTTTTACAGTGTTTTTTGTGATTTATGTAGCTGTCCAGAAGATGCATTAATTAACATTAATTTCCTGCAGTTTATTGGAAAACCATCAGTTTGTTAGTCATTTGTAAGACTAAAAATATGCTTGATCACTGTTATAAAAAAGCATTTTAATTTTGCCTTCCTTTCTTGGTTTTGTAAGATGAATCTCTGAAGTGATAGGATTTCATGGCCTTCTTCCTTTAGGTTATTGAAGAAGAGACCAAAAACTTTATTGATGAGTCTTTCAAGACCCTTCGGTCAGCAGAAGCTGCATTCAACATGCTGTTAAACTTCAAAAATATCTGCACTCGTAAAACCGTTCATAAGCAGTTGATGATGAAGTTCAATGATGTTTTGGACCAATACTGTAAAGAGGTATTTAAGGATTTCTTATGTAGCACATGAAGCTCTTCACCTTGCGAAAATCATAAATCTGTGTATATGTCTAAACACCTGTATAGTGTCATGTACTATCTGAAAGAGTGAGAAGTTTTACAAAATTAGCACAATAATTGCTCTTACTTTTTTTTGAGCCAGTTGAAGAAATATTATGGGTAATTTGCTGAAATGGATGTGCATATCTGTATATGTGCAGCACTGTAGGGGAACCAAAAGGTGTTTGCATGTACTCTGAAGGCAACAAGGCTTATGGCTATTCTTTACCTTGTGAACAGCAGTTCAACAGTGGTCCTACCTGAGAAAATACATCTTTCGTACCCTACAGCTTTCTTGTGATGGACAACAAGTTTGTGGTATGACCAGAAGGTGTCAGAGAGAAACTGTGAAGGCAGAAATAATTTCTGCCATGTAGAAGCCTGTATGTTGGAAAGCTTTTTACATCATAGTATTTTTCTTGGTATTTCAAAGAACACTGAGTTTAACAATAAAATGTAATCTTACAGAAAACACTACCACAGTAGCAGTGCCACAAGATACAGAAAAGACATCCTCTGTAATGTGGTAATACAAGCAAGAGATGCATGGGAAAAAAAAAAGAATAATTGTTTTTGTCCTGCTGGTGGAATTAGTTTCAGAGCTTGTGCTGTGTACCAGGTTTGATACTGATCATGGTCAAGCACATGGAGAAATGATTCTTTGCAATATTTTATTTTCTTCTAGGTTGAAAGCATTAAGCAAATCTTTCTTCTGAACCTCAAGGATCCGCCTTTGTATAAGAATTATCCTCCAATGGCTGGAGCAATATACTGGTCCCGATTCCTTTTCCATCGGATCAAACGCCCTATAATTCGATTTCAAGAAGTAGAGGAGTTGCTTGCTAGTGAACATGGAAATGAAGTATGTTGGTTCTTTTGATATTTAATAAAGGAAGAAATACCTTCTTCGTACCCTTCTTCTACAGGTGTAAAAGTGCTCTTATGTAGGTGAAGTTCCAAGAATGTCTTTGCACACAGCAAGCCATTAGACATGAAAAGCTGATTTGGACCTTCCTGCTGTTTCCCAGAGAGACAGTGATAGAGTCAATGACAGAATTCAGGAGCCTAAATTCTTCACTGCCTGCATTAATTACAAGACATCACTTGTCCTCTTATCTAGCAAAAAATAGAAACCATATTGAGAACAGGTTAGTTGAACATTTCTCATGGTCTTTGAAATGAGTTATACAGAGTTTTCTTTTCTAGGTAAAACAAATGTATCTTCAAGTGGCCAAGAGGATGAAAGAATATGAAGATGAAAAATACAATCAGTGGAGACATGAGACAGAACAGATACTCCCACTGTTACTGAAAAATACACCGCTGACTGTCATCACTAGTGGATCTGCATCCCATGTTAATACAGAGACACTTGAGCAGGTGAGATACAGGAAGACAGTATACCAGATTTCTCTGTGGGGAAGAACTGAAACTTATGTGATGGTCAGTGAGATTTTTCTAAGAATGATATTTTAAGCACAGTTTTTGAAAGGAAGATTTCAAAAGTTCTGAGCTCAGAATTGTTTTTGTTCCTTTATAAGATATAGATGCTGAATGACCTGGCAAATGGATGAATGTTTTTTTTCTATGTGTTCTTCTGTGCCGTAATTCCTTTTAATTTTTGGATTTTGGTGCAACATCTTTGGGACATTACAACAAAACTTGGGACTGAAGTTAGGTGGAGGTGGGTTCCCAGCAGAGATCATGCAGACTCCTGTTCTAACTAAACTTTTGTCTGACTATGAACTTCCACTGGGATTTCTGTTGTGACTGATTGCAGCAGTATGTGAACAGAGGTGATTTCACTTGTTTCTTGTAATCAGCTTTCACTGAAGAGGTAGTTGTGTGTAATTTCTGAAATTAGAATGCTGAGGCTGCCTCAGTCTCTGGAAGTCAGCCATTCTGACTTTTACTGCCTTATCAAATGTCTCCAAGAGCTGACTTTTTCCTTGCATTGTAACAGTATGGTGTTCCTCTCCTTTCTGCTGCTCTTTCTTGTGTTGTAGAGCTCTGTAACAGAGGAGCCTGTCACTGCAAAGAAGAGTGTCCGCTTCATAGTGAATTTTTCTCCCATGCTTCAGGAGGTTATACTTGAAACAAAGTACATGGAACTACTAGGGTTTCCAGTCCCAGAAACAGCGAGATATGTGGCGTTACAGGAAGACAGATATCTTGGGTAAGGCTGTAACAGCGTATCTGCACACATACAGACTTACGGCAGTGTTTCAAGTGATTTCATTCCAAACTAGAATGGGCACTGAGTCATAAAATTCTGGAAATCTGAGAGGTCTTAGTGACATTTTTAAGGGTAAGATTACTAATGGCCATGTTGCACTAATAAGCTTTTCTCTGGCACCGTCTGCATCCTTTACCCTGTAGGACAACGTTATACAAATTAACATCTTATCAAAATCTGAGAGAAAACAAGGACAGTAATTTGTTTGCAATGAATTGTTAATGCCATTTAGATTTCAGCTCACATTTAAACTCACTGCTGCTTTCTTTTCATACAGCCTTGGATAAGTCACTTTTGCCCACATTATCACAGGCTTTTAGCACATGGGTATGGCAGTAGGAGCCCTAACTGGATTTTAAAGTTCACATGTTGAGTTCACTTATGCGCTTCAAACTGAGGCTGTCTTAAAAACCGAGTTGGGGCAGGAGAGGTTTTTCTAGCTACTATTTGACCTATATGAAATTTTTCTTTTGTTTTCAATAGGAAATTAATTGCATTTATAATCAATATATATTCAGTGGTTATCTTTGCAAATTGTGCTTTATATGGAAGTCTGAATGGAATGATGGAAGCGATCTTCTCTTTGATCTGAGTTCAGCGCTGTATTTCCAAAAAATCATTATTTTTATGTTTTGTTGTTGTGTTTCTTACACTCCTTAGGTATAAAAATAGATTGAAAAACATGCTGGATGGCTATCACAAATTAATGGAAACACTGAATGAAGCAGAAGCCAAACTTCTTGATGACCATATTCAAGAACTCTGGAGTGTATTCAGATCAGGGCACAGAAGACTCAACTGGAACTCCTTAAGTAATAGAGATAGTATTTTAAAATGCCTCGCATACTGATTCTCAGTTAAAAAAATCTCTTTAATTCTGCAATCTGTTTTTTATGTCATATGACAGCAATGTATCCCTAAATGATACATCCTATTGCCATGGGTCAGGGTCAGAATAGTAGGTTAGACAAAGTCTGATTCAGGAAGGTATTTCTTTAGTTTGTATTGTATTTTTAACACTGAGTGGAAATGAATAGAGATGCTTAGATAAGAGCTGTAAGGAGCTAGATGAAGGGTTAGGTGAGAAATCATTTAATCCATCTTTCTGCAGAATGTCAGTTCATTCTCAGAGATAAAACACATCTGGATGAGGCAATTTTGATGCATTGGTGAAATATTTGTTAAAAGAAAAATACCCAAATGGTTGTGATTTATTTCAAGGTATTGGTGACTTTATTGTCCGATGCACACAATCCATCAGGAAGTTTGAAACACTTGTCCATCGGATTCATAATATTTCTGAAGACATAAGCAACATACTTCTGTTCATAGAATCAACAAATCTCTTTAAGTTTCCACTTTCAAAAAATGGTGATGAAGTTCCTGGTAAGCCTTCATATTTTCATTTCCAAGCTCTGTGATGCTGTATTTTGTTCTGCCTGCTACTTTGCATTTTTAGTTGCTATGATCAACCCTTTTAATTGTTACCAAAACTAGTTACAGCAGTATTTAAAGGTGTAAGAGAGGAAGCACAATCAGAGCTTCAGTACCCTAAAGCTGACAGTTAGTGTCAATGAGAGAAACATAAAGATGAGCATGCAAGTAGATATTTGACTTGTGTCTACCTTGCTTTTGATCACTTTCCCCCTAGCTTTCCTTTGATTTCCTTATCTTTCTTGTATGCAGTAGTGTAGCCTTAGAGCTGCAATTTGTATGGAGTGTCAGCTCCCTTCTGCGCTATCTGAACGGGTTTTCTTAGATGGAAATTGTGGTGAGGTGATTCTCCCAGGTCTCCTTGGCACTTGAGTGGGTGGGTGGTGGATTCTTTCAGTGCTTTGTAAGTCTTAAAAAGGTTACTTTCACATCTAATGGTTGCTATTAAATAATTAAATCCATACAAAATCAGAGGGCTGAAATATTAATAAATTAAGTGTTAATCAGTGGAGATATTTTTTGTCAAGATCAAGTTAATGTTCACAAATATAGCCCAGCTAATTGTTCCGGTATGGAAGTCTGCTAGGTCTTTTTCAGTTAATAATTTTTTGTATCTTTTGCAGAAGCAAAAAATTTTTTTGAGTATGTTAAGTGTGAAAGAGCAAAAGATGTGGCACACATGGTTAGAAAGTATTCTGCAATTCCACAACTGCTAATAAAAGTGGAAGGACGAGTTGCCAGTACGAACAGTGGCAAATCTCCAAAATTAACTTCCTATTATGCATATTGGGAACAAAGGATTTATCAGGTGTTGACACAGTTAATTGTGAAGTAAGTCAATTGTTTGCTTAATGGATTTTCAGTCTTTCATCTTCAGGTTTTTCTGGGTCTGTTGATCAGTATGTGTACTGGTACTCTGTTTGAACACTTTGATAATTTGCAGTTTGAGACAGATTTGTATTTGTAATGTTTTGTTCCTGTGAAGAATGGAGAAGTGATAACAAGGTACAGGAGAAACCCAAATTCTGAGAAAATGGATATTGTCATGAGAAGAGAGAAATAAGATAGGTTTTCTGCAATGTATAGTTGCATATCCTTGGTTTATTTTTAAAATCATGGTTTTGTTTTCTAAAGAATACAATTTTGAGTTGGTGTCTGGGTGCCAGATGCATCCTTGTAATGCAGGAGTCATCAGTTCAAGAACAAATTTTTGTTGGTTTTTACTTTACCTGTTCTGCAGCTGCTGAGGCCAAGGAGATTCCTGTAGCAAGATATTATAAAGGCTTATATTATAAGCAAGACAATATTACAATGGTGCATTACAGGTTTATAAAAGCTCAGCCATCTCTTCTTCCTGTGATCCATGTTTTTGTAATCTGGTCCGTGCTCAGCTGACTTCATTGTGCTTTCTTGGCTGGACTCTTGCAATGGAGTTGACGGTAGCCTCAGGGTCCTTTTGCACCAGGGTATTCCTTCCCCATTTATTCCTTCCAATAGCTGCTTTTAACTAGTCAAACTTTTGCGTTAAATCAGTATTAGTGGGACAGTTTTGCTCCAATACACATCAGTGTTTCCAGCTGAAATCCATGGTAACTGACTTCAGGCAGATCTGCTTACATATCTAAGCAATACTTGGTGATTACAGTCTCTGTTAAGCATTTCGATGGGGGGGAAGCACCTGATTTTTACAATCTTTGACATACTTTTTTTTCTCTTGCCAGGAATTTGCAGGCTTTTAATGCGGCTGTTCTTGCAAAAGTGCCACTGTTCCAAACAGAAGCTATTTTATCTTTTCATGAGATAATCTTGCAACCTAATGCCAATGAGATTGATGAAATGACTGTTCAATGTATCCGAGACTGTGTGGAGGTCACTGAGGTGACTTTTGATAAGATTTACTTGTTGCCAGAGTTTGCTTGTGATTATAATGAATTAATCTTGCTTTATGTTTAAGCAAGCATAACTGTCAAAGGGAAGATTCATATTGCTTTATCTTGAAATCCAAATACCCAGTACGTTTTTCTAATTTTACAGACTGTCCTAATTTTAAAAACTGATGACAAAGGAAAAAAATATACTGTAAAGCTTCATGCAGTTTTTACTGTGGCAAAACTATTTGTTACTTTTCAGCAGTTTAGCAGTGTAAGGACATGAATTGGTTCTATAAATCAGCATACATCAGAAGGAAAAACTTTTCAGATTGCTTTGTAGATGTTGCTTTCTGATGTATGAATAAGCTGGTGGAGTAAGGATTGGGAGTAGCCTTCTCTATATTATGGCTCTTCTCAAAACCGGGAAAAAGCCAGTTGAGAAAATGTTGGGAGAAGGGCATCTAAGAAACATCTAGGACAGTGGGTTTACAGCAGATGAAATATCTAGCTTGCTGGCAAAGGTGTAGCAATATTTGCCTGCATGAATAAGTTCATGTTGAACTGCTTTCCAGAAAAGAACCCAAACATTGTGGCAGTGTTCCTGTCCTGTCCTGATGGAGAAATGATTCCAGGCATCACTGGAAATGAGTTGATTTAGTTTGTGTGCTTCCTGTGTTCAGATTTGTTGTTGTTCTGCTCCACTGCTTCATCCAGCCTGTTTGATCTAATACCTGTTTGTCTGTGTCATGCTATATTGTTGCTCAGCTGAGATTTTAAAAGCAGATTGAGTAACACATGGAAAGGTTTTGTTAGGATGAAACTAACTCTTCTCTCAAGTTTATGGGAAAAGGTAATCACTTTTTTTGCTGTTGAAAACCAATTGGTTTTAGAAATCATTCACACCACTTTCTACATAGTCTCCTAAATAATGGTGAATTTCTTCACTGACAGAGTTGTCAAGCACTGGAACAGGCTGCCCAGGGAAGTGATTGAAATCACCATCCCTGGAGGTATTTAAAAGACATATAGATGTGGCACTTAAGGAAGTGGTTTAGTGGTAGATTTGGCAGTGTTAGGTTTACAGTTAGACTTGATGTTCTCAAAGGTCTTTTCCAACCTAAATGATTCTATGATTCTATGAATGATTTGACTAAAATGACTCTTTGCAAAGTAACTGTTTTTAACCCTTGTCTTGAAAACTCTAGCATTTTGTACGATGGATGCATGGTACATGTATTGAATGCCCTCCTCAGCGTGTCAAGGAAGATGAAGTTATCACTTTCAGCTTTTACAGTGATGTCTCCCAGAACCCTCTGATAATTGAACAGGCTGTTCTCATCACTCAGAATGTCCACAGACTCCTGGCTTCTCTGAGCAAGTATTTGAACCAATGGAAGAGGTACGACCTGCTGTGGAAATTAGACAAAGGCATAGCTTTGGAGAAGTTAGCTGCAGAAAAGCCTACCTGTGTCACCTTTGATGAAGAGTTGCAGTTTTATATGAAGGTAGCTCAAGAAGTGAATGAACAGCCCTTGATTAAAGATGAGCAATGTATCAGGCTTCAGCTCACTCCGTTAGCCTACACAGTGCAGGAGAATGCTAGGGGCTGGGTGATTTCACTTGGAAAGTTGCTTAATGAGTCTGCAAGACAGGAGCTCTTTGGTCTTCAGGAGGAGATTCAGGTAGGTGTTTTCAGTTTGTTTTTGTTATCTTTATCACATAGACTGAAAACAAATCTGCGTATTATTTGCTGGTGTTTTGTGTTTGACTCGTCATTATAATTCTGCCTAATTGCTTTGTCAGTGTTGCTTCTGGAAATTATTTTTACTTCTTATAGAGATTATCACAGAATCTTAAGAGGCCTCCTGACTCCCTGGAAGATCTCAAAATTGTCCTTGGCACAATTGCGGAGATCAAAGGAATGTCCTTCGAGGTGGAACTGAAATACTTGGACATCTGGGAGAGATACCGAACTCTTGCAATGTACAATATTCCAGTAGGTGTATGTCTCATAAAACATTTCAAATTTGAGCTAGATGCCCATATGCCCCACATGTGAATGAATAAATGTTTTCCTTTTAAGCATTTTACAGAATCACAGTATTGTTGAGATTAGAAGGGATGTCTGGAGATTGTCTAGTCCAAACCTCCTTCTCAAAACAGTATCTCCACTTTAAAAAGGACATATTGCATATGTTTAACTCTGATTCAGATCAATTCAATGCTGGTTTTGTGTTTTGTGAATTTATAGTATTCCTTGTAATTATTTTTTGTGAGAGTTGTTGCTTGTTTTGTTGTAGGTAGCTAAAGAAGAACAAGAGATGGCTGATAAGATTAGGGAAAAGTGGGAGACTCTCTTCTTCGAAGCATCAGAAGTTGATCACAACCTTGGTGACATAAAAAGAACATTCAGAAAGGTAATATTTGTAATTAATATTGAAAAAAATTAGAAATGGAAGGAAAACAGTTTAAACACTGTTCTCTTTAGGTCACACAGCAACAAATTGAGGACTACAGCAAAGAGGTAGAAGCTTTTGCCCATAAATTCATGACTGAAGGACCTGGTGCTGTTGGGGAAAATCTTGATAAAGGTAAGTGGATTAATGTGTGTAAAGTGGTGTCTTCAAAAAAATACTAGTCTTTGGACAATTCTTCAGATTTTATGTAAAACAAGAAAATTGTGCTTTCCTTATTAACATACAAACCAGGAATGTGAAACTTTTAGTACTGTAACTTCTACAGTCTGTATGCAAATGCTGTCTTATTTATTTCCCATGATCACTGGGATGGTTTATCTAGAAAAATTCCTCTCCCAGGCTTGGAACTCTTGGCCATTTTTGAAAAAGAAGTGGAAAATCTGGAAAAAATTCATCAGGAACTGCGCAGTGTTGAGAAACTTTTTGACCTGCCAGTTACAGTGTACCCTGATTTAATGAAAGCACAGGATGATGTGAAAGGCCTAAAGCAGATCTATGACATTTATGAATTATTAAGTGTAAGTATTGAACAATGTATACACAGGTGCACAAATATTCATGCACATACATACAGAAAAGGTGAGGAAGAGAAGAAGAGGTTGCACTGTCCTCTGGTTATTGTCAGCTCTGTTCTAAGCCTTTGCATGAAGTAAGATGTCACTTGTAATTGACTGTCGCCATGAAATGATTTTAATGGTGTTAGTACAGGACTAACAATGTCCCCGTAGTTGACCGAACAGATACTCTTATCAGACAGGAACAGACCTCCCTCCATCCCTAATAATTATTGGGTGACATTTTACTGCACGAGTCTCCTGATGATTTCAGTGGGACTACTTTTGGATGTCTTATGTGTACAGGTAACAATGGGTATCTCAGGCTTTTATTGATCTTAAATATTTTTTAGTAAGTTTTATTTTTCCAGAATTAAAATGCCATGTAAAATATGCTTTTAAGGATGCTTTTCCTGTTCTCCATATTTCCTTTTGATTATTTCTTATACAACTGGCTGTGTTTGGCTATGAATCTGGCTTGGACATGAACATGTCTCTTCTCTGTTTGTAACATGTTAATACAATTACATCTGCACTCTCACTGTGGTTTCTAGATTCTGCTGTAGTGGAAAGATTTTTTTTGGGCTCAGAACTAAAAGGAAATATGACTTTTTTCCTCCTGATGACCTTGTTCCCAGGCAGCTAAAAAGGAGTGGTCTCAGACCCTCTGGATAAACCTCAATGTCCAGTTTCTTCAGGAAGGAATCGAAGGATTTCTTAAAGCATTTCGAAAGCTGCCCAAACAAGTACACAGTATGCCAGTAGCCTTTCACTTGGAAACAAAAATGAAGGCATTTCGAGACTCCATTCCTTTGTTGCTTGATTTGAAAAATGAAGCTTTGAGAGAAAGGTTTGCTTTGATTTATTTAAATGAATTTTATATATATAGGAAGATTTTATTTGTTTTGTGAGAAGTTTTAATTTCAGTTACTGGGGTCATGCCATGTCCTGCTGCTTGAAACTTCACTTTCTGCTTAATTAACTTGTGTAATAGCATGCAAGGTGACTACAATGACTAGGATACTTTATGTATTCAAAATACTAGCTCCTGTTTAAAACAGTAGAGTGCTAAACACAGTTTCATTATTATATATTAAACTACAGTTGGTTTCACTTTTGCTGTATCATGGTGGTTGGTACAACTGTTGATGTGTCAATTTAAAACAGGCATTGGCAAGACCTTATGGAAAGAACAGGAACACGTTTTGAAATGACAAAAGAAACATTCACTTTGGAGAATATGTTCAATATGGAACTTCAAAGGCACTCAGATGTTATCAGTGAAATAGTCAGAACTGCTGTTAAGGAACTTAGCATTGAGAAGGTAAGGTAAAAAATCATAATAAAACTAAAAAGACATAGATGACAACAGTCCGTGTTTTATTTGATAATTTTATATTGGCATGATGGGAAGTTTGGCCATCTTTAGGGAGCTGCCATGATGTGACTAATGGCAACTAAGATCAATAGTTCTGTTAATAAGCTACCGCATGGCACAGAATCCTAGCTATTGTGGCATTGCCAGCAGTATATTGGATTTCTGTTATTAAAATAAGCAAGTTTGGCCTATGAAAAAGGATCCAAAGAAGGATCTATTCTGTTGCCATCATGTTTTGAAACAGACCCTTCTTTATAAACCAGAGTTTCATTTTTATGCTAAGATTATAGTTTTCTGGTTCTGGAAGACTGAAACCTGTGTCTTTTTATGCTCACATGCAGGGTGTGAAGGAAATAGCAGAAACATGGGAACACCTGAAGTTCACTGTGCAAATGTACTTCAAAGGCACTGAGAAGCGAGGCTTTATTCTGGGATCTGTGGATGAAATTCTAGAGATTCTTGATGACAACAATGTCAATCTTCAGAGTGTTTTAGGCAGTCGATTTGTGGGCCCTTTCCTTTCAACAGTTCACCACTGGGAAAAAACTCTGTCATTTATTGGTGAAGTAATTGAGGTAGGAAGGAAAGTGCTGGACTAAATAATTATTGTTTATTATTTATAATCAGTTTTCTATTGTTTGTATTTTTTTCTTTAATGATAACATTTGACTCTTAGATCTGGATGGTGGTTCAGAGAAAATGGATGTACCTGGAGAGCATCTTTATTGGTGGAGATATCAGATCACAACTTCCAGAGGAAGCCAAAATATTTGACAGCGTAGACAGGATGTTTAAAAAGGCAAGTTACTGACTTGACTTGTGATCAGCATAATTATTTAGTGCATTTTACTTCCAGTTCCATAGTTCACTGTAGTCTTCTGTGCCATTTGTAACACTGAGAATGGTATGTTACAATGAATTGAATATGAGATTGGGGAATCCAGGAACTCATGTTTTGTTTCACAGCTGTCATAAACAGAAGACTTCCCCTGATTAAGCTAAAGTGGACAGAGGTGTGATCCTTGGTTGGCAGTATGGGGCAGGCAGAATCCCCTTTTCCTTTCATTGGGTACATCTTTTTACCTTTACGATGATAATAAGAAGCTTAGATGTGTTTCTATAGATTAAGGACCTATATACATGCTAAAAAGACTTTTCTGGTATAATCTGTTCTCATACTGAACACATACTCCCACTATGAATATGGTTTATTTCTCTTTTTCCCGTCTGCAAAACTGAGATAGTACTGTGATTCTGAAATGCTCTGTTTGTCCTTTACCTTGAGGACCGCTGTATGCAGGAGCAAATTCAGGTATATGCTTAGGCTTGCATGACTTAGGATACAGGTTTGTCTTGCTTTCATTTGCTTTTACAGTAGTATCTCCATGCTCCCAGCTTTGAAAGCATACTATCTGTTTTCATGCAGCAGTTCAGTAACAGGAAGTCATATTTAAAACCCTTAATTCAATTCTCTTAAGAATCTATACTGCTTGTGCTGCTTCTATGCTTTGTCAGTAGTTAAATATAATTTGATATAATCCATTGTTGTTTAGTATTTTCTAAACTTTCTTTTCCTTCTATGTAGATAATGGATGAAACTGTAAAAGAACCAGCGATAAAAAAATCCTGTGAAGCTCCAAATCGTCTATCAGACCTCCATCATATAAATGATGTTCTGGAGATATGTCAGAAAAGCTTGAATGATTATTTGGATTCCAAGCGAAATGCTTTCCCAAGATTTTTCTTTATATCTGATGAGGAGTTGCTTAGTATCCTTGGGAGTAGTAACCCGCTTTGTGTCCAGGAACACATGATAAAGGTACAATGTCTGGCTTTCCACAGTACCTTGTACTTTTAGGTGCTTTAAAAAGTTTAACAGACTACACTGTACATGTTGTTAAGGATGGGCTAATATTTACTGCATACAGAGAGCATCCTGGCAGCATCTTGAAGAAGCTTCTGAATAACCAAATCAAATCTGATCAATAGCCTCTCCTGGTTCTCATACCTGCCAGTAGCAGTTATGGTAGAGGGAAGCTGGCAGAGGAACATTCAAGATACACCAGAATGGCTAACCATTAAAAAACCTTCCTGTAGCTCCTGATAGATCTTTATTTTCTAGAAAAAAAATCAGTGTCATTTGGGTCAGATCATCTGCTTGTTTACTTTGCAATTGGGCTGCTGAGCTATATATCAGAATTTGTATTTGATTACTTACAAGTCAGATCCATTTCTCTATAATCCATGGAAATTTTCTTTCAAGATTAAATGGGGGCTAATGTAATTAAGCACTTACATCTTTGAAGCTTTGTTTCTAAAATGGCAGTGAATTTCTTTGTTGGTGCATTTCAGATGTATGATAATATAGCCTCCCTGAGGTTTCAGGATACTGATAGTGATGAGACAATTGCAACAGCCATGATTTCAGCAGAGGGAGAGGTGATGGATTTTCGGCAGGCTGTAGCTGCAAAAGGCAGAGTGGAGGACTGGATGACAGCAGTGCTAGCAGAAATGAGACGAACGAACAGACTCCTGACTAAGGAAGCTATTTTTCGATACTGTGAAGACAGAAGCAGGTGAAACAATCAGTGTCAAGGATAGCATAAATGCTTTATGTATTATTATGAGCCTGTTGTGATATAGAAAAGCAAAGACAATTTTTTAATTTGTACACAATTTAGCCTGTGTTTCTGTATGTGGAGGGATATGAATACATGCATGTGCAGTATTTTAACTGACCAGAAAAAACTTGTGTTATATATCGTATCTAATTTCCTAAGTCTTGGCGGTTTATTTTTAGTGCTGTGTGCACAGTATGTTTTTCTTGCTATGAATTGCACTTGGCAATCTTTACACATGGAATCGGCAACTTTTCTATCAGAGTATTTCCTAAGCTTTTGAAATGCTACAGCACACCTTGATAGAATTGTTTGGTTCATGTTGTAGTTGTTGCAGAAACAGGAGGAACAACTTCTTTTTTTTTTTCCTTCCCTTTTTTTCTTTTTTTCCTATCCTGATCAGTTACTTGGAATAAACAGTAACTCAGACTTCCTCACTATATGTATTTTCTGTAGAGTTGATTGGATGTTACTCTACCAAGGCATGATGGTGCTGGCTGCTACTCAGGTGTGGTGGACTTGGGAGGTAGAGGATGTCTTTCGGGAATTGAAGAAGGGAGAAAAACAGGCAATGAAACTTTATGCTAAAAAAATGCATAAGCAAATTGATGACCTGGTTACCCGCATTAGAATGCCTTTGAGCAAAAATGACAGGAAAAAATACAACACTGTTCTCATTATTGATGTTCATGCCAGAGACATTGTTGATACATTCGTAAGAGACAGGTAAACACTGCCCCCCAACCTACTGAGAAAATACCAAATGCATAAATTGTATTTCCATCCTTTTACTTCATGTGAGCAAATCTCTCTTGTGCAGCATTCTGCAGGCTCAGGAGTTTGAATGGGAAAGCCAGCTGCGTTTTTACTGGGACCGAGAGCCAGATGAACTGAATGTGCGGCAGTGCACGGGAACATTTTCCTATGGTTATGAGTATATGGGTTTGAACGGACGTCTTGTGATTACCCCGCTTACTGATCGTATTTATCTTACACTCACACAGGTATATATTCGAGGAGATTTTTACTAACAAGGTCTTTTAAAATACACTTCTAGGCAATCACATAATTGTTTTATTGCCACTTCCTGTTATCTCCTAGATGCCAATGTGAACACTAATGTGTTCAAAATCAGTTGTGGTATCATAACGTGATTGCCTCAGAGATAATATAGAATGCATTCACAGATAGAATTTGAGGCTTTTTGTACCCAAGGGTTTAATTTGTGATTTTGCTACCAACCTTATATAAGTTTAATCCAAGCTTTGCTTTCCTTTTTGGTTGGTCCCCAAAGGCTTTATCAATGTTTTTGGGAGGAGCGCCAGCAGGGCCAGCAGGTACAGGGAAAACAGAAACAATCAAGGATCTGGCCAAAGCACTGGGCTTGCTTTGTGTGGTGACAAACTGCGGAGAAGGCATGGATTTCAAAGTAAGTTAAAGATCTGTGTTCTCTGATAAAGTGCCAGTTACTGCTCCTTTTTGGTCCCCATGATAAAGTCATATTCTGAACTTCTGCATAAGTATCTCCCTTAAAGATACCATGCTGATTGATATGAAATATAGTAAAAAAATACCTATTTTGAATAAATTCCTGAAGGAATTTCAGGTGCTTTCAAGGAGGGGAGCAATGACTAGGTGGTATGTGTTTAAGCTCATCATAGGCAATCTGCACTTGGCAAGTAATTACTGCAAGACCTTATGACAGATTGCTAGCTTCTGCATATGTAAATATCTAGAGGTTTTACCCAGTCATTAAGAGTTTTAACATACTCCAAAGTTTGTTGATGCTGAGTGTTTAATACATTCATTGCTGAGAAGTTTTTCTTCTTGTTCCTGATAGGCAGTTGGTAAAATTTTCTCCGGTCTTGCCCAGTGTGGAGCATGGGGATGCTTTGATGAATTCAATCGTATTGATGCTTCTGTGCTTTCAGTCATTTCTTCTCAGATTCACACTATTCAAAATGCTTTAATGAATCAGTTGAAAACATTTCAGGTAAACATTAAAAATGAAGAGTAATTGTGAAGGCTGATCTTGTTTTTGAGGCCGAGATTCAGGGTTAGACCCCATCATTCGGTCAAAGGGCTGCTCCTTCTGTAATTCATTTGCGCTGAACATTTCAAACTCCAGAGTATGTACTCTCATTTTCAGAGATGTTAAATCCTTGCTGATTTCCTAATCCTTTGCTAGGTTCTTCCTTTGTGAAGTGGGATAAAAGTCAGCTAAATAGGATAACAGTAAGCAAATGGGATAATAGTATGCTAGTAATTACGGAGAGAAGTAATGGTGTGGATTGTGAGGCTTTATTTACTGATATTTATTGGAATTCAAAGCCCTCAGACAGAAAATTTGATTGAGTAGTGTGAAATGTTTTGATATTTATACCCAAGATACAAACAGTGGGATGAATGTAACTGGATGACTACCTAAAGCTAAATATTTTAACATGTTGTCTTAAGTAGGTGCCCCAGTATTGCTGCTTTTCTGTTTGAGCAAATAGTACTATTTAATTCAATTCCAAATATGCATTGTTCTAATGTTTTCTTATGCCTTTAGTTTGAAGGGCAGGAAATTACCCTTGATAGCCGTATGGGCATTTTTATTACGATGAATCCTGGTTATGCTGGCCGAACTGAGCTCCCAGAGTCTGTAAAAGCTTTGTTCAGGCCTGTGGCTGTTGTTGTACCAGATCTTCAACAAATCTGTGAAATCATGCTCTTTTCTGAAGGGTTCCTTATGGCAAAGGTAAGAAAATTTTATTACTGCCCATACCCGTGTATATACCTGTGTATGGACAGCCAGTGTTTGGTTGTGGCTTACACATTTGTGATTCTCTAACTTAAATCTCAAACAGATCCTTGCCAAAAAGATGACAGTGCTATACAAACTGGCAAAGGAACAGCTTTCTAAACAACATCATTATGATTTTGGACTGCGGGCCCTTAAGTCAGTGTTGGTGATGGCTGGAGAACTGAAAAGAGGATCAGCAGACCTCAGTGAGGTAGATCTGCTACTTAGTTACCCTGGGAGCATCATCGTTTTCATTAGGAAGAGGATGTGTTTACACATCTGCTGTAGTTTGCATTGGAAATAGGAGCATTGGTGTTATTTGTCTTATTCGTTCACTTTGTTCTTACTGAGTTTCATTATGCCCTCTGCCAGCAAATTACCATCAGAACTCAAGTCAGAGTAGGGAAATCTATAGAAAATGAGGTATTTTACTTTTTGTTAAGTACAGGATGCAAATAGCCAGATGAATGTCTCTGGATGAATAGCGAAAGGTGCTTTTTGAACAGTGAGTGCTCCAGTTGCGCAGTTGTTAATTGTGTAGCTTAAGTAGTACAGTAAACTTATAAATGAAAATTTTTCAATACTGCATCGCTTTTTATGGCTTTCTTTTATGATTGTTTTTTATTTCTATATGTATGGTTGTGATACCCAGTTGCCTAGGGGAATTCTGATTCAAATTTCTTCTTAAAAACTTGGAGACAGCTGAAGGAAACCCTCCTCTAAAGTTATGTACAGATGCACATTGCAGGTTGGCAGGAAGTTTGGGTCTAAATGATGCTGTCAAGGCGACTACAGAACTTGGGTAGTTCATAAGACAGTTGGTTCTTTTAACATCAAATCAGGGAAGCTGCGACGTGGGCTGCTCCAGCCATTTGGCATTTGGTTAATATGACAGAAGCCGGCAGTGCATTATTCTTGGATATTGGTCTGCTTAATCCTTATAAAATAACCTTTGTTTCCACTAGCAACTGATGCCAAGAAAACATCCTCAGAGCTGTACTGCAGTAATCGGGCACTAGTTTTTAGAGATATTTGAAGTTACTACTTGTTGGATAATTGGTTAGCTATTTGGTAAAGATTGATTCTGCTATGTGTTGTCTAGGAAGTTGTACTGATGAGAGCTCTGCGAGATATGAATCTTCCTAAACTTGTGTTTGAAGATGTACCTCTCTTCCTTGGCTTAATCTCCGACCTGTTTCCTGGCCTGGATTGCCATCGAGTCCGCTACCCTGATTTTAATGATGCTGTAGAACAAGTGCTGGAAGAAGGGGGTTATGTTGTTTTACCAATCCAGGTATAAAAAATACTAATTGCATGAGGTTTTTTTTGCAAATGTTAGGCTGGATATGTGTTGCTGCTCTCTGGTGTGGCTCCAGGAAAGCTTAGCTGGTACAGAGCAGCTGCTGCTCTTGTCCATAGAAGAATTATGGACAGCAGTCTATTAAATCAATATTTGTTTTTCAGGTGGATAAAGTAGTTCAGATGTATGAGACAATGTTAACTCGTCACACTACAATGGTAGTTGGACCTACTGGAGGTGGCAAGTCAGTTGTCATTAATGCTTTGTGCAAGGCCCAAAACAAGTGAGTGTATAAAATTTGATGGGTGGAAATCAGGTTGTAAAATGGCATAGTCTGCATTATTCAGCTCTGTGTAGTCATCACAGGATCAATAGCTGACCATAATATTTGCTTGGGTTAGTATGAGATGGTGTTGTGTCATTTTAATATTGCTTTTCTTGCTGTATCTTTAGGCTGGGATTATTGACAAAGCTTTACACACTAAACCCTAAAGCTATGAGTATGATTGAGCTTTATGGGATCCTTGACCCTACCACACGAGACTGGACAGATGGAGTCCTGCCAAACATTTTTCGGGTTATCAACAGGCCTACTGACAAAAAAGAGCGAAGGTAGACAACTAGAAATTACTGTGACCATTTTTAGAAACTGAATTTTACAAAAAATATTAGATAATGCACTATTTAAAAACAAATGCTAAATAAATGGAGAGTGTCTAGGGGTCTTTCTGTCTTCTGTAAGTTTCTAGCCTCAGTGAGATGAATGGAAACTATGCAATTATGAAAAATGAATGGGAGGCTTGAAAGCACCTGGATTGACACCATTGATGGCACTGGATTCTGAAATATGTTAGTAAAATCAGAGCTTAGTCAGTGCCCCTTGGCTCCTGTATCCACAGGTACATTCTGTTTGATGGTGATGTAGATGCTCTCTGGGTTGAAAACATGAATTCTGTCATGGATGACAACAAGTTATTGACCCTAGCAAATGGGGAGCGGATTAGACTTCAGTCGCACTGTGCTTTGTTGTTTGAGGTAAGTAGTGACTGTACTGTGTAATACAAGGGAAGGGTTACATACAGATGGATCTACAAAGCTGAAAAGCAGTTACTGTGGCTGTTCTTTGTTTAAGTGTATGATTATCTTGTGTGATTATTTTACAGGTTGGCGACTTACAGTATGCATCTCCTGCCACTGTATCCCGCTGTGGAATGGTCTTTGTAGATCCTAAAAATCTGAAATACAAGCCCTACTGGCAGAAGTGGATCCAAGAAAGAAGAAATGAGGTGGGAATTTCTGCACTTGTTCACATTAAATACTGAACTGTAGACAGCTGTAAAAAAAAATTTGCAAAGACAGTCTAATCTTCTGATAAAAAATCTAATCACTAGGCCTGTGGCAGAGGGCTAAAGAGGGTTCCCAGCTTTTCTAATTTGTGATTGTTTCTGAGAAGTGAAGAACAAGAAAATGAATTTACCTGATCTCCAAAGAATTAACAGTGAGCTTAGGTCCTTGTTTCTTACATTTAGTTTAAAAAACCAAGTCCACAGGGAGCTGCAGTAAGACAACTTAGTTGCTAGCACCTGATGCTAGCACCCTCACCTGCTCACCAGTCCATACAACAGCATCACATTTCTTCATGTGACTGTGCCCTGTCTTTGGTAGAAGTGACTTCTTCAGGAACAATCATACTTGGTCAGCCAGGTATTCATGGGAAGCTCTGCTGTCAAAAATTGGCTTTCCGGGTTTCTGTGTCCTGAATCATTGTCCTTTTTGTTCCTCAGCAAGAGAGAACTGAATTGAATCGTCTCTTTCAAAAATATGTGCCCTATCTTACTGATATGATTGTAGAGGGAATTGTGGATGGCAGACATGGGGAAAGACTGAAGACCATTGTTCCTCAAACAGATTTAAATATGGTAAGGAACAGAGAGTAAAGGTTGAAAAAGTTTACCTGAAAAGAGAAATGGAATGATAGAGAGAGTAAAATGTTCCAAATAAAGCATGGTAGAGTCTGTGCTGAAATGTCAGTTTGCTAGTGATGAGCACCAAGAGAGAAAAGAAACAGTAATTTCCTAACAGTGCTCTTCTAGTGTCATTAATATGCGTATCAGTACATACACCTGGAAGGATAAAGGATCAGCAGACACTCAAAATGGTTGAAAACGTATTAAGAGTTTTCATGCACCTAAATGGCAACTCTATTTACAGTTTTGTCTTGTTTTACAACAGGTGGTACAGTTGACTGTGATGCTGGAAGCTCTAGTTGTGGTACAGCCTGATGATCCTGATGTTCTGGAGTGCTTTTTCTTGGAAGCTTTGTATTCCTCCTTAGGTGCTGCTCTTGTTGATGCTGGGAGAATTAAATTTGATGAAAATGTTAAACGTATTTCCTGCATGTCTACTGTTCATGATGACAACATCCTGGCTAAGCCAGGGGAGCTGCCAGGTAGGATCTCATCATAATTTAGTCTGAATTCCATTGATTATATTAGAAAAGTGTTAGTTTCCACGAAGGCAGAGCATCCTTCTTCCTTCCAGCTAGCTATCTTGGCTACAAAATATGCTCTCTGAAGGACTATCACTGAAAACCACATAGAGATACTGATGCTAGATAACTGTCAGCTACTGGTCTGTCCTCACAGAACAGTACTTTTCTATGCCAAGCTGCAGAGATAAACAGTGAAAAGAAAAGTAAGACATGAAAGTCAGTGGAAGGTGCTTAAAAAGCGATAATATGATCCAAGTGCTGGATTAGGAGAATTTTGGTTGATGTCTTAACTGGGTTAAATGACAAGTAAACAGAACACAGTGTTGCCCAACTTGGTCCAGAATCCTACCCTTCACTTTCATTTCAATCAGATTATTTTCTTATGAAATATTTCAGTGTCCTAGAAAACTTCTAGTTACTTAATCATTTGCAGGTCAGCTGCCAACTTTGTATGACTTTCACTTTGATGGATTTCAAAAAAAGTGGGTACCTTGGATGAAACTTGTTCCTGAATATATTCATAACTCTCAAGTGAAATTTCTTGACATTCTAGGTGAGTGTAAAATAAAATACAGTGATAATATGTCTTTAATTTATAATGTGCTGCCACTGAGTACATGGCAGTTAACATGAGACATCCTCTTTCTTTACTGAAGGTCTTCCACTTAGGTTCAGTTTTTTGTGATGGCACAAATCAATTTCTTTAATATTGTTGTCACAGTGGTTTAGCAGGAATAGAGTAGATATTTACAGCACTGTGTAATAGAGAAATGAAGAAAGGATTAAAAGCTTGTTTCAGTTAATAAGGGTTATTAGGAGCTAACAATGCCTTTTACAAGCTAGAATAGCAGAATATTCATGGTCTATGCTACCAGAAGCTGTAGGAAAAATGCCGGCTCCATGGTTCAAGTACTTGGTAGTTAAACATTACATTCTTAAGGCAGTTATTGGTTGTTACTCCAAGCACTGTGTAATGGTGACAGGTGCTTTTCATAGTTAAGGACAAATTAAGGCAGGTTACTTTACAGTAATACTTTGGCAAGCACAGCTTAACTTCACTGACACAGGAGACAATTATATGTTCTCTAAAAGTTGCTCCTAATGGCAGGCAATTCACAAAGAAAAAAAATCACCTCTGTAGAGTTCTGGGAAAATGCCTATGATCCAAATAAATCCTGATTATATCCTTGAAATAGGGATTAAATGGAGTTTAACCAGTCCATGACCCTCCTATATGGAAGATAACTTCTTTTTTAATATATCTATAGGATGAGCGATCCTGATGATAAAAGCTGAAAAGAGATGGCTGAGCAATTAAAACTTTTTTTCAGCATTGTTAGTGAGTTGATATTTCAGATTTTGTCTTTGTACAACTGCATGTTAATACCTTGAGAGTCTGATCCAGCACTATTCTATAAATATAAATCCCCAGCTGTACTGCATTTTAATTTAACCTGCCATCATATTCATGATCTTTTTCAGTGCCTACAGTGGATACAACACGCACTACTTGGTTACTGGAACAGATGGTAAAAGTAAAACGCCCAGTTGTTCTTGTAGGTGAATCGGGTACATCTAAAACAGCAACTACACAAAACTTCCTAAACAATTTGAACAAAGACCGTAATGTATGTATGAGGCATTTTGTCGTCTTTGTAAATCTGCCTTTTCATTCTTTGTCCTTATGTTAAATTTGCATTGTGAACCCTGAGTCTGTGGGTAGCAATGTTGACTTTAGTAATGTGACTGCAATCTTCACAACCGAACTGTGTGAATGATTTGAGAATCCTTCAGGATCAAAGACATTTGATCTACCATGTACAGATTCAGTTTGATAAAGTAAATATGTATTATTGAAGTGCTAAGAATGGGATTACTTTTCTTTTTCATCTGTAATTCAAGTGAATAAATGGACCATAGAAATCTTTCCTGTATGTCTGACACTCTAATATAAAGAATATTTTTTGAATGCGCTAGTTAAAAAACCCCAAACAACAGATAAAAATCCATTCTTATCCATTTCCTCTCCTTTGCAGCTGCTGCTAGTAATTAACTTCTCTTCTCGTACAACATCAATGGACGTTCAGAGAAACCTAGAGACAAATGTAGAGAAACGAACTAAAACCACTTATGGCCCTCCTATGGGAAAACGTCTCATTGTTTTCATTGATGATATGAATATGCCACGGGTAAGTGCCATTAATTTGCAAGGTAGTATAGAAACATTTCGGGTGGCACTGACATGGTCTCTTCATACACAGAGTCAATTAATTACAAGTCAAAGATATTTATGGTAAGTGAGTAACTGGATTTCAGTTTAGGATCTTCAGAAAGTGGGATTTGTGTGCAGTGGGGAGTGTTTCTGTCTGTTACAGTATTTGTCCTATATGTAAGAGAGATCCTGTTGGATCATTTCTTTATGCCATTAAAATCATGTCTCTGTGGCCTGATACTGGCTGCAGGTGGTGTATTGTAGAAACCATCCCTTTCTCTTTACAAAGGGAGCAAAAGAGGACATGTGCATTTAGATTATCACAGAGGCACTTTTCCCATAGGAGACATTGGAATGAATGTTCACAGTCAGTGCCAGAGCTTTGCAAAGTGTCACTTAGTCCTTGTGATGTTCTCCAGAGTATGGAGCACAATATTTCCACATTTTATAGCAGTAATTGGCATGCCGATGTACTGTGCTTTGAATATCTTGACTCTTTTGTGTTACAAAGGTTGATGAGTATGGCACACAGCAACCCATTGCCCTGTTGAAGCTGCTGCTAGAGAAAGGTTTCTTCTATGACCGTGGTAAGGAGATGAACTGTAAACTTCTTCAAGACCTGGGTTTTATTGCTGCCATGGGGAAAGCTGGAGGAGGTCGGAATGAACTTGACCCTCGATTCATCTCACTCTTCAGTGTTTTTAACATGCCTTTTCCTTCTGAGCAATCCCTGAGTTTGATCTATGCCTCCATCCTGAAAGGCCACACTGCGGTAATTTCACTGTTTTTTAAAGGATTGCTCAACAGGTTTATTATTTTGAAATATAAATTTACCTCTGTGCTTTCGCTAGACCTGAAATCTTCTGTTATCAGGCTTTCTTATATTTAGAACCTCATGCAAACCTTTCCCTTCCTCTTCTCTTTCTTGATGGGTTTACAGTGTTTTGATAAATTCTTGAGTAATAGGTAAACATTCAAGTCAGCAGGTCATTTATAAACTTGGTGCTTTTCATAGGTTGGAACCTGTGAATGATTTGGTTATGGTTCCTGTAAAGAAAAGCAACAAAGATCAGCAAACTTTTTCCTGAATGACAGTAAAAAATTTAATGTAATGCAGTAGACTGCATTACTAGCAGATAACCTGCAACTTTATATAAGAAAAGAACAGTTTATTTTTTCTGTTAAAAAAGTGCTGTGGAAATTCCGGTCATTGAGTTCAATGTTACTGTCAGCACTCTGCAAGCTCAGGAGTGAAGATGGGGCCTGTCCAAAACATTCAACTGCACAAAGTTCATACAGAGGAATACGAATTTCTGAGTATGTTTGCCTTCAGTTATTTGAAATACACCAAGCAGGTTTAAAAGCTGGAAAGCAGAATATGTTTAATAGCATTGAGTTCTCTTGGGACAGTCTCATGGAAACACCTCTTCTTTCTCATGTTTGCAGATGTTTAATCAGTCTATATCAACCATCTCTGACAAGATTACTGCATGTACTTTGGAGCTTTATAAAATGATTACTTGTGACCTACCTCCTACTCCTTCCAAATTCCATTATATTTTTAACCTGCGGGATCTTTCCAGGGTCTATAATGGACTTATTCTTACAACTCCAGAGAGGTAAGAACAGAAAAATTGTCTCCAGTGCTCCCACATCTATTTATATTGCATGAACCTAGATGAAGATGAAGTAATATGGTATATGAAATCAGTCATGTTTGGACACTTTTCATTAGACCTTTGCCACAATGAGAAAATGTTCAGTAACATCCGAAATTGTGATCTTACACTTGATGACAAATGCTGGTGCATTACTCTTTCTTAAATTAGGTATTCAGAGGTAAAAATGCAAGCAAATTAGTTATTATGAAAAGAACAAAACCAAAAAGAGTAAAGTAAGTCAGTCCAGAATTTGGTCAGTGTTATTAACCATATACCTTAGGCATCATGTCAGCTCATTTGGTGCAGTCTGGTATTTCGATGTGAATTCAGGTTTCGAACAGTGACCCAGATGGTGAGAGTTTGGAGAAATGAGTGCCTGAGGGTTTTCCATGACAGGCTGAATAATGAAGCAGACAAAGCATTGGTGAGTAATTTCTTTCAATTTTTAGTAGTCACTGACTGTTACTATGGCAACTAATTTGCAACAACATTACCAACTGTTGCACTCTGGTCTTGCAGTCAGACTGCAGATTTGTCTAACCACTATATTGCTCCATTAATTATAAATGTGGCCCATGGAGTTTTCTTTTCTAAAATAAAGTGACTATGGCAGACTAAGTGAGCAGATCTGCTGAAGGAAAGGGTCGCTTGGTTTGCCTGTCCCGGAAAATTGGTTAGCAGGGGCACAGGTGACAAAGTGTGAGAGCAGTGCAGGAAAAAACTCAGGAAATCACTTTGAGTCAGTATTTTCCTTTAGGAAGGACTGTATCAGAATGTGACTATACAATCAAGTAGGGAAAAGAAGGATAAAAGCCAAGTCCTTAAACAATGGAGTCAGTTTTGGCTGTTAGGCAAACTGGAAAATGCTCCAAATTATATCTTAAAACACAAGAGAGAATTATGACAGTTTTATACCTTGAGAATTAGGGGAGGAATTGGGGTAGATTTTACTTACATATAAGCAACTTGTGAAGCAACTTGCAAAGCAACTCGCTGAGATGAAAAGAGCTAGATTAAGATGGCTTCAGATTCTTCTGCTTAGAACTTTCTCCTCTAACATACAAAGATACATTTCCAGCTCAATTTTCAGAACTCAGAGTAATTCTATCACAACTTTTTTGTATTTATACATTCATTCAGACTTACAAGATTTGTGAGAAATCTAGTTAGGGAATCATCTATGAATGTTGAGAAGGAAGGTTTATTGAAATAATATCTACAACAATATATGAGAAGGTATTTTTTTAGCAGGCTTATCCTTTCCTGTGTTAAACTTCTGGAGTCCATTGGATTGAATGGTTGTTAAACTGCCTATTAGATCATTTTAGATCATACATAGAACACAATAGGAGGCTTTGGTCTTTAGACCTTCTAGTGACATAAGTATCCCCTTGAAATCGGTCAGTATTTGAGCAAGAATCTGCATTATCACCCTTCTAAGTGTTACTGGATTCAGAATCATCTGCTTCGTTGTGTTGCCTGACTCATTTCATATCCTTGAAGGTACAAGGTCATATAAAAAGCCTAATCAAAGAGAATTTCAGAGATGACTTGGAGCAGGCCATGAGGGATCCTATTCTTTTTGGAGATTTCAGAATGGCACTGAGTGAAGGAGAACCTCGTATTTATGAAGATATCCAAGACTATGATGCAGCAAAAGCTCTCTTTCAGGTAGTGTGCACCAGCTTGGAGCTGTGCCTGATGTTGTTTCTGTGCCTGAGGAATGGGCGGGAGCCTGCCTCAGACTGTAGGAAATCTGTTCTCTTTCTGTGTGCACATAGAATTTATGTGCACTGTTATCCATTTGGGGTCTGCAGTAATAAATGTTGAGGATCAACTACAGAGTCAGCAGTGTTTTCCAACAGTTTATTTTCCCTGAGGAAGGGGAAAGGAATAATGCTGCTAAATGGGTTGTTATTTTATTAATGTTATTAATTGTTTCACTGGTCTCCCAGTAACATTCTGTCCACCTTTCTCTGCAGGAGATTTTGGAGGAATATAATGAAGTTAATATTAAAATGAACCTAGTTCTTTTTGATGATGCTTTGGAGCACTTAATCCATGTACATCGCATCATACGGATGGATCATGGGCATGCCTTGCTGATAGGAGTGGGAGGCTCAGGAAAGCAGTCTCTAACGAGACTGGCTGCCTATACAGCTGGATATGAGGTAAGTGACCCTGCATCTTTGCAGTGAAAGAAGACAAGGAAAGCAATACTGTGATCAGGATTAAATTGGCAGGGGGCTGGGGGAGGGAAGTCAGTCAGCAAGATAAGATCAGGCTGGTATCTCTTCCCTGTGGAGAGAAGAACAGGCAGAGGTGATTGCCAGGAGGTATAGAATAATGACTGTGGGTGATCTGGGCAAGAAGCTGTCAGTGCCTGAATCTGGGTTTTGGCACTGGGGACTGAAAACAAGGATGGGTCTGGCAGTGAGCAACTAATAATCTCTAACTACTGCTTTTGTTACTTATCTGTCTTAGAGCAGCACCGGTGTGCTTTTGTGGAGGAACTTTGTTGTGATTGATACTGTAATATTTCAGATAGGAAAGATGTATTTTCAGTCTCTGGCAGAGGATGAACACAAAGCAATTTTGAAAATGCAATCCTTCAGGGTTGGACAAATGTAATTTTTAAAAATAATGTAGTGTATAATTTATTTGATTCTTAACATTTACTGATGTTAGGGGCCAAACAAAAACCCTTGATCCAGTCCAATTGAAATTTAGAGTTACCATCATGTCTTGGGTCCATCTGTGTCTTCTCAGTATATGTTTGTATCTTTAGGTATTTGAGATCATCTTGAGTCGAGGATATGGAGAAAATAATTTCCGAGAAGATTTGAAGAATTTGTACCAGAAGCTGGGTATTGAGAACAAGTCAATGGTCTTCTTGTTTACAGATACCCAGGTAGCAGAAGAGAGTTTCCTGGAACTCATCAACAACATTTTAACTTCAGGTAGCATAGGCAGCCTCAATTGCTCCTGATCAGTATCTACTTGTGATTTATAATCTCAAACGTACCCTTGATGCAGCTATTACTGTTTCACCCTGCGTCCTCTGCTGCTTTAGTTAGTTACACTTTTCTGTACTACCTGAAATGATCTTGGCCTTAGTAATGGCTTGTCATCTTCTTACAGTCATTTATATGTATCAGGGAAGGCTATAGGGTTAATTCATGCTGTTGCTGCTGTTGCAGGAGTTTCAGATTTCTTCCAGGACTGAGGTATAACTTCAGCTGCATTTGGACACAAACCCACCGTCTGTCCCATTGGCTTTTGGATAGCATTCACCTGAACTGAAGCAACTGCTTATATATATATGTCCTGAAATCTAGTTTAGTATCTTTTACTGTATGCAGCAGCTGAAAATGAGCAGCAGCTGGCACTGTGTGACCACCCTCTCTACAGAAGTTCCTATGTCTGATTTGAAAACAGATGTGTTAAATCTTATCCCTTTTCCTTGGTCTGCTTATGCCTATCATTAGGTAACAAGCAATATTTGCCACATGATTGAGAGAATGAAAATGTGAACTGATAGTTCACCAATGAATATTTTCTTTGCAAAGTTAGAAACACTTTATGTTCTTGTGACATGTTCTATGTTTTGTGTATGTTGCTGAAGCCCAAACAAAAATTAATTAATTATCCCTCTAAATCCCTTTGCATCATCCGAAGTACTGCCCCTCTATTTTCCATGGGGGCTGAGGGGAGGAGGAGAAGCATAGGTTAATAGGTTCATTCAAAACCACCCAGAATAATTTTTGCAGAACTAGGTTTCTCATCTACCCTGTTCCCAGCCACACTGTTTTCTCTTTCTGGTTGTTCTCACTAGCATTCCTCTGCCCTTATGTTACAGGAATGGTGCCAGCCCTTTTTCCAGATGATGAAAAAGACACCATACTAAGTCAGATTGGAGATGAAGCTACTAAAGCTGGCATGAACCCAGCTAAAGAGAGTCTCTGGCAATATTTTGTAAAAAAATGTGCAAGCAACCTTCACATTGTCCTGGGAATGTCCCCAGTTGGGGCTAATCTGAGAACATGGTGCAGAAATTTCCCAGGTATCAGTTGTACACACTGCTTAGTCCCTTTCCTGCAGAATACAGGTTTGCAGGCAAGAGAAAAATCTCTGGTGGACACTCAGGGATGTCTGACAGCTAAAGTTAGGCAAAGCAGGTTTCATGATCAAGGATTTACAATGCATGATTTTTTTCCCCCTAGTTAATTACCACATATCAGTGAGTATTATTGATTAGCATTTACCAGATCAGTTCATTTTCCAGCTGAATAGCTGGAAATCAATTGGTCATCGTCATTGAAGCGGAAATATACAGCCTGTGTCTGCAGCCTCTCTTCTGTAGTTTACAGAAGAATGTGTGGTATTAAATCATTATGAAACTAGGATGGTGGTAAGAGAAACAGTTTTGTATCCAAAGCCAAAAAAAGGGGCATGGTTGGAAGGACACCCACTGGAGAAAAAACACCTGAGCCTGGTGGATGTTACGCTTCAGCAAGTGGCTGAAAGGAGTCCTGGGAACTGAAGTGACGTGAAAGATGGGTACGGGTGAGAATCCTAACCCAAGCATTAAAATACCTTGTTGCAGCTCTTGCCTGCATCCTGTAGAATGGTACAGCCTAAAGAATAGTACAATGGGGTTAGCACGGCACGAGTGCAAAGTTGATTGTATACTATCAAAATGGAAGTATTGACTTTGTGATAAATTTTATTGCTAAGCAGGAGTCAAATAAGACAGATCCTACAGATTCTTGATGCAAATAAGGTTGTTGCCTGGCAGATTAGGGTCTAGTTTTGCAAAGGAATTTTTCCGATAACACTATCCTTTTATTTTAAGGTCTTGTCAACAACACTGGTATTGACTGGTTCTTGCCATGGCCCCCCCAGGCCTTGTATGCAGTTGCACAATCCTTTGTTGGTATGTAAAATGTCAGTATTTTAATGCATTGACCCTTGGGATATCCTAAGAGATAAATATTTTACTTTGCAGTTATTGTAGATAATTTGATTTCCCATTGTCCTTGTTACTTTAAGTCTAAATGGGTGATGCAAAATTCCAGTCAAAAAATGGTTTTGGATGGAAGTTTCTTACTCACATAGATCTGAAAAATTGCTAAAACTCAACTTCCTGACTCTGCAGACAATGTGGCCTGCCTGCCAGGAGGCCCAGGTTCTCTTTTGACTGTGCCTTGGTCTTGCTCTTTACCCAAGAAGGCAGACTTTTTTTGCCTGGCTTAGATATGCATAAGGAAGATGGTAATCGGCTTGCTCTTAAAAAAAACCCAATCCTTTGACATTTTTCATTTCTTCTGCCCGATTTTAGGAAATAGCACACGCATCCCATCGGAGATCTCCAAGTCAGTGATTGAGCACATGGTTGTGGTGCATGAATCTGTAGGGGATTTCAGCAAGAGGTTTCTGCAGAAACTGAGACGTAGAAACCATGTCACACCAAAGAATTACCTTGATTTTATCCATACTTACTCAAAATTGCTGGAGGAGAAAAATGAGTTCGTTTTAGGTGAGGCTATGTAGATGTTTTCTACTTTTGATAAGTGATTTAAATGTTTCTAAAAGAAAAAAAATTGTGGTGAGAATCCTGCATATTACCCGCATTATGCAAAAATGATGTTATCAGTACTGTCTCAAATGCTATGCTGGCATTGAGTTTTGACATTGGAGCAACACCCTGGCCACAGGTGAATGTTCAGGCTCTGTGTGTCAAACAGTGCGCTCTCCTCAAATTCTTTTGTGCATGAACCCGAGCCTGAATCTCCAAACCAAATGCTCCTTTGCCTGGGGAAGAGTTTGATTAAATCTAATACCAGCTCAGCTTAGCTCAGGGTTTGACATTCTTCCTCAAGCAGCAATTCTTACTCATACTTCAGTGGGCACTGAAATATGTGAGAAGGATAAAACATAAACAGTGTATGGAAAGCAAGTCGTGGCACAGGGCCAGTCCGTGGCAGCTCAGCTCAGGCAACATTAACACTGTCTTGGGTGGGAGGCTTAGGAAAGGAGAAATCTCTGAGTCATTTTCCTTTCATAACCAAGGTTGCCTTGCTGCCATGTGCACCTATAAGCATATTTACCTTCTGTGAGATTGCCTGTTGCTGTGTGGTAGTACACAATCAATGCATCACTAACATTTCTCCTTTCTGTCTAGCACAATGTAAACGTCTGGATGGGGGCTTAGTTAAGCTGAAGGAAGCTAGTGTACAACTGGCTGAGCTGAACAAGAAACTTGCTGAGCAAAAGATTGTGCTAGCAGAAAAATCAGCTGCTTGCGAGGCTTTGTTACAAGAGATTTCAGCAAACACAGAAGTAGGTAGGTAGTTTACAACTACCCAAGTGTCCCACAGGCTATGCAAGGCTCACATAGTCTGTGTTGTGTTGTGTTGTGTTGTGTTGTGTTGTGTTGTGTTGTGTTGTGTTGTGTTGTGTTGTGTTGTGTTGTGTTGTGTTGTGTTGTGTTGTGTTGTGTTGTGTTGTGTTGTGTTGTGTTGTGTTGTGTTGTGTTGTGTTGTGTTGTGTTGTGTTGTGTTGTGTTGTGTTGTGTTGTGTTGTGTTGTGTTGGAAGACCCTCTAAGAGCTCCAGCTGCTTCTAGAGGTAACCCCCTTGTTCCATTTGTGCTGACCTAATGTCATGCTAGCAGAGCAGCTCTTCTGTCTTGCACAGATTACTATGTGTTTGGCGTACAGTACTTTACACAACTCATAACTATGTTTGCCTGCCCTTGTCTTCCCTTTCCAAGGTGTAGGGCGTAACATGGGAAAGAGGCATTAGCAAGAAAGGGACCTTCTGATTCAGAAAATTACTATTAGAGAAAAACCAGAGGGAAGCATAGGAGGAAAAATTATGTATGCTGTTGTGTGGAACACTAACAGTGTTCCTAACCTGGTGATAGAACTGTTAACATTGGCAAGCTAGCAAGAAAAAGGTACTGAGTTGATGGTAATTTCTGATTTGCAGCCAAGAACATATCTATATTAGCATATTAGTATATGTTCTGCTTACAAAAATCCATATATGGCCCTGCTTTTACAATTCCTAGCTGAGGAGAAGAAAAAACTGGCTGAAGAAAAAGCTGTGGAGATCCAGGAACAGAATAAGATTATTGCTATGGAGAAGGCGGCAGCTGAGAGAGCTTTGGCTGAAGTCATGCCTATATTGGAAGCTGCCAAACTGGAGCTTCAGAAGCTTGACAAGTCTGATGTTACTGAGATCAGGTGACTCATTTGGATGTACAGTAGCATAAACTCTTGGAAATTCATGGGGAGACCCTGGTTTGCAGGGTCTGAGCCTTTCTCAACTGCATGTGAAGATAAGGACCTCAGTTGTCTGAGTGCAGAGGCCACAACAGAATCCCCTGATTCCTTGCCCAGGACTTCCCCTCAAGCCCGTTTTTCCAGTCTTTTGTTTGATGTCTTCCCCATATTTATCTACGGTGTGCATTTCTCTGATGCAATAGAAACTGCTGTGGTTTTTGCCTGAGCAGTGGGTGTCTAAACTCCTTTATGCCTCGTGTTTTTATTCTGTGTGAATAGGAACACATACCAGTTATTTTTCAGGGATGCTTTGATAGCATGAAAATGTATTTTTCTGCTGAATTAACTTCCCTCTATGGTTTTTATAATACATCTTGTATTTGGGGATAGATATAAAAGCACATCCCGTCCCTGACCTGCATCTCCCTGAAATAGCAATGGCTCTCCCTTCCCTGCCACACTTGTTTAGTTTCCTTTCTGTTGTAGATCTCTGGATTCTTCCTGTACTGCATATCGTGATGGACAGCTGCTTCACTGCCCTAGGGAAGAATATCATGGCTCAGGATTTTAGGCCTTCCACTGTTGAAGTCCTTAATATTTCATTGATCAAATTGTCTGAATACAAGAATTAGTTTTGAGCTTTTGACTAGTTAATAATTTCTCATCTGGCCTGGGTGATCTTTTTCACTTTATGTAGGATGACTTACGTACTAGCTCTTGTTCTATTGCAATGACCCTCTTAACAGGAACGTTAAGAGGGTCATTGCAATATGTCTGGCATCATGTGCTTTGTCTCCTCCTTTTTTTCCTCCATTGTGTCCTTAATCTCTTTTCTAGATCCTTTGCAAAACCCCCTAAGCAGGTGCAGGCTGTTTTGGAATGTGTTCTTATAATAAGAGGTTACAAAGAATTAAACTGGAAGACAGCCAAAGGGATGATGTCTGAGGCAAATTTCCTGCGATCCATGATGGAAATAGATTTTGATGGAATTACTCAGAGCCAAGTGAAATCTGTCCGAGGTAAATTACTGATCTGTATACTTGGAATGAATGTAGGATCTTGCTAATGTGATTAGCCATGTCAGCAGCAATCCTTCCAGTGTTGTTTGGGAGGGTGGGATTCACTTTGTGCAAGTGGACAGCACTGTCCACAATGCTGCAGATGTTGCACTGTTGGGATGGCTGGATTTTTCAGGGTGCAAAAACCTTCTGCTATGTGTTATATCCAGTTTATACCTTAGCTAGGGTCTTATGCACTCTGGTTTAGAGCAGGCAAGAAACAAACAGGATAGGTGAGCAGGCCTGCTGTTTGTTTTTAGCCACTTAGTAGAATTATGACCTCATCCATGTGGTGGCAATTAAAATGTGATATATACAGGGTGGAAAGAAGATGAGCTATATCTAAAGCTTATGGGCCAAACTTTACACGTGTTCACAAGGGTGTAATCCAGAGTAGTTCCATTAAGAGAGGAATTTGGCTCTTTGAACAAAATTGCATCTGATTGCTGCACAGAAGACAACCCATGGTCCTGAATGCACTCCCTTCATGGAGAAGGAACTTGAGAAATCACTTGCAATATTGTGCTTGTATTGTTACAGCCCAGTAGCTTCATCTCAAGGTCAGAGTCTCTTTAATATTCTGACAAATGTTTCATATTGTCTGTCACAGCATTGCTTGATATTGCTGCTAGGGGAAGCTATTTCTCTGAGGATTTCTGCACTGTAATTCAAGTCACTTGCAATATTTTTGTGTTTGCCCATTTAGCTCTGTTAAAGAATCTTAACACTACCTTCAGTGAGATGGAACTTGTGAGCAGAGCAGGACTTGGAATGTTAAAGTTTGTTGAAGCAGTGATGAGCTACTGTGATGTACTTAAAGAAGCCAAGCCAAAGAGAGAAAAGGTAAAGTGTGTAGATTCAAACTCAGAGGAGGATGAAGCATGATCCTGATGAGAAAAATAATACTTGACAAATTCGTAGACTGCCCACTTCTCTTTGAAGTGCTTAAAAAGAGATGTTTAGGAGAGCTATTGCAGTAGGAATGAGGCAGGTACTCAGTTATAAATTGCTATGTTTGTTGTGTCATAATGCTGGGATATGGGTTCCCATCCATGCCAGTGCTTGAAGGAGGAGGGAGGATCATGTTCAGCTGGAATTTTGTAATCTAACATGCTTAGAAAAACAGTTTCTAGCTGTCTGCTGAAAACAGACTTCAAAACACATGGCATCTGGACAGAGCAGTACACAACATCCGTGTCCCCTAAGCACAGACCGTTTGATTAGCTGTTTGTTTCGAATGGCTGGGAAGTTAGCCGTCTTACCAAAGGAAGTCTAATGTCCAACCAATGATGCTGGGAAACTTTCTTCAAGAAAAGGTTATTATATACAGCTGACTACTGAGAAAGTATGTTTACTAGATGATGAGTCTGACTGTTTTTGAGGCCTTCAGTATTGTTGTTGTTAAGCAGACAGACGTCCTCTTTTGTCATGGGATGACAGTCCTGCTGACCCCCAATGCCAGCAGGACTGCTCACATGCTTTAATGTACCTTGTGGGTACAAAACTCTAGGATATCTATCTGCTTTGGAACTGCAGTATCAGACCATGATGTGTATGTTTGGAACAGGGAGAGGTGGGTGAGAAACAGTGCCAGTTATTTTGGCTTAAAATGTTTATTACCAGGACATTTTGAAATATCTGAAATAGCCAAAAGAAATCTGAGAACTTGAGACTTCTCTCCAAAGCCCCCCTTTCCTCTGATATTCTTGTGTTTCCTTCATAATGTAATGTAGGTGGCTAGGCTAGAACGGAACTATTACTTAAGTAAGCAGGAACTGGAAAAGATAAAGGCAGAGTTGGCTACCATTCAGAATGAGCTTAAAGCTTTGGGGAGCAAATATCAAGAGGCAATAAAAGAAAAGCAACACTTGCAAGAAGAAGCGGAGATTATGCAGAGAAGATTAGATGCTGCTGACAAGCTCATCTATGGCTTGAGATCTGAAAACAAGAGGTAAGTCTAGATTTGAAGAGGAACATTTTTGACATCGGAGGGTCATGTGCCAGGGATAATACCTATCAGACTTAAACTTTTTGGAAACATCACTTCCTGTGATATCTGTTTCTGAGAAGAGCTAATATCCATTCTAAGATAATATCCATTAGCTCTTGAAAAATAACAATTTTTAGTGCAGAAGAACAAGGTGAACTCAGATTAAAAGGAAGAAGGTTCAGATTAGCTCAGTGTCTATGGCCATCATAATAGTGAGAGCGCAACTGATGGTAAATTTGGGGGTCTGTCTCAGCCTTCATCTAAAGTAGCAGCACCTGGAAATTCTGCACATAAACCCCATCTCCCTGGTACAGACTGACCCAGTATTTCCTTATTATTCTATCAGGTGGACAAAGGAATTAGAAGACTATGAAATACGAAAGGTGAAGTTGCTTGGAGACTGTCTACTCTGTGCTGCCTTTCTGAGCTATGAAGGAGCATTCAACTGGGAGTTTCGTAATGAAATGATCTATCAAGTGTGGCAACAAGATATCCTCTCACGAGAGATTCCTCTCAGTCAACCATTTAGGTTAGAAGGCCTTCTGACAAATGACGTGGAGGTTAGCAGGTACGTCCGGTCAAGAAACCCAGTGATTAATTAATGTGAAATTGTGAAGTGGGAGTCTGGATGTGAATCTGTAGGGTAGAATTGGCATTGTGGGTGGAGGTGCACAGCCATACCAGGGAGAGCCCGTTTTACTTTCATGTTGCAAAGATGAAAAGGAGACAAATAATTTTTCTTCTGGTTAAGGGAAACTATTTGTTATAACAAACCATTGTACTTTACACTCCAGGGACATTCACTGAACTTAGACACATACAATACCATTTTGGGAAATTTATTAAGGAGTTATCTATAATATGTGTTCCCATAGCCCAAGAGGAGTCTTTTCATTGACTTCAATGAACCTGGTATTAAACCCATGCCCAGATAGCATATTTCAACTACTGCAGGATTACCTACCAAATGAAAGTCAGTGTTTTGAGTAGCGTAGTTGCAAATGGCTCAGACAATGAATCAGTCTGAGTTTTGACAGTCTTCTCACAATCACGTCCACTGTGTGTTTCCTTGTGTGTCTAATAGTGTGCTCAGTGAACTGCGTAATTTTACTCACAAATGAAACGTGCTGCTCTCCCATCAAGTTTCCTTTCTAGACTGCTCTTTGATCCATTCCGTTCTCAGATGGGTTTCCCAAGGATTGCCTCCAGATGAGCTCTCTATCCAGAATGGCATCCTGACAACATATGCAAGCCGCTTCCCGCTCTGTATTGACCCACAACAACAGGCATTTCATTGGATTAAGAAGAAAGAAGAAAAGAATAACCTGAGAGTAAAGATAAATTATCATTTTACCTCTTTACTGGTTGTTTTAAAATCTGCATAAATATCTGTCACCTTGAGTGGGGAACCGATTATGTACTGATAAACGTGTTGACTGTTGTGTCTCTAAAATAGGTAATGAATATCAGTGTTCACATGACCTTCAGTTCTTTGGGATGGATGTTTTGTTTGGGATCTTGGCTAGCCTTAATACATGCAGAAATAATATACCCAGAAGACTGGTGTAGACTATGTTTTGTCTCAGCTCCAGGGTGGAGTTTTCATGTAGGACAATTAACACAGTCAGAGGCACAGCGGAACTTTGAAGAATAGTTATCCAAATGGAAATTATTCTCAGTTAATCAGAATTAAAAAAAAAGAAAAAGCATATCTCCTGTTTTGTACCAGTGCAGTTTATATCATCTGTAAGAGGAAAGACAAAAAACAACAAAGAGCAAACTTCGTTAGTGCTGGCAACTACTGTAAAAAAATGATCTTCAGCAAACTGAATATAAGTTCTCTTTTCATATCTTCCCATTATTCTTTTGCAGATGGCTTCCTTTAATGACCCAGATTTCCTTAAACAACTAGAACTGGCCATAAAGTATGGAAGCCCTTTCTTGCTGCATGGTGTTGATGAATACATTGATCCGGTGATAGATAATGTCTTAGAGAAGAATATCAAAGTTGCACAGGGGCGAACATTTGTTGTTCTGGGTGACAAGGAGGTTGACTACGACAGTAATTTCAGATTGTACCTGAACACCAAGTTATCAAACCCAAAGTATTCTCCATCTGTGTTTGGCAAAGCTATGGTTATCAATTATACAGGTAAGCAGAAGTGTATACTTAGTAAAAAAGTAATGATTATACTGTAGTGCAAATTTAGGGTCTGGGTAGTTGTTTGAAACAGCAATGAAATTTAAAACAAATCTTAGTCTCCCTTATACTTCGCATCTGATTTAATAGGAAATCCTTCTCACTTCTCTCTTCTAATCTGAAACTGAGCTAAATATCTCTTCTTGCACCTGTTGGGATGCTTTGGTAGAAATGAGATGCAAAGTTACTAACGAAGTCACTTTGTTGCATCACTGTAGTTTTACAGGATGATGAAGATGAAATAAGTTGTGTAAAAGCTCTCGTGTTTAAAAAACGACTGTGCTGTGTACATGTGTTGTATCTGTAGTTACACTAAAGGGCCTAGAGGATCAGTTGCTCAGCGTCATTACGGGCTTTGAAAGAAGAGAACTGGAGGAACAGAGAGAACATCTCATTCAGGAGACAAGTGACAACAAAAACTTGCTGAAAGATCTAGAAGATTCTCTCCTTCGGGAACTGACATCTTCCACAGGAAACATGTTGGACAACTTGGACTTGGTGCAAACACTAGAAGAGACAAAATCCAAAGCTACTGAGGTACCGGCTCTGGGCTTTTTGGAAGGTTATCTATCTACTAATAAAACATCATCTTTCCTTTTTCGTGGTGCTTCATCTTTCACCCTTGAAGCTAGGAATTGGTTTGAAAGGAAATGGAGAGTTTTCTCCTATGTTGCATCTTTCGGTATTGTATCAGATCTGAAATGAAAAATTAATGTATTTGTTACTCAGAGAGGATGTAGAATCTCTGTCCTTGGAGGTTTTCAGGCTGTAGTTGGGCAACGCCACAGCTGACCTGATCTAGTGGTGGTCATTGTCTTGCTTTGGGCAGAAAGTTGAACTAAAGATCCTTGGAGGGCCTTCCCAGACTACTTCCATGATTCTGTGTAAATCTTTGCCTTCACTTTTCATAAAGGTGGGATTCATTTTATTTAACTTTTGTTTTTTACAATTCGTACTACTTCTTTAGGGTTACCTACCCAGATTCCCTATACAGTCAACATATAGATGCAGGCACTGAATAGTTTATTGTGATATAACATACGTACTATGGATCAGTAATTACACGTGTATAAAATCATTGTATGGCTAGGTGACTGAAAAACTGAATCTGGCTGAGACAACAGCGGTGGATATTGATCGTCTTCGAGATGGCTACAGACCAGCCGCCAGGAGAGGGGCCATTTTATTCTCCGTCTTGTCTGAAATGGCACTTGTCAACATCATGTATCAGTACTCACTGGTCTCCTTCTTAGAAGTTTTTGGACTCTCTCTTCGGAAATCCATGCCCAGTCCTGTTCTTGTGAAGAGGTTAAAAAACATCATGGATACTCTGACTTACAACACCTATAACTATGGCTGCACAGGTCAGTGCAATTTAGTGATGGGCTGATAGTGTGTTGTGCAAATGCTTGTTAAAAGCCATGCCTTTGGTTGGTTTATTTTAAAGAGGCAAGTTACCAAGCGGTGAATTCACTAAGGTTCAGTTCTCAGCGTTGGTCCTGGTTTACACTTCACTCCCTGCTGTTTCTGTTTGAAGAAACTATGTGTGTTACCTTTTAAAGAAATGGTTTTCTTAATACAGTTATGGATAGTAAATTTCAGCTGTGGATCTCACATCCCTGGATGTAGCTCAGAGATGCTGTTTTGATTCTGTAAGCCTGATCTAGAGCCCCATCTTTGATCACCCTGGTCTTTGTGAGGTGACCAGATGCGGGATATGGATTAACAGATTGCTTCGGTTCCACAAGTTTTAGCAGCTGATTTTTGAAAATATTGTCCTTTTGATGTAGGCTTGTTTGAGAAGCACAAATTACTGTTCTCCTTTAATGTGACTGTCAGGATAGAACAAGCTGATGGCAGAGTTCCACAAGAAGAATTTGAATTCTTTTTGAAAGGTAAAGTGAATGTTTATATATAAATATATAGCTGTATGTAGCAATAGCTAAAAGATCTTTTGAAGATAAGATTTTTGTCTGGATATGGTTTGTTGTAAGAGCTAGCACGTAGAGAAACCACTGAAGATAGCTGAACTATGTTGATTTACACAGATTGTGGATTCTGCTATTTCTATTTTTTTCACTTTTTTAAACAGCGAAGAGGCTAATCTTTCTCTGCAGATGTTGGCAAATCTCACTTAAGCTAATTGATAGGATGTTACCTGAGAAAATAATCTTAAGTTGTTTTCTGACTATGTATAAATAATTTTAAAAATTTTTGCAAAGAGAAAGCTCTGGCTTTTGCAAGGACTTGTAAAATGCCATCTTTTCTTCAGCAGACCAATTTAATCTTACAGTGCTTCCAGAAACAAATTTCCAGTTGGTTCCTCTGTGCAGTGGGACTGTATGTGTGGTCATGTATTGAAGAATTTATGACATGGACATTCACTTTGGTTTCTGAATGTGACTAGGCAATATTTCCCTGGAGAAGAGTGCACGAAAGAAACCGTATGCTTGGCTTCCAGATCAAGGCTGGGAAGACCTAATTCGCTTGTCTGAATTATTTCCTGAGAAATTTGAATCTCTTCCAGATGATGTGGAAAAAAATCCAGATGTATGGAAAAATGTACGTGCTTTTCTGCAATCCTGTTTTCTCTCCTTGTTTTTCTTCTGGTATTAAATGTTCAAGTATGATGCAATGTGCCATAGCACTCGGCAGGAGGCATGTCACCACTGGCTTTTTCTGTCAAGGCCTTGCTTTTCTTCCTGACCTCAGTTAGTGATTGGCTTATTTCCAGAAGAGTTAAGGCTCTTATTTTTTAAAAAACAAACAACAAAAAATCTTCCCTGGTATACTGTAGATTTTTTATTTTTCCAGTCAGATGCCTTAGATGAGTTATTTACCCTGTTGAAGCCAGTGGAATTTTTGCTGTTGATTTGAACAGTCACCATTTCACTGTTATTTTTGTACTGCTAAATTGTACTTTGATCTTCTTATGGCAGTGAGTTCTATAGGCTAGTTACAAAAACAGACTTCCCTTTGTTCTACCTTTAGTTTCATTCCATATCTTGTTGCTTTATAAGAAGTCTTTCCATAAGCAATCTGTTAATACTTTTTGCTTGAGATGCTATTTTCTGTATCCTAAGAGAATTACTTGACATGAAGTACAAATGTGTTTCTGGACTTGAATACCTTATAGTGAAAATGTTGAATTTTTTACATTCACTTCTTCTTTTAATATTTCTTTGCAGCTGATTGACTTTCTTCTTGTTCTTGTGTCTCTCGGCCCCTTGTTAATGAAATTGGTTTTGTCTGCTTTCCTAGTAGTTTTGTTGACGGAATCATGAAATTCCTTTGCATTGTCTCCCATCTTTTCTTGCCAGTGGTATGATACAGATGCTCTGGAGCAGATGCCGTTCCCCATGCAGTACCAGAACAGTCTCACGAACTTTCAGAAGCTCCTACTTTTACGGTGTTTCCGGGTGGATCGGCTGTATCGGGCAGTTACCGACTACATTACTCTGACAATGAGTGAGAAGTAAGCTACTTTCTTCTTTCAAATCCAAATCACACCATTCAGGTATTTCACACAGAACTGGAGTTGTAATCAATTATGTAAATGCTTTTGTAATTTGCCTGAACAGCAGAGCATGAGTTGACTCTGTATCATTTCCACATGCAGTCTGCGGTGAGCTTTGATGTTTTTGTAAAAATCATCTCCTACACAAGATGGCTTCTCTTGTGCAAATGAGCAGTTTATTGTGCTTCTTCTCCTAACAGGTACGTGCAGCCCCCTGTGATCAGCTTTGAAGCTATCTTTGAGCAGAGCAGCCCTTACTCGCCAGTTGTTTTCATCTTAAGTCCTGGCTCTGATCCTGTCAGTGACCTCATGAAACTGGCTGAGAGGACCGGCTTTGGAGGGGATAGGCTCAAATTCCTAGCCATGGGACAAGGCCAAGAAAAGGTAACTTCAGTGGGAGAATAGGGATGTGCTGTGTGCAGCAGGTTAGTCTGCGAATTGCAAATTGTGCTCCCACTATTGTGGACCTGTTCAAATTTCCTTGCCAAAGGTCTGTTCCACTTTAAAGGGAGCCACTTTGTCATTCAGACATAGCACGCAATTTACCAGGCTGGAAATAACGCTTTCCTGTAATGTGAGAGGGGGCATTTGCCTGACTGGCTGATTTTAGGTTTTGGGTAAGGGTAGATTCAGAATGATACTGTCATCTGTTAAAAGCCAGTTGAGCTGAAAACATGTTACTCTGCAGCCCTTCGAAGGTTAATCAGTGACCCTGTATATCTGTGTATTGACATGAGTTGATTGGAAGTCACACTGTTTGTTACCGAAAAGATTTACCTTTACCTGCTGCTTTTGCTGTCCTTCCTGTCGCTCTCTTTTCGTTATGGACACTAAGGCAGGGCTGTCCAAAGCTTAGCAGGTGACTGAATTTGCTGTGATTTGTCAGTGTGAGAGCTCCTATTAGATTCATTTAGACTACTGCTTCCTAGACTCTGATCTTCACCCTCTTCTGGGCCATGCACACTGCTGTATTCTTTCGAAATACTTAAATGCTCTACATGACTTTTAATTTCAAAAGGAATTAATGAAATTAGAAAAACCATCTCAGACCAAGTTCTTGTGGTATAGGAAAAGGTCTGTTCTCGGCAAGGAGCACTCTGGTAAGTCTACAAAAACTAACTAAAAGGCTGAGTGTGCTTGCTAGCAGAAAGAAATTCACTGCACTAACCCATCAGAGTCAGTTCGCTTACAGCATAGAGTTACTCACAGACAGTTCTCTCTCTCTCTTAAGATTGCGTTGCAGATGTTGGAGAATGTAGCAGTCCGTGGAGAGTGGCTAATGTTGCAGAACTGTCACCTTTTGGTGAAGTGGCTTATCAATCTGGAAAAGGCCCTGGAGAAAATTACAAAGCCTCACCCAGACTTTCGCCTCTGGCTGACTACTGACCCGACCAAGGGCTTCCCAATTGGAATACTGCAGAAGGCGCTGAAGGTAGCGTGCAGTGGGGAAACCCTGGTCGGGAGGCCATGGCCTGCCACTCTTATTGAGCAAAACAGACTGGCTTTGGGAGGAGCATGACCTGAATGCAGCATGTTGACTTGGGCTCTATGTACTAGTTTTTTGTCTTTATAAGCCAAATCCTTTTTTCATCATCCCGTTTATCTCCTTTGGGTGAAAGCTGTTCAGTAGTTTCTTCTCAAAGCAGTTACTTCAGAGTAGAGGTTTGTAAGTGAACCTGGAAATGTGACAAATGGTCTTTAGACTCAAATGCTGCCACAAGTGAGGAACAGCCAGAGAGACAGGAATAGCCCTGTCAGCCCTGATGCTGAAGTGCAGAGCTGAGGTCTGTCTCTAGCCTGGCAACAGTGCCAGTGGAGCAGACGCTGTAATAGGATAATGGTTTCCAGCTGCTACTTCAGGCTGCAGCATTTATCACAAGCAAGCTGAGCTGATTACTTTGAAGGCCCAAGCCATGATGCTGTCCTAATGTTCTTTCCTGTGGCTGTTTTACTTCTGTTGTGGTGAACCAGTCCTGTAAACATAATTATTTTATTTCACAGATTTGAAAGCAGTGTCGTGACAGATCTTCCCATTGTGTGCTGTAGCGTATCAATGACAGCTCTGGAGTATTCATTTCCAGCAGTGCTCAGTACTGCAGTGGGGAGAAGTGAGCGTGAACGTATCTTTAAGACTGCAAATACACACTTTGTAGGTCTAGTCATGAGCAGTGAGAATGAAGGTTTTAGAGCACTTTGAAAAAGCTGCCAGGAAGCCAGGAAGCTGGCTGTGCCTCAGTTTGATCATCAGTAAAGCCATATTAAAGACTGTTAAGCCGTCTTACTGTGGTGATATGTAGGACACACCAAAATGTGTACAGTACTGATATTTCAGTAAATTAGATCTTCGAGTATGATAAAGATTAACATCTTTCCAATACCATGACTATTTCTAAAATGATAGCAGATTTCTCTTTACATACATGTGTTTACTTTGATAAACTTAAAGATTTGTGTCATGTGTTTACTTAAGAAGAAATTCCGTATTGATATCAGTTTGGAAAGCTGCTCAAAAATGTCAAGATTACATCATATAGCTAACTTGGAGAACATGATATATTTATAGATTATTTTCCTGAGGCTACCCAGTAGTTGATGGCTTCCCTAATTATTTTGATAGGTTGTGACAGAACCACCTAATGGTCTGAAACTGAACATGAGAGCCACCTACCTCAAAATTCCCCAAGAAGCCTTAGAGCAGTGCCCACATCCTGCCTTTAAATCCTTAGTCTACGTCTTGGCATTTTTCCATGCTGTGGTTCAGGAGAGAAGGAAGTTTGGGAAGGTTGGCTGGAATGTGCCGTACGATTTTAATGAATCTGATTTCCAGGTAAGAAAATAATGACAACGGCTCTTATATTCTTGAGTTGCTCAGGATACTTTTGAAAACGTATCATCTATCCAGCTTTAATCCTTCTTGCAATAAGATTTTGCTTCATTTTTTTTTCTGCTGCTGTGAAGTCATGCAGACTCCTGATCTTCTATAATAACAATTTTGGCCACTAGAAATTAATCAGGTTCCCAATCCTTCATGTGTTTATTGCCTCTCTCATGGGTTTCTTTTCTTAGGAGGATTTATAATTTTTAATTATTTGAGGAAGAAATAATTGTTAGTTTTCAAACAAAAAACTGCATTAAATAAAGTCTATGTTTATATATAGCTGATTTATGAATCTTATCTCACATGTTCCAACAACTTTATTAGGTCTGCACAGAAATTCTTAACACATACTTGACAAAAGCTTTCCAACAAAATGATGGCGAAATCCCCTGGAACAGTCTCAAATATCTTATTGGTGAGGTGAGTGCCTACAATGTCACTGAGGAACATTTGATGGTAGAAGAATCCAGGTAAATGAAGCTTCCTTTCTGCATGAGCTGTATCAAGGAAAGCTGGCTGAGAATCTCTCCTGGGAAGTCTTGGAACTCTGGTGTAGCCTTGAGCAACTCACTTAATCTCATTGTCTCAGGGAAATAGGGCCATTGAGCGTAACTGCGCAACAGGGGAGTTATGGTGCTTAATTAATTTTGAGTGAGAGAGCCCTTGGGATCCTCTGATGAAAGGTACTGAATAGCACAACTTTTATTAGTACAGGGAGTATAACTGATGTGCGAGCTGTACAAACAGGTGTTGCTAAAGCTCTTGCAGTGCTGTAACTGGTATGTGCTGTGTCATAGCCGGCCAGTTCAGCATAGCTGCTGTGACATGAAATTCTGCAGAAAGCTGTTGTTTTGCAGCACTTAATCACAGCTGAGCATGAGCTGGTACCTAGGGAAGGGAACCATTGCACACAAATCACCAGCACTGGTTATGAGGGGTGCCCAGAGCAGCTATCTATCTCCAGACTAAGTTCAAATACTTCCTGCCTGTTTGCCCTTGTGAGGGGGCTAGAAAAGATGTGCTTGGTGTCCCTTAAGGGAGACACTGTTAGACCATGCAGTCACTGCAAAATCAAAGAGTAGTTTGGATCTTTCAGCAATTTTAGACTGTATTTGCTGCTCCAAAGCCAATGCTATAATGTTGATGTAACTAATTTCTAGGTCATGTATGGTGGGCGAGCAATTGATAGCTTTGATCGTCGCATTCTGACCGTCTATATGGATGAGTACCTTGGTGATTTCCTATTTGACACATTCCAAGTGTTTCATTTTTATAAAAACGACAAAGTCGATTATAAAATTCCACAAGGGACTGTGAAAGATGACTTTGTTGGTAAGAAATGCTTTTCCTGCCACCTATGTTAGCATTAAAAAAAAAGTCTACTTACAGTATACATTCTCCCCATACATCTGTTGCTGGATATGAGAAGCTGAAAGGAAGTTCAGGGGTTGCATGTGCACCTATTGCAATGTTACAATCCACTGATGTTACTGGTCTTGCTTTGTGTGAGCAGCCCTTTGTAATGTGAGCTTACCAGCCAGATCCTCATTTCTTTAAAAAAACCCAAGAAAATTCCCACATAAACAGCATGTTAATTATGTTATTATTAATTGATGCATTTCCATGAGGGGTGTAGGGGGGGTGTATTTCATGCTTAATAATGTTTATTCGTTCCTTGCAGTGTTTCAACACCCGCTATAGCATTTGATTATATTTTTTTTTCTAGCAAAGCAGTAAAAATCACTGCAGTATTCTTTTTTTGCCTGGTACCTGTGGTTTAATATATCACATCTTTAAGAAGTGTGTTTTTTACTGCAGAGGCAATAGAATCTCTGCCACTTTATAATACTCCAGAGGTATATGGTCTTCATGCAAATGCTGAGATTGGCTATTATACACAAGCAGTTCGCAATATATGGTCTCATCTTCTTGAGCTGCAGCCTCAAACAGGTATGTTCTCTATTACTTTGAACTGTTTTTGTAAATAATGAGGTGGTGAGCTGCTTGCCACGGGGATTGTGATACCAGCCATGCTGTGCAGCCCGCCTCAGGGTGCCTGGGTCCTGGCACGGGCACTGCAGCCCGTCACACTGCCCGCACCCCATGGGAGGTGTGTGGCCCCGGGGGGCACGGCGGGATTGCGTCATGGCCTTGGGGAGCAGCAGCAGCAGAACCGCAGGGACTGGGAGGTGAGCAGAGCAGCTGAAGTGCTTGGCCCTGCCAGCGTGGAAGTAGTTCAACATGTGCCTGGAGGCAGTTTGAGACGCGCAGGGAGGCTTCTGCTGCAAGCATCAGCGCTGCAGAGGGTGGGAGACTTTGATGCCAAAAGGTGAGTCAGCTTTCCGAGTTCTCGTAGAGAATTAATCGAAGGGTTAGTAGCCTATGCAGATTTAGTCTCATTAAACCATTTTGTTTTCAGGTGAAACTGGAACGGGAATTACTCGAGACAAATACATTGCAAATGTTGCTAAGGATATAGAAAACAAAATACCGCAAGTATTTGATCTTGACCAGATAAGGAAACGTTTTGGAACAGACATATCCCCTACAACTGTAGTGCTGTTGCAGGAACTGAAACGTTTTAATAAGCTGATCACTTGGATGGCAAAGTCACTGGCTGAACTGCAACATGTAAGTAAGAACACAGCCGCTGCTCACAGCAACTAGATGAAACCAGTCAGGCTTCCCCTACCCCAGGCTGGCACTCAGACTCTCACACCTTTACAGGCCTTGGCTGGGGAAGTCGGAATGAGCAGTGAACTGGACGATGTGGCTCGGGCTCTCTTTAACGGGCAGATTCCTGCGATCTGGCGGCAGCTAGCCCCCGACACACTCAAAACACTTGGAAACTGGATTGTTTTCTTTAGAGCTCGGTATAACCAGTACACCAGCTGGGTAAGCGAGTGCCTCCAGAAAGCTTTTTGTTTTGTTAAACTGCATGGTAGGCTGTTCAAATTGGTGCAGAAGTCAGTGAACTCACACTGCTTTAGATAAGTTACTTAACTAATGCCAGTCGTCCCCTAGAATGATAACGGATTGTTGCATGACCATGGCTACAGGGCACACTAGCCACTGGCTTGTCTTTAAGAGCATTGGCCTCTGCGCTGAGCACCTGGTGTGCTGGGAGAACCAGGTGCTACAGATTGTCTTCTGTTATTGCAGGTTGAGGAGGGTGAGCCAAAGGTGATGTGGCTTTCGGGCCTGCACGTCCCAGAATCTTACCTGATGGCTCTTGTTCAAGCCACCTGCAGGAAAAACAAGTGGCCCCTGGAGCACTCCACCTTCTACACAGAGGTAACGAAGTACAGGACTGCAGAAGAGATCACTGAAGAGTCTGCTCAAGGTAGGCGTTTTTATGATTATTTGGCAAAAAGAATGAAGTCTTTAATTGGTGTATGAGAGAGAAATTGCTTGGCATACTGAGGGAGATTACTTAGCTTATACCTCCACTGAGAATACTCTTGGTTTTGCATTTCACGGTCCATGTGATTGCAAGCTGGGAAGTAGCTGGGTTCTGGCTCCTGCTTCCGGGCTGAGCCCCTGCCCGTGCAAGGGATGATCTTCCTCCTTCAGCTCGTGTCACCTACATGGATATATTTGAACTTCCACCTCTCCCTTGTTCACTCACTCTCTGCCCTTTCTCCTTAATGGCTAGAAATTATCACTCCTGGCAGGTTTATAAAGATCTATTTACACCACAAATAATAGATGGAAATATATTTGAACAAAAAGTAACTACAACTATGTATGATTTATTGTGTAAATAACTATGAAATCTCTGTGACTAGCAATGCTCTAATTACTGAATACAACAAACTCTGGGTAAAGGGGACAGCTGAGCAAGGCTTTGGAGTACTACACGTGACTGGGAACAGAGGAAGCAAAAGAATCTGATTGTTTTTTGCTAAATCTAACTTTCAGTTAAAAATAAAAATCACCTATTCTTTATTTACTAACATTTCATCAAAACGCTAGAGCATATGGCACCCAAGAAAACTGCAAGCAAATCAGTATTTATTCCCAATAATGCTTCTCATATGTAGTGCACCCAAGAGCATTTTAATTTGAAAAAAAATTTTGTAGCTCACAGTTGTGTTACAAAAACGACAAATAAAGATACCTCTGTGTAGCTGCAGTTTGAAATGTCGCGAGTTTTTTTATGACCATATGTGCCAAGCACAGCTACTGCAGGAACAAGTTGTCTTAAACTGATTGTTTTGGTAGCTCAGTTTACACAAGATGTGGTGTTTTCTGCCTTCACAGGCTGCTTTGTTTCTGGTCTGTTTCTGGAAGGAGCAGACTGGGACATGGAGCACGGCTGCCTCGCCAAAAGCAAGCCCAGAGTACCAGTGGTGGAGTTACCTATTCTGAAGATAATCCCCACGGAAGCGCGCAGGCTCAGGCTCCAGGTACTGCTCCTCCGGGCACAGAGGGGCCAATTAGCTTATTAACTTCCCCTGTTTTCCCATCTCAACAGCCAGCAGCTCCTCCCCTCTTAGCACAAGCAGCAGTATTTTATCATGACCACTCGTGTATGAAGAGTGCAGTGTAATGCCTCTCCTTACATCAGCCATCATTACAGTTCTCCTTTCCTAAGGGTTACACTCAAGGGGGTGACTACATTTGTTACCTCTTTTCCTTTGAGGCACTGTGGGACAGGCATCCCGGCACACTCTCCCAGTCCCACTCCTCTTTTAGTTATTTCCCATTTCCAGTTAATGACATAAAGCATGTTTACATTTTCTGGGTATCAGATATTCAAGACTTAAACCAAAAAAAGTGAGTTTCTGAAGACAGCCATCTCTGCTGAGGGCCCCTCTTGTCTCCAGTTCCAGGTAGTACTCCAGGCACTACTCAGTGTTCTTTCCTCCGTGCTCTTTCAGAACACCCTCCGGACCCCTGTGTACACAACCTCCCAGAGAAGGGACGCGATGGGTGCTGGCCTTGTGTTTGAAGCTGATCTTCACACTAAAAAGCACATTTCTCACTGGGTCCTTCCAGGCGTTTGTCTCACCTTGAACGCAGACTAACGGTTTGAAGCTGGAGCTAGATTTTTTCCCACAGAATCCAACCCTTTAGGGGAGTGGGGGGAAAACAAATAAATGAAGCAGAGATTCAGCACCACGGGTTGGGGCAGTGCTTGCACAGGCACACCTGCTTTTAGTATGTTACAACCAAGTTAGTCTTATCAATAAACACATGTGAAGAGGAAAGTGGTTTTCATAACTTGTATTTCCTTTTCAAAAGCTCCAAGCTGGTCTATGTATACAAGAGAGGTAATAAGTTAGTCTCACACACACAAAGACCAAGGTTTGCCTGTATGGTTGTAAGAAATATTTTTAATTGCCCAAAGCATCACTTCTGCTGTGCTTAGAAGCAGTGCCTTCCATCATCCTTGAGCAAGCGGCAGGGTAGATCAGTCATACAACAGATGGCCATAAAAATATGGCAGCAACCACCAAAAAACCAAACCCACTGCTGGTTAATGCAATACACTTAAAAATAGTAAACCACAGAATAACAAACTTTCTTTAACCAACCCTTTCGCAGGACCACAGCTTTTCCTGAGCCCTCCCCACCGCTCGCGAACCAAAGCCTACTACCCAGCAAGGCAGCGCACAGAGTAGTGTTCCTTGGGCTTCAGAACAGCAGGTGACTGAGGCGTGAGGGTGTGCAGGGGTAGGGCGCAGGCGGCCTTGGGGCTAAGTGGGTGTTCAAACCCTCTCTGACCGGGAACAACCCTGCGGGAAGCTGTCATGCTGCACAGGGAATGGAGCAGTACCACGGTTAGGAAGAACAGCTTTTGTCACCTGCCAGTGCCTCTGGGGCAGCTGCCAGTGACCCAGGGCTCCAGAGGGAGACACACACCAACACACAGCTGCAGAAAAAGCTTTAAGAGGGACAAGCTACAGCTGGCCAGGGGAAGGAAAGAGGGCAGGCAGGGATCCTTCTCAGCTTTCACAGAGATTATGCGTTCTGAATTTTTAAAGGCACATAAGCTTAGCAGCATTTGGGAGCCATTGTTTCTTGCTGGTCCTACTCAGAGGCTGCAGACAAGAGTGAAGCAAGGATGAGCTGGAGGTGCTGATCAGAGTTTAAGAAAAAAAATGGTCAGATTTGTGCTCCTTTCCCCAAATTATATACATTCACAGCTTGTAGCATGCCTTTTTAATTTCCTAGGAAAAAAACCCAACAACAACAAAAAAAAGTAGTCTTAACACCTGTCAGGTCTACCTGTTGCTTACTACAAAGGAGTAGGGGAATCAGGGCAAGTGCAAGGCAAGTCCATCCCAGTCCACAAGGATAGAAGTCAAGGATGACTTGTTCATCCTTGTATAGATAGAGAGAAGTCAGGAAGACAAGTTCTCCTCCTGTATGAATTGGTTACATCACTAAAATTTAAAACTAAATACACACATTTTAAAGGGACAGCTCAGGTTTCCAAGCTAGCAGAAGCCAGCACTGACTGATGAGGCCCAAAACAAGACTGAGATTTTTCAGGAAACAAAATTATCCCTTTACAAAAAAGTGCAGGTTAGAGCATAAAGACCCACTGCCATATTGGACAGCCCGTTACATTTTTCTCCCTGGAAAAGGAGCTCCGAGCCAGCATGGAAGGTGCTACAAGTGCAGTGTACTGGCTAGTGTGAAATGCATAATGGAGCCATTCAATTAAAAAAAAGCAAACAAACAGAAATCTGCCCCCCTCCCCCCCACCCCAGTGTTCATACTGTTGCTAGAAGGATCATTAACCCTTCAAGAGTGCTTTAGCCCACACACCCCCCCCCATTTGTTACTTAAACAAATCCACAAACCAAATTATTTAGGATTAATCAAGTAATGCTTGCTGGGACTCTGAGTTTTGAGACAGAGAACCTACAGACAGAATTTGCCATCAGAGTATGTGCACGTGAGGGAAAAGCTGTCCTTAGTTCAGTTTAAAGTGTACATACATCTACAGTATTTTCAATGCTACTATGAGAAAGGCTTCGTCAGGGAGGTTCGTCTGTGCGTGTGTGTGTGAAGGGCTTAGGTACACAGTGAAGACAAAAGACCCACCACCAGTTCCAATGTTAACAGCCAGTGCGTATCACTGCAGGTTTAGAGTTCAGTTTCTTTCACTAACATCGACTACTAACGCAGGCCGTGCCTTTGTCCACACGTGTAGTTACAATACATGGAGCAGTGCTCAGAAGCAAGCGCTCAGGTACCCCTGATTTGGCCACAGCTTTAGTAGTTATTTACCTTGCCACATGAACACAGTCCTATTAGGTTTCATTAGAGGAGCGTAATCTATTTATGATGTATCTGGAACAAGTTTGGCATGCATGGGGCATCAAAAGAAACGTTACTGCAGGTGCTATGTATCCTACAGGATCACAGTGCATAAACAGCAACAGAACAGAGCATTTCAGTGATTCTACTCAAACAGTTCTGTCTGTCCCTGAGTGCTTTCTGACCACCTTGCTGCCATGGACCGGATCCACTGCCAGTGTTTCAACCTCCGGCTGCGGCTGGGACGGCGCAACGTGGTGGATGCGATGTGCCACCCCAATGTGGGCCTTGTGCGGCTTCTCACGGGCAGGGCTGTGTGATTCGCCAGGCGCACGATCTGAAGCAATAGGTGGAATAACCAACGGCCTCTCCTTAATGAGGTGCACCTCTGCTGTTTCCCTGGCCAAGAGAAAGGGGGTGGGATCGGGCATGGCATCCACCGGCTCCCGTAACAGCAGCTTCCGGCTCTCCGACCCTATTCTGTAGGCCTCTTCAAACTCGGGGTTCAGTGGCGTCGACAGGCTCTTCTTCATCCTGCGCCGTGGGGTCTCCGGCAGTTTATCTTTGGGAGGGGACGGCTTATAGCTGGACAACACGGGACTGCCAGAAGGGGTCCCCTCTGAAGTCCCACCTGAACTCATCAGCTTCTTCTTCGTAGCATGCAGCTGAGAAGTCAAATACGCAATAGTGCTCGCTCTCTGCTCTAGTTCACTCGACAGCATATTGAGCTTATGGCTTTTCATTTTTAACTCTTCCAAATACTTCTTTTCTCTTTCTTTAATAGTGTTTTCCAGCACCATTATCATTGCATTCTTTTGTTCGAGTTCTTTCAATAATTCATTATTTTCAGCCTCTTTGACTTTCAGCTGAGCTTCAAGATCTTTGCACTTTCTTTTGAGTTCATCGCTTCTTGAACTACCATTTCCTAGAAGGACAGGAAAAGCAGAAGTGTTTCAAGTTAACAACAGCCACTAAGTAAAATAGTGCAATAGGGCTCCATTCACCATCCCAAAGCCACCAGAGAAATCCCAAAGACTAATTTCAGCTAATACTCTTAAAATTACTTCATCTTCAGAAGCGACAGGCAGCTTTTACAGAAGTGCCGGTGAGCTAGTACCACTCACCGTGGTTTAACAGTGTTGACGCTAAGTAGAGATGCTTCACGTCTTCTGGGGAACAGGATTAGAGCTCAGCTTGCTGAACTCATGCAAAAATCTGTGCATTTAGAGGAGCTTCTTCCACTGCAAACACCAGACCGGCTGGAGGGAGTGATGGGGCAGCTGGCACAGCCCCCCAGGGAGACGTGCTCAGGCTTCAGCTTCACCCCTCTGCAGGCATCTGAAGCCCGTGACTGCAAGGCAGCGGTGTGCCCCTGCGCTGAGGCTCTGCCACTGCAGAAGTCGCTGCAGATCAGGGGCATGAGCCCAGCTGCCTTCTCGTCACAGCAGTGTGGCACATCGCCCTGCAGCGCTCAGGGGCCTCACACCAGTGGGGATGATGCACCATCAGGAACAAGCAGGCTGACCTGCCTCAGCACCTCTGCCCTCACGCCATGGGGCACCTCTGTCACTCTTCCCTCGGCTATTACAGCGGGACGGCTTCCCAGCAGCCTGGATTTCTCAAATACCAAGCGCCCTACGTCAAGGGCCGTCATCTACAAAGCATTAGGTGTTGTGCCCTCTGCACCAGGCAGTGTCTCAGCTTGGCGCAGGATCCGTACAGTGCCATCACAGATACACTCTGAAAATCCTGCGGTAAGAAGCATCTGAGCAGCGCTGCAGTATCAAGAAAAAGCACTGAGCACATGCAAGGCCGCTCAGCTCTTTGCTGAGTTTGCCCATGTTCTCTCTTACCTGGGGTGTCTGTCCTGTCCCACCCTGTCCCTGACCCAGGAGGTTACTCCCAGTGAGTATTTTATTCCTGCTTCACCTGTTGATCACACAATCCATCTGAAATAACTAGAACCTAGTGTGTATACATGTGTGTGTGTATATATATACACAGACACAGAGATAAAAACTGTGTGGTGTAACTGTAGTACTAGCGAAGTTTTAATAATCGTCTCACTCTTCTGCCCTTAAAATTCCCGTCCTGTGTAGCGTGCAGGGAACTGCTGAGTAAGAGAGGAGTCAGCAGTTCCACGCTCTATCCCTGGCTCTTTCAAAGACTTCCTGGGTGCCCTTGGTAAAGAACTTGTGACATTTACTTCGTAAATAACCCATAAGTCTGGAAAGCAGACAACTACTCTTGTACCTTTAGAATTTATAAACTCAACATCCCAAGTGCAAAGTATTCTCACCTACTTGTAATGGAGAAAACACAAACACTGAAAAAAGATGAGGAAGTTTAACATGAATATTAGAAGAAAAACACTATGTACTCCTTACCTGACAAGTCTGAACTCTTTACAGTCAGTTCGTAGGTTAAATCTGAGGAGAAAAGTTGTTTATTTCATTAGAACATCATCATCTACCCCATACACGCACCACCTGGGGAGCACATTTACAACAGCGTGCTTCAATAAAAATGTAACTTGCTTTTCCCCTAGCTGAAGAATAATAGGAGAGCCACTGCAAATTATCAAATCTGTAAACCAACTGCAACTTTGGGCTTTTTTTTTTTAAATATAAAAATATTTGCTTAATGATGCTGCAAAGATCCAAGCGGATTGCCCTGACCACGCGCGGCTGCGCTGCGGAAGGTTCCCAGCTGCAGCAGTTGCTCCGCTCCTGCACCCTGACCCTGCTCCCACTACCTGTGCAGTGCTGCTGCAGGCGCCGGATCTCAGCGTGCAGCCCCTTCAGCGTGCTGGCGTGCTCGCGCTGCAGGAACAGCAGGTTCTTCTGGGCGCTCTGCAGCTGGTTCTCCAGGTTTGATGCCGCCATCGTGGCCCGCGGTTACCCTGTCAGCGAAGAGACACAGAGGCGTCATGGCCGGTTGCCCTGCATGCGCGGAGATCTCACTCTGCAGGCGGGAGCAGCAGGGAGAGCTAAATTCTGCTGTTAATGAGTTCATACACAATCAAGCAAATGCCACAAAAGTTTTTTTTCCTGTTTCATGACTCTTTCAATTAGAAGTGTGTTAAGTTCCTAGAAAGCCTAATTATACTCCAGGCGGGAGCAGCCTAGGGAACTCATTTGTTCGGAGTTAACACATTGGAAGGATTAACTTCAGACAGACTGAAGTCACTAATCCTGTTACCAGATAAAGGTGGAGTTCTCAGAAACGGGCTGCTGTGTCCCTCTGCCTTGTTGGAGGTCCCCCTCTTACCTCCAGGGATACAGGGATTGGTGACACCCCTGGATGGGAACAAGGCCGAAAGCACTAACCTGCGCCAGCGCTGAAGAGAAACACAAACCAGGGAGTGACACGCAGCCGGGCCCGGCAGCGCCGCCATGGCCAGGGGTGCCACGGTGCTCCCTAGGACCCGCACCGGAGCGCTCCGGCTGCTGCTGCACCCCTCAGCCGCGCCAGGGCAGGACCCCAGCCCCCTGCAGGCCCCGTGGCACAGCCCGGTGTCCCACACAGGCCCTGATGGCACTTAACAGGACAACTGACAAGGACAATGTTTCGTTTAAAGAGAGAAAACCAATCTTCCTTGCTCAGGTTGTGAGTACACCACACTGCCACAGCACCAGGTCTTCCTTGGGAAACCAACCGCCTGACAGAACCAGACCTCAGCTACGGCAGCGCCCAGCCTGACGGGCAAGCGAGTAACTGCAGGATGCCGGTGTCACTGCTGCTCCCAACACGGCAACATGGGTTTGTGTCTGCCCACAGGCCACACTGCCGCGCGGTATCTACCCAGCAGAGCTGGAGACGCCAACTCCCAAACGAATTTCCTGATACAGAGGTAAAAATAGCTCCCTGCACCCGGCGTGGGCAGATGCTTCCTGCGGGGAAGCAGACGCTGTGCCCAGGCTCTCCCTGTGACATTTAAAGGGGTACCTGGAGGAGCATCCAGGGGAGCACCAGCAGGAGCTCCCAGGTCCCGGTGACACCTAGCCACCCAGTCTGTCACGACGTGATTCTGTCCATTGCCCTGCTTCCTAGTGAGATTGAAACTCCAAAATAAATACACTAATGAGAAAAAGCAACGATAGCAGTATGCAACCCTCCTGCAGCCTCAGAGTGCAAAAATCACTCGGGAATTCTTCCAGCAGTTCTCCAACGTCACTGCGTGATCGCTGCCCCTCCGTGGTGCTGCGGCCAGGGCACGTGGTGCTGCTCCACCAGCTCCCCACAGGGGCTGCGTGGGAAGGACTTTCCAGAAACATACATCCTTAACAACTCCGTAACACTACGCTTTACATTCCTTTAGCAATAAACCTGTCATGACTGGGAGGCTTCCTGAAATTTCTGGAAAACCAGCTGCCCTCTTGGGAGCTCAGGAGCATGACGACCCCTGAGGAGCAGGTGCACAGGCACGTTCCAGGGAGCCAGGCCCATGGGGACACCTGAGGGACAAGGTAGTAGCACCTACTGGGTGGGAAATACGTGAGCCATGGTGGAAGAAATACTTTCTGGGGGCCTGAGCAGCAGAGGGAACTGTGCCCCAGCCCCTGGCCCACCGCTGGAGGGACAAGGGAAGGGAAGTACCCCTGTGCTGCTGGCACACAGCTGAGGGTCTGGCCGGGGGGGGCAGGAGCCACGGCAGCCCCCCGCCGCTGCCAAGTAACGCAGCCAAGGAGGTGGGAGACTGGTGAAGCAGTCGGGGTGATGGGTTAAGCCTGCCGATGCACAAGGGGCCTTGGCTGAATACAGTTCTCTGTGCAATTTTGTAATTTGGGTTTTAGGTTTATTTTTAGTATTTTAATTTAATTGTAATCTTTTATTATTATAAAAACAAATAATTTTTTATTATAATAAATTAAATTAATTTAAATGTAATACATTTAGTATTTAGGTTACAAAGCTAATTGAAGAATCAGGCCTCCCGTTGCCCAGACAACCATCAGCAGTGGCATCACAGCCACCATCTGGAATTACGGGGCCACATGTTGTGCATGAGATGGACCCTGATTCTGTCCCGCGGCTGCCCTGCCGGCACCGCAGTGGTGCCACAATTCCTCCTGCCACACCGAGCCTTCTCCACCGGGCTCTTTTTGGGGTGTAGTTTTATGACAAACAATTGATTCTACAAGTTGAAAATGGGTAGCACATATGCTCAGAGAAAGTACCACGCTTGTCATTCCTAGACACTAACACAGCCCTGTGTCTAATTTTATATATATATATAAATATATAATTATAATATTAAAATATAAATTTTATACTATCCAGCACTAAAGCACACACATGGAGCCTCCCTAATTTCAGGTGTGATTTTACCTGACATTACCATCAATCCCTACAGAAGCATATAATTGATTAGCTAAAAAAAAAAAAAAAAAAAAAAGAAAAAGAAGGCATAAAAGACTTTCAAGGAATCCGGTCCTGTGCCAGGGACAGGACGGAGCTGCTGGTTATTTTATACCAGAGACCAACCATTAGATTCAGTGCTCAAGAAGCCCAAGGGCAGTGGTGCTAGCTGGGCTTTGCTGAGTGGGACGGGTCATTTTGCAATCACCAGAGTTAGCAAATAAGCAAAAATTACGAACCAAAAATCTTCTGAAGAGAGGTTTCTGGGTTGACTAAGAAATAAACCGAGCCACATCACATTGCTTGCAAAGCTGACCTTGGACAGACAGAAGCTTTGCCAAATCATCCTGTTTCTGAAGTGGTTGTTACACTCCTGCCGATTGCCCAGGGCAGCAGAGCAAACCCCGCAGGAGCCCGCAGGCTGCGCCGAGGCTCACAGGGACCTGCTAATCCAGAAATGTATTCCCCAAAAGGAACTCCAAGCACTGACAGCACTAGGTGAAAAACCAGCCCACACATCATATCCCAAAGCCTTTATGATCACGGTGGCTACAAACGGTGGCTTTATGCCTGTAACTGTGGTCAGAACAGAAAAAGGCTTCATCGCCAGCAACAACGAGCAGGTGTTTATAACTCAGTCCTTGCAAATAAATGTGTTTTTTTAAAAAAAACTAGTTTCTAAATGTTAGAAAAAGCAAACCAAAGCCATCTATTAATCTCCTACATTGTTTTTTCACCTTATTTCTTGCATCTTAAAGATCATGCCAGGATTTACCTACTCTGAAAAAAAAACCCCAATAATGAGGCAGTTTTATAGGCTTTGGAAGAAAATAATAATTACCAGCACCAGAGCACCGCCTTCCCTGCAGCACCAGTAAGTTAATCAGCAAGAGCAATCAAATCAACCCACGATGAATTTTAGCTGCAGCCCCCCGAGCTGAGTAGCTTCTCTCCCACGAGGACAAGGGACCGTGGCTGCCTGCACCCCTCCTGTGCTGTCCCTGCATGGGACAAATGAGCATCAACAACATATTCCAAGCCACAATTCACTTCGTACCTAGTTTACACCAAACCTTAAACCACAAAATTAAACCTAGTATTATTCAAGCCTGTGATCTGGATTAAATAGGTTTCAACTGAACATGCATTATCTGTCAATCAAGCTCATTAGCACAACATGAAAATATTTTTAATTGCTTTTGCAGCCAAACTTGCAAGGAAATTTTTGTCGCACAAATGAGGGAAGAAAAAGAATTCACATCTGCAGGCTGACCAGCTCAGACACCCGTGGATCACCCGCATTTCACCCAGCTCGAAGCTCAGCAACATTTTTCCCTGTAGGCACTTCCTTAGCCAGGGCCAAGTAAAAAGCTGGCCCAACTGCCAAGGCAGAAGCCACTTAAAGAGAAAATATTTCTCTTTCCAAAATAATAAACAAATGATTTTGTGCCCCGAGAGCCGATACAACTGAATCAGACACAAACAGATTGAAGATGTGGATAGAATATGCAGTAAGCCAAGCCAGCAACCTGACCAGCTCACTTGTGCTGGGCAAGGCCACTGACCAGGATCGCTGGAGATCGGAACCGTGGGTTTAGAAGGAGGAAAACCCCTCGGCACGACACGGCAGCATTGCTCCAGCAGTCCTGCTTTTGGGCCAGCCCAGAGCGGTCTCTTCGGACACCCAAACAAAGGTCACCTCAAAGAGCCTGGAAACACCAGGTGTATGATGTAGAGGGACAGAACCCCAGGTTTGGGCTGGGACCCCCCCCCTAGACGCTCACACCCACAACGCTTCGGCAGGACGCGGCAAGATGGGACAGCACTTGCCTCAGAGGCTCAGTGCTATTTGTGCTCCAAGTTGTTATGGTTGAGTGATTACACTCTTCAAAAGCCCACCCAAACTATGTATTTCAATTTAAAGCATACTGGCTGAAAACAGTGTTTTGTGGGGTGTTGTTGGTGTTTGGTTTTTTGGGTTTTTTTTAAAGAATGGGCAGCATGAAGATATGCTGATTTATGACTGGCAAGTAATTTTATACAAGTAGTTTTCCTTGAATAATTGGATTGTTAATACACTGAAGGCTTTTATTTCTGTTTTTCCACTCAAAGTCAGTTTGTGTGTTTTGTATATTTCATAGCATTTTACAGCTGATCAACTTCCTTGTTTATTTAGGTCACGTAAAGATCAAAGGACACCTCACAAAAATATAAACTAATTTTTAAAGCCAAAAATATTGACAACTGTCACAAAGTGAAACCATGCATTGAAACTTGAAAAAGCTATTGTAAATTAACAGCACCCCTTTAATTCCGCATTCTGAAGTGTACCATTAGTGAAAGCTACTCTGATTGCATAAAACACTAATTAATGTTGGTCTCGGATTTGTCAGCAGCTCATAGGGTACGGTGCAAGTGAGACCAACTGACCCATGCAACCTCAGTCAGGAAGTTTTTTAAAGGGGAATAGACACGGAAGGTGTAATGAAAAAGGAACAAATACAATTAAAAAGAAATAACTGTTTCTTTTAAGACAAGTCAATGATCACCTTTCCACCGCTTCCTTAAGCAGATGCTTTGACTTCTAGGGGGTTTGGTTAGCGGGATTTACAGCTGCTCCAAGTTCCTTAACAATCCTTAACACTTAACGGGGGTTAATTCTTACATGGTACGTAGCATGCACAGCCACAAATCACATCCAGCAACTGCTCTCAAGGGCAGCTGAGATCTTAGAGAGAACATGGTCTTGGGAGGGGTCAGTCTAAAGAAAAAAAAAAAAAAAAAATCCAGTCAGGTGCGCCGCTCCTTGGGGTTTCCAAGAGGAAATCCTCTAAAGCAGTTCTGAGACTGCACTAAGCTGATTTAATCTGCTCACTGGAACAAGAAGGAACATGCAGCCAAGAATAAGGTTACAATCAAAAAGCACAAGAGAAACAGCAAAATTCAGAAGTCAGCTGAGCCCTTGCTAGCGCGGACAAGCAATCTTGACTCCCTCACCATGGAAATCAGAGGGACAGCTACCAAAGCAACCAGTCTCTGGCTGGATTTTGTCAGATAAATCAAGCCAATGCTGGGAAGGAAGCTGTGGCTGCATACACCACAGAGCAGTTCTGTCACTATGGTTCTTCTTTCTCCTGGTCTCCAAAGCAACTTCAAAAAAGAGTTTGCTATGTTCTTATACAAACGGAATTGTGCAATGCAGCGCTAGGCAAACTCCCACAGGGCATGCATATGTCACTTGATAAGGATGATAAAACATTAAAAGGGGCACTGCAGTGTTCAACACCGCAACGGCCACACACCTCCTCCTGAACACCAGTGGCAGCCAACCCGTCACAGTTCCACAAGCTTTATTGGGGTGGTAGGCTGCATCCCACCCCTAGAACACACACCATTTCTCATTGCTCGGCATCACTGGCACCACCAAGCATTTCTAGGTACAGCTCAGAGCGAGCCTCAAGTCCTCCAAACAATGGAGTCACAATTTCTCTTGAATATAGTCCAGGAGGAACAGTTGGGATGAGTTAAACGGCATTCCCTTGGGAACATTAAATGCAACACTTCAATCCGTGCTGCACCTACCTAAGCCCTCACCTTCCACAGAAGTGGAGAAGGAGACTTAACATTCTTGTGAACTCACCTTAAAAAGGAACTGCTCCAAATTTTACAAGCGCTTTTTAAAAGGGAACAAGAATTAATCTTAAATAGAAAATTAAAAGTATTAAACGAGAGCTTCCAAAATGACCCTTCATCCCATGCTCACCATAAACAATCGCTAAGGTTTTAACGGCCGAATCGTGATGCAGATGATGTGCAGGCTCGAAGGCCCTCTCTGATCTTAACTATTTGGACAGAGCTCAAAATATTTCCAGGCAGCAAGCGCCTGGCTGTGTGCTGGGGGCTCTGCACAACACCAGAGCGTCCCTGTGCCCCCTTGCAGGCAAGAGCGGGGAGATGCCCATCATGGCTTTAGACACAGACCAAAGGAACCTACTGGAAGGAAGCCCAAACAACAGCAGTTATTCAACGTCTTCATTCCTGTTTGGCACTCGCTAAACAGAAGAGAATAATCTCCTTTTGCATGGATGGGGTGACCGTCACCTGAGAAGCCACGTTAGCTGCCTGTCAACTCCTACCAAACCTTCTAGAAACACGTACGGGCAGGCAGATGTGTTCCTCGCAGCTGGTGTCTTGCCAGTGCCCCCTCCAAATGCGGCAAAAGCTGCCAAAAGGCTTTTCGTGTGCTATATGAACTACGATTTCAAGAACCAATTAAGGACACGGGAGTCTTCCCGTAGGAACCTTCAAAGGTTTAGTCAGTCCCCATTGTAAAGATTCTCACAGAAGTGACAAAACATTTCTAGAAAAACGCAGCTCTAAGGATAAAATGCCCAGCTGCCAGGCACTTAGTGGCTCCGGGCTTAGATAAGCTCTCCAGCTCCAGAAAGGGAAGAAAGGGAAGAAAGGGAAGAAAGGGAAGAAAGGGAAGAAAGGGAAGAAAGGGAAGAAAGGGAAGAAAGGGAAGAAAGGGAAGAAAGGGAAGAAAGGGAAGAAAGGGAAGAAAGGGAAGAAAGGGAAGAAAGGGAAGAAAGGGAAGAAAGGGAAGAAAGGGAAGAAAGGGAAGAAAGGGAAGAAAGGGAAGAAAGGGAAGAAAGGGAAGAAAGGGAAGAAAGGGAAGAAAGGGAAGAAAGGGAAGAAAGGGAAGAAAGGGAAGAAAGGGAAGAAAGGGAAGAAAGGGAAGAAAGGGAAGAAAGGGAAGAAAGGGAAGAAAGGGAAGAAAGGGAAGAAAGGGAAGAAAGGGAAGAAAGGGAAGAAAGGGAAGAAAGGGAAGAAAGGGAAGAAAGGGAAGAAAGGGAAGAAAGGGAAGAAAGGGAAGAAAGGGAAGAAAGGGAAGAAAGGGAAGAAAGGGAAGAAAGGGAAGAAAGGGAAGAAAGGGAAGAAAGGGAAGAAAGGGAAGAAAGGGAAGAAAGGGAAGAAAGGGAAGAAAGGGAAGAAAGGGAAGAAAGGGAAGAAAGGGAAGAAAGGGAAGAAAGGGAAGAAAGGGAAGAAAGGGAAGAAAGGGAAGAAAGGGAAGAAAGGGAAGAAAGGGAAGAAAGGGAAGAAAGGGAAGAAAGGGAAGAAAGGGAAGAAAGGGAAGAAAGGGAAGAAAGGGAAGAAAGGGAAGAAAGGGAAGAAAGGGAAGAAAGGGAAGAAAGGGAAGAAAGGGAAGAAAGGGAAGAAAGGGAAGAAAGGGAAGAAAGGGAAGAAAGGGAAGAAAGGGAAGAAAGGGAAGAAAGGGAAGAAAGGGAAGAAAGGGAAGAAAGGGAAGAAAGGGAAGAAAGGGAAGAAAGGGAAGAAAGGGAAGAAAGGGAAGAAAGGGAAGAAAGGGAAGAAAGGGAAGAAAGGGAAGAAAGGGAAGAAAGGGAAGAAAGGGAAGAAAGGGAAGAAAGGGAAGAAAGGGAAGAAAGGGAAGAAAGGGAAGAAAGGGAAGAAAGGGAAGAAAGGGAAGAAAGGGAAGAAAGGGAAGAAAGGGAAGAAAGGGAAGAAAGGGAAGAAAGGGAAGAAAGGGAAGAAAGGGAAGAAAGGGAAGAAAGGGAAGAAAGGGAAGAAAGGGAAGAAAGGGAAGAAAGGGAAGAAAGGGAAGAAAGGGAAGAAAGGGAAGAAAGGGAAGAAAGGGAAGAAAGGGAAGAAAGGGAAGAAAGGGAAGAAAGGGAAGAAAGGGAAGAAAGGGAAGAAAGGGAAGAAAGGGAAGAAAGGGAAGAAAGGGAAGAAAGGGAAGAAAGGGAAGAAAGGGAAGAAAGGGAAGAAAGGGAAGAAAGGGAAGAAAGGGAAGAAAGGGAAGAAAGGGAAGAAAGGGAAGAAAGGGAAGAAAGGGAAGAAAGGGAAGAAAGGGAAGAAAGGGAAGAAAGGGAAGAAAGGGAAGAAAGGGAAGAAAGGGAAGAAAGGGAAGAAAGGGAAGAAAGGGAAGAAAGGGAAGAAAGGGAAGAAAGGGAAGAAAGGGAAGAAAGGGAAGAAAGGGAAGAAAGGGAAGAAAGGGAAGAAAGGGAAGAAAGGGAAGAAAGGGAAGAAAGGGAAGAAAGGGAAGAAAGGGAAGAAAGGGAAGAAAGGGAAGAAAGGGAAGAAAGGGAAGAAAGGGAAGAAAGGGAAGAAAGGGAAGAAAGGGAAGAAAGGGAAGAAAGGGAAGAAAGGGAAGAAAGGGAAGAAAGGGAAGAAAGGGAAGAAAGGGAAGAAAGGGAAGAAAGGGAAGAAAGGGAAGAAAGGGAAGAAAGGGAAGAAAGGGAAGAAAGGGAAGGCTGCTGTCCCCGCCACCAGGGATTCACTATCGTCCTCCTTAGACACTTGCTTTAAGTCCGTCCCCCCGATACCATTCTACTTCTGCCAACATGGGTGCAGCAGTAACACCGTTTGGTGACAGCCTGTTACACAGCTTCAGGGCTGGTCGTCCCCCTTCACCTGTGCGTTGCACAACCACCTGAACCGGTTCAGCATTTCTTGCAGTCACGCTTTCCATCAGACTGCACAGCAGGCATACGCAGCCACCTCCCCGCGTCCCCCCATCCCCCTCTTCCTCAGCCTTCTGTGTTAAAATATTACAACACTGTACCAATTGTGCCAATTAACTTGCTCCCATATTCTTTTAGTTTGTGTATTTTAAGCCAAGCAAAATTAGAAGTTCTTTCCTGGAGACAACTGAGGGGGAAAAGGAAGCGTGCTGCTCTCCTCCCAGAGGAAGGATAAGGTTTTGCTTTCTCAGCTCCTTTTCTATTTCTACTGCTTTTGGATGCTCTTGTATTCCGTTGTGTCTCTGCATGGCTTCCCCTTCATTTTCTGATCAGAGATTCTGCAGACTCTTCACAATTTCTGTATGTCCCTGAGGAAGCACATGGTTTAGTATTTTAGTAAGAAAAGAACTTTTTCTTACTCCTACAGCAATTGGCGTGGCAGCAGGAAGAATAATTCAGTGGACACACTCCTGGTAGCAATGATTTACTTCTAGATGCTCTCAATGAACAAGCTGGTACTTTGCGCAGAACGCACTGCTTACGTGCCTGACCATCCACCTGAAGTCACAAGGACTGGCTGGAACAATTCACATGGAGTTTTCTCCACCCTTGAGACTACCTGATCCCAGAGCTGCCCCAACGGAAGGCAGACAGAAGTACCCAGATGTTAACATCACTACGGTGACACAGACTGTTAGAGAATCTAACCAAATGCCTTGCAGTGGCATCTCAGACAATTATTCTGCCCCATACCAGGGTACCCCATGCCATGGCTGTACAGCTGTCAAGAACAAATGGCTTACTCTGGCAGAAAACATTGAAAATGACCTAATCTGGGCATAATTCGCTTTAGGGAAGCAAAGAAGCTATCATTTAAATAACAACAATTACTTCAAAAGAAGTCGTCCATGGAATTTTTTTAAAAGTGACAATAAAAGCCCTCGTGAGCAAGGCCACATTGTAATTTAAAAGAACAGGTGGGATCTCCTCTACTTTCTAGCACATGCTCCTGATGAATGGCCTTTCTATTTTATTCACCCCTTCATTCTGAGGATAAAAAAAAATATGATATTCTAATATAAACCCCATCAAAGCCACAGAACACAGGCTGGGGTACAATCACAAATAGTCAGTTGTAATAGTGCAAAGACACGCAGTCTTTCTAGTAAAGCCAGTTTCTTGTCAGAAGGAGAATGACAAAAAAATTAATATTCAGTTCCCCTAGACTAACACAATATCAACATTACACATAAAAATGAGCCTGGTTCTTTTTCTTTCGAAGTCATGAACAAAGTTCTGCAGCTTCAGTTAAAGCTGAATCAGGCCTTAAGCTAGCGAGGTGGGCTGTGGGAGGGTTTTGTACAAGGACTTGTTAAGTGTAACTCCAAATTCATGCTTAGAAATAATACTATTCTATGGAAAAGTCAAGGGTTGGGTATTTTTTCAGATATCAAATTTTCACCTATGAACAGTCTCCCCTTTTATTCTCTATGATCAGTAACATGTGAATCGCACAAGAACTCAAATAAAATGTACTTGCATCACTTTCAGAAAGGCTTTTCTGAAGGCTTGTCAAAACACAAACCAAAAAAATTACTACCCTGCTTTCACATAAGTGACTTGGTTGGGCACTTCTGGCCCCCCACCCCCCACCAGGAAAATAACCTGCCACCACACAGCCACACAACCACTGAGCTACCCAGCCCAGCTGTGCCTTGGTCCCACTCGTTCCACTTCACATATACTGAGCACGAATTTACTGTTGCATTTCAGAAATGCTCTGAAATCACCTTCCTGGTTGTTCGGTGGAACAAACCTGTTTTTCCACTGGCTATTTTTCAGGTGACGAGTTCACCACGCAGCACCGCAGACATCTGGGCAGCTGATAGGGAAGGCAGAGGAAAACAAAAAAAAGAAATAATAAGTGTGTAATCAGGGCAGGGGGGTGGTACAGGCAGAACTGCTTCCTGCAGCAATGCCAGGCACTCAGCGGAGCTTGGGCTCCTACTGCAAGACCTGCAGAAACCATGATTTTCAGAGATTACCTGGGATATTTGTGAAACACATCAAAAGGCACTGAAGCCTCACAGCAAGCCAAGTAAACCTGCCCTCCTGGGAGGGATCGATCTACAGCTATTGTAACAGCCACGCCGGAACAGCACAACTATTTTCCAGGCAAGTTTAACAGGCTGAGGAGTATGCTTTCCTCTAATGCATTCTGTGATGCTGTTTCATAAGCTATTGATTATTTCAGAACAACTACAATCAAACATACAAAAATTGGTCTCTACTTTGCTGAAGGAAAGGTTTTGAGAGCTGCTGATGAAGGAATTCTAGCAGTAGCGATGACCTGTCTCTAAATCCTTTCTTAAGCAAGTATAAATCATTGGGGCTTTTTTGGTTGGTTGTTTTTGGGTTTTTAAAGTAAATAGGATGCCAAGACAAAGAATTTCAGAGGTGCTTTATGCTTGCTCTTCCATAACCCAGGTATCTCAAATTGAGACAATAAAACCGTACACAGCTTAAAACAAGCTTTCACGAGGAACGGCAAGCAAGCACACACGCTTTCATTATAGAGGAAACCTGCCGCTAACGACATCATTCACACGATCCTTTCCACACAGACGGACACTTCCCGAGCCTGACATCTGCTCCACAGGGATGCGATATGCTGCACCTTTGGTGCTCTCCCGCTGGGCACTGACTCCGGTTACTGGGAGCTACTGTTCCCTGGCGGATCTTCAGCCTTTCTAGAGGCAGTCATCATTCCGTTCAGGGAGAAGCCATGAAATCCTACAGTTTTCAGTCAAGCAACACTTCTAAATATTTAAATATTTTTATTAAATAAAAATCTCAAATTCTGTCACTCACCCAAATAATTAAGACCAACAAGCAGCAACATATTTTAACACATTAACTAAAACCCAAAGGTTTTCTAGGAGTGAAACGAGAGCAAACATGCTCCTCAATAGCAGGAAAGAAAGAGCAATCCAAATCAAAGGCTTTTTTCCAAGGATTTAAAAATTCAGCTTGTAGAAGTTCTGATACACTCTGAGGACATTGTTTTCAGTGATATTTTGCCATGCCTCTGACTTCAGTAGTAAATAACTGTGTCGCTTCCATTTATAGTACCATGTTCTTTAACATCACCAGGAAAAATCAGACTCAGGGAATGTCAGGGTGGGAAGGGAGCTCTGGGGACCACTTAGTCACCCCCCTGCCAAAGCAGGCTCTCCCAGAGCAGGTTGCAGTCGCATCCAGGCAGGTTTTGAACATCTCCAGAGAAGGAGACCCCACAGCCTCTCTGGGCAGCCTGTGCCAGTGCTCTGTCACCCTCAAGAGAAAGAAGTTCTTGCTCAGATTCCGATAGAACATCTTGTGTTGCAGTTTGTGCCCATTGCCCTTTGTCCTGTCAGCCTGAGAAGAACCTGGCCCCGGCCCTTAAGCTGTGTGCATGCACTGACGGATCCTCTCCAGCCTTCTCTCCGCCAGCTGCGCAGGCCCAGCTCTCTCAGCCTTTCCTCATAAGAGAGATGCTGGCAGATAACCGTAAAACATTATTAGACAAAATTATTCACTGATCACACAGCGATAACAAACTAATGTCCATTATCACACTGCTGGACGTTCTCGTTTAGCGGAAGATATTTTTCTATCACTCTCTATCACTTAAAAACGAGCACTAGAGGCGGCACACATTCACCAAAGATGCTACAGCCAGATACATGAAGGATGCCATGTCTTGTCAAGCAAGTGAAGGGATCAGGAGAGGTACAGCAGGTAGCAATGCAGGCGGGGGCTAACATTCCAATGTGGCCCTAACTAAATGCACTATTCTTTATCTTCATTTGCTTTTTCAGATATTGCGTTTGATTAGCGCTGCAAGAAAGGAGCTGAGAGTTTGTTTTGGTGTGCTGCAGATGCAAACGAAAGCAGAGCGCTAGCGATAAGCTCAGTCTGAACAAAGGGCACGCTGCCCGCTCCACCCCACCCAGGCTCTGGGCACCATTGTTCCCAGGGACACACAAGCTCTGCCAGAGACTGCCCTGACAATACTGTTATGGTTACACAATATTAGCTTATTGCAGCATACTCGTATCAATAACAACGGCGTGGAAGCTGCAATAAGGCACACAGACTTACATCTGTGCTTTCCAATGTTCCACAACTATTCACAATGTTTTATTGTTGTGCTGCAGCAGACAGGAAAGAGGCTGCAGAAAGCCAAATCAGAGACCTTTCACGCAACTGTCTTCTTTCAACATCAAAATACTTATATCTTTCCTTTCTTCATCTGTGGCTTTGCTTTTTAACCAGCAGCAGGAAAATCTATGCCCTTGTCTAGTCAGAACACACTTAACTATTTTCCCCAAAACATCAAGTTATCCGACATGCTGAATTTCCAGTAAATCACCGCTCATCAAAAGCCACCACTGTTAGTTAATAACATGAATGTAAGTAAAAAGACATATTAGACAATAGTATTCTGTTTACACAAATAACTATTGCAATGCATTGTGAATCCTGAGGACATAAAAGCAATCCTTCAAGTACTTGCTACTTTTTGTTACACCACTTTTAAGGCCCAGAAAAGTAACCAGACTCCTAGAAACAAGTCTAACACAGCTAAAGTAAAAATGCAAACTAGTTTGTTACAACTCTATTCCCTCCATTATATGGTTTATAATGTTCAAGAAATATTTTAGTTCATGTTGTGGTCCATGTTCTGGAATACCAGCACCAGGGAGTTTTTCTTCTGCCTGCTGCTGTTAAAAGATTGCCTAATGTAGATCTGGATGTACAAATATATTGTCCTTAATACCTACAGCCTCTTGAATTGGGGCACAGAGAGAACATTTTTGTAACTCAAATGACGAAATGCATATTTTAAAAAAATCATTTAAAACCCCTGAAAGTATGCAATAGTATCTGAAGCAAAGAAAACAACCTTAAGGAACAAAATAAGATTGCTATTCTAGAGTTTGCAACAACTAGTGGATTGAAAACTACGTACAGCATTTGAACTGGTTATGAGATCGTCTTTCCTAAGGGGATGGGGGAGGCAACTTTACAGATGTACTAAGCATAAGTAGTTCTGCATCAGTTAGCCAATATTCTTTCTCCTCTACTTAAGGCACTGACACTTGCCTCTTGAGTCCTCCTGACCTTTGTTGTTTCACCAAAAATGACTACTGGAACCTCAGTACAACCAAAAGCTTGAAAAATTAACAATGTCACAAGTCTGCCATTATCTCTTTATGAAGAACTTGCTTTAAATAGTCAAATAAAAAAGCGATGTGCAGTTTAAGGGCATAAACATCTGTCTCCCAGAGGTTCAGTCATAATAACGCACTACAGAATTAGGATCACTAAGAAGCAAGAATATGGAAAAAAGCACCGTATTTGCAGTCACATCCATCTGTCTTTAGTTTTTTTAATTAAGGAGCATAAATTACGTTGCAAAAGCATGAATCAAGCTTTTCAAGCTTAAGCATCTGACCATCCAGGCAGAGTCAACAAGTACCCTGGATGCTGCTTACGCACCTGCAATGCAGATCAAGATGGACAGTCCGGGCCTCGGGGCTCCTGTTCCCGCCCCTGGCCGGGCCGCACACGATTCCGAGGGCGAAGGGAGCCCCACAGGCTGCCCGGGGTCGGCAGCACCCGCCCCCCAGCGCCGTCCCACCCGTGTCCTGCGTGGGGACACGGAGCATCGCTGCGGCTGGAAGCTCTGGGTGTCTCAGGCCGCCCCGCACTCCCCTGCTGCCATTCCCGCAAACGACCGCCACCCCCCGCGGGGTGCCCCCCCCGCGGTACTCACGCAGACGACGCTGCTGTCACTCGCTAGAGCCCCGGAAGGCTGCCGAGGGGGCCAGGGTGCACGGCCCGCCCGGGGGGGGGAACCCGCAGCTCGGCTGCGGCCTGGCCGGGCGGTGCGGGGGGCGCCGTGCCCCGGGCCGGGCGGGGAGGAGCGGCCCTGCCCTGCCCTGCCCCCGGCCGGAGCCCCGCTCGGAAACGGCCTTCGCTGCTGCTGCTGCGGGAAAGGGGGCGCCTTGGCCCAGCGGCCCCGCACCCCCCGCGGCGGAGCCCCCCCCAGCCGGCACAGGGGCCGGGGCCGCCTCCCGCCGCTGCCGCAGAGCGGCCAGGCCCGCCACCGCCGCGGGGAGGGGGCCGGCGAGCCCGAGCCCGGGCTCGGGGTGCGAGGGGGAGGCCCCCGCCCCTCCCGGAGCGGCGGTGCCGCCCGCCCGCCCCACACCCGGCGCGGCGGTGCCGCCCGCCCGCCCCACACCCGGCGCGGCGGGGGCGATGCCGTTAGCTCCCCCTCAGCGGGCGGAGGGGACACGGTGCCCCCCCCACCCCCGCCCCTCACCTGCTCAGCCCGCCGCGCCGCCCCCCGCCGCCAGCCGCCCCCCGCCGGGCCCGGCGCTGCCCACGCCCCCCGCGCTCGCCGCCAGCCCGGAGCAGCCGCGGGGCGCCCCGCGGGGCCGGCACTTACCGGCCGGGGTGGGGGGGGGCCGGGACACACCGGGGGCGGCGGCGCAGGCGCAGGTGCGGCTGCGGCACCCGGGCCCGTCGCTATGGCAACGGGGGGGTCAACGCTGTCATCGGCCGCGGCCTTATCCCCGCCCACGGGGGGGGGGGGGGGGGGGCGCTGCCCCGCGCGCCGGGGAGCGGACAGCGCGTGCGCTCACCTGGCGGCGCGGGGGCGCGGGAACGGCGCGTGCAGGGTGTGCGCGTGCCCGCGGGGGCCTGCGGGGAGAGCGGGCGCGCGAGCGGCGCGCGAGGGGCGCGCGGGACCGGGGCCGTTCCCGCGCCCCAGCAGCTCGCGGCCGCGCCGGTGCGTTCCCCGCCCCCCCCCCCGCGCTCTGCCCGACCCCCCCCGGCCGTGCCCCCGCCGTGTGACCCCAAGCCGCCCCCCCGCCCGCGCCCCCCCCCGCCGTGCCTGCCCGCAGGGTCCTTGTGCCCCTGCCCGCTCCCCATCAGTCCCTGGGGAAGGGGCTGCGCGCGGCACGCGGGCAGGTTTCTGGCGGATGCACCCACGTTGGGGCGGGAATTGCGGGCACGGACAGATCGGGATTGCCCCCCCCCTCACCCCCCTCACCCCCTCCGTCAACACGCACAGAAGCAGCCTGCTCGTGTTTATCAGCCCCGCAGGTTTGCAGACGGTGTGTTTTCTGTTTGCAATGCAAAGGAAAGACTTCAAGCAAATCACTGCAAAATTAAGAGGCAGAAACTTGATTTTTCAAAGCAGCCAGCAGAAAAGGCCGATTACAGTTAGGATAACTCCCAGAGGAAAAAAGAAGCCCTGTACGCGGCATGTCACTGTTTCACACCTTCACCGAAAGCAAAGTCGGGGTTAAGTTGCAACCTGGTGGCTCTCGGTACCTTCCACCTTACCTGTGAAGAACTGGAGGATGGACCTACATGTGCTTTGCACCTTGCAGCTGCTCAAGCTGGGGAAAATGGGGCGCGACGTAGCCTGGAGGGAAATACTTTTAAGCAAAGTTTGTTTGTTCACAGCCAAGGCTGAAACCAAAGGCGACAAGTTTTAAACGGGCGTTCAGAACGAAGGCGGGTGCTGGGGAGAGCTGGGTGCACGAGTGGCGCTGCGGAAAGGCCCTGCAGCAGGGGGGAGCAGGCGGCTGTGTCCCACCAGCGTGGGTGGCCATGAGCCCTGTCCCCAGGGCACCTCCCCAGCCCTGGACCCAGCACCATGGCTCCTGGTGAATCCCAGTGGATCCCAGTGGATCCCTCCTTAGGGCACCTCTGTGCTGCAGCTGCACAGAGTGATGCTGACCCCAAGCGCTGGCTGGGCATGTCAGGCGGGCACAGACACAAGGAACAAGCCCTCTCCTGTTCGTGGTTTTCCGACTGTTTTATCTCAGATCCATCCAGCTTTTTCTATAAAATGTGGACTCTTAATTTAGGATCCCATTAGGTGACGAACGAGTCTGAGAAGCTGATTCAGTTAGGGCTTGTGCCAAAAGGGAAACGCATTTGCTCTTCAGATCATTCTGGCAGGAAGGCCCGAAGGATGTTAAATCCAGTATGGATCCCTAGTAACCTAACACAGATGAAGGAAAAACCCCTGGTGCTGGTGGAAAGAAAGTGCTTTTAATAACGGGGCTTTACAATGCGACATTTGTACAGCAGAAATACACCCCTGTACCCCACATGAGGAAAACGTGTTGGAAACAAAGGGGTGAAAATAACACCCATTCAGGAATAAAGCTGGAATAGTCCCTAAGGATTTTTTTTTTTTTTTTGCCATGTCCCCATGGTTTCTCTGAACTTCTCACTTCTGCGAAGCTTCAGCCTGCAAATGTCACCTCGATTTGTCACCCTGATTTGTCACCCTCCAGGCTGCTGTTGCTGTGGCAGCACCCGCTGCCCCTCGTCAGGTAAGCAACCCACTGAGCTGCCCCAGTTTCTTCATGTTCAAAATGGAAATGTCTTTGTCTTGCAGGGTGCTGCGAGCATGGTAATTATGCATCATTAATATCTGCAAAGCTCTTTAAAAACCTTGAAAAGGAAAGTGCTGTGTAATATAGTTAATTATAGCACAGCAACTTCTCTTTGCAGGGAGTTGGGCTGGAGGAAGCCCTGGCCCCGATCACAACTCCTGCACCTTGGAGATGGCCAAGGGCTCGTCCCCAGAGATTCAAATCCCCTGTCCATCAAAGTGCAAACGCAGGGCTCTGAGAGAGGAATGTTTTACAGTAAAATCTCACATTATTTATGTTCCACCAAAATCAGAGATCACAAAAAGCTATGATACGATGTGCAGCAGCCCTGTGTCGCCTGTGGGTTGGACCTCCAGCCTGACTGTCAGTGCTTCATGCAGGTACAACTTTCTGTGAAGACTGCAGGCGTCCTTCCAAGGACTGGCACTAAGCACCCCAGGGTCAGCCAGAAAATCCCCGGGGAACCTGAGATCAAATCCAGACTTCCTGATTCCCATGATCTGACAGGATCAGGCAGAAAATTCAGCAAGTGGACTCCAGACCTGAGGACCTCCGAGTCCTGCCTGCACTTCAGTTCAAAGACCTCTCTCCCTATAAAGCCAAAACAGTTACTATTAATTAGATCAGTGTGGCTGAGATGGGAATCTGGGATTAGCTTCACATTCACCCTGTCGGGAGGAGACCGTGTCTCTCCTTGCAAGCAGGCAGCCCGCAGGTTGTTGCAGGTCCTCTGCTCTCGACAGCAGCGTGCTGGGGGGAGGACAAGGGAAAGTTATTGCGCACAGCCTTTCCCAGAGCTTGGCACCGAGTCGGGAACAACAGCCAGGATGAAATTCAACCAAAATGTTAAAATCTGAAGGGTGATGTGATCCCTCCCTGTTCCAAAAGGCAAGATTTTAAAAATCAGAACCAAATGGACCTAAGTGAGTGTGTATATAGAGAGAGTGCTGTGCTAATCCTTATTTAATACCTTTGCTATCAGGCATCCTATTGGAGAAGCATCAGTTAAAATACTCAAGGCCTCATTCCGCTCGGTGATGCTGGCCAAGCCAGCATTCCCCCCGCAGGGCTGTTCTTCAGGGCTGTCTTTGGTCCCTTTGCTGCATCTTACCAACAGCCTCTGAGATAATTAGCAGTCATCAGATGAGGTCTAATTTTTAACAAACTTCTCCCTGCGTGGGAGAGGGAGGGGAAAGCTTAGTGGGGATGGCAGGAAAAGTCAGTGTCAGGGGGTGACGACAGGTCCTTTTATCATCCTCTGAAAAACAGCGACATTACCAAGGATTTATTTACAGAAGCTGGGAGAAATAAGGGAGATGCTGTCAGCTCCTTAAGGCAGAGACTGGTTTTAGTTATTGTTTTTCCTTTGTTTGCACAACACTTAGGCCAGTGGGGTTCCTGGTACAAGAGGAAGCCTCCTGCTGCAGAACAAGTAACATCTGATGACAAGTGTCGAAACTGAGGCTCAGACATCTATTGAGCAGCGGAACTGGGGGAAGCGGGTCAGACACCTAATCCAGCTTGACCCCCAGGGCTGGAGGAGCAGAAGGTGGGAGCAGCCTGCCATGAGCTGCACACACATCTCTGTTCATGGAGGGGGGCACAACACAGAGATCCTTCTTGCAACTCTGCTGCAGCGTGCCTTACCGCTAATGAAATGGTGCTGAGCAGAGTGTGGCCAGGCGTGTCCCCGCGGTGGCACATTGGCTGGTATTGCCTTAGTGGTCATTTGCTTTAGAGCAGGATGCTCAGGAGCATCAGCGTTTGTTTTTGGTACCAGAGAGCATCATCTGCAAATAGATCTGCCAGGCCTTGCTCTGAAAGTACGTACCGGTAGCTCCCTGCAGCAGCGGGCAGCCAGAAGGGTTTTGCATCCCTGATATCATACATTGCCCAGAAAGCTAATTTAGTGCAAGCTGCCCTTACCTCATCCATTAAATGTGCAAGTGAATTGACCTACTCCCTGAACATAAAACATCACTACAATTGCTGGCTGGGAGAAGGCACCAGCCCCTTACTCAGCTCCCTTATCTCCACTTTACCAACCAGACTCTTAGAAAATCCATTATTTTTCAGCATTAATTTGTGAGATGGATGTTAGCCAGAATTCTGTGATTGTACAAACAAGGGCAAAAGCAATTCCCGCCTTGCAATTAGATCATGGGCTTTTCCCAGGAACCTGGGGAGTAAGGGTTCTCATTGCAGTCAGGAAGGGTGTGATTAAGGCCCAGAACAGCTTTGAAACAGTTCTTCAACTAGGCAGCTAAACTTAGACAATCAGTACACAAAGGAAAAAGAACAGCCTAGAAATAAGAGAAGAGCAAACGTTTTTTTCTAGGGCAAAAAAAAGACCTGTGACATCTGCATTTTGTTTTGTTTTTAAGGCTTTTACACACACACACACAAATCTAGTCTTGTGTATATAAGTAATCGCTGCCAGGTTTCTATATGCATGCCCAGGCTCTGCCTACTATAGTCTATAAAAGCATTAGGAAAAAGGCCAGTGACTTCTATGTTCAGGGAGGAAAATACACATACCTGTCCGTTTTGTCAAACCCACTGGATGTGCTGTAGCTATTACCGTGCATTAGCTCTCGTCACACACATTTACACACAAGCCATGATTGCTTCCTTTCAGGTCAGTGATAAAGCGGCTTTGGAGAAGCAGATTCACAGTGGGAGATGTGCCCTGGGGCCAAATAATCATTAAATTACCAGCATCAAGAAACCTACTGCAATGTGACTTGACAGTTGTATGGTACTAGTCCGAGGCTGTGTTTACTCTAGACTTTTTAAACCTGGCCTACACTGATTTTTTTTTTCCCCTCTGAATAATATCCCATCATTGCTGCCACATGAGTTCATTTCCATGGCAGACAGAGGAAAAGACAAATCACTGCAGTTGTCAATAGCTGAATCCGTACCATCATCTCAGCAGGCTGATACCTGCCTCCGCCAGCAGTACAGGCAAATGGGGGGGAATGCAGAATCCTCTCTGCACCTGAGAGTAAAGCTAAGCACGTAAGACAGTACTGGGCTAAACGACTGCAGGGTGTCCAGCGCATCATCCCAGAAAGTCATCCACTCCGTGCTTTATACTCCTGCTCTACACTCAGGTGAGCCTGATCACCTTGCACACAACCAGCCCTCCGCTGCCACAGTCCTCCTGTTTGGTTTAGGATCTTACCGAGTCTTTCTATATTTTGTGTTTATGTAACAGTTAGTTAGAAGAACATTTTGATTCTAAGGAGTTAACCTCCATGGTGGAATTATGTTAACACTTATTAACCAATGATGTATGAATCGCTGTACTGCTTATTATCAGAGACTGTTCCTTGAAGTCCTTATGCTATAGACCTTAATAGCCTTAGTCTTTACTCTCCAGACCATAACCAAAGCACCCAGGTTCTATTGTGTATAGGATGAGTTATTGGACAGCTTGGCAAGGCCAATTTTCAGCCATCCAACTTGGCAACAAAACTAACTTTTAAGGTGTCCTGAAGTGAACTACCTTCATTATAATACTAAAACTCATGCCCACAGGTCAAGACAACCCTTGCCCAGGTGAAGACCCTTCCCCTGCGCAAGCATAGTAACAGAGAAGGGTGACACAGCACATATTACAATTCTATGCAAATTTCTAACCAATCATTGTAATTGGGAGTGTATGACCTTGTAATTTCATGTATGAATGTAACGGTGAAATCTACACAGGTGGGCTTGGTGTGTGGAGATGCCACTGTGCACCCAGCACTGCAGTGAAGGAGCGCCTGCTTCTTAATGCTGCAGTGGTGTTCAGAGGTTTGATTCCCGATTTCCGTGACTCTCCATTGCCTCCTGATAGTAAGCAGCGCCCACATGAAGAGCTTTAAACCTGGCTGGAGAAAGAGTGGGAGAAATACAGGATTGCTTTTGCTGATAGGAGGTTCAAGGCGTGGAAATACTAAATAACCTGCTGGAGCGCACTGGGAAGCTGAGCTACATTGCCTGAGGGCCTGCCTCACATTTTAAGAGAGATGATCTCTATTCCTTTGGAACAGACCATGTTTACCCTCTGACTTGCAAAGAAAAGGGCTTTAAATGACTGGGAAACAACACAAAGATCTGAGCTTGCTTTATGAACCTCAACCAGTACTGGCCTGTAAGTGTAGCATTCCACCTCTGTCAGCTGCTCCACGGTCTCAAGGTGAGGAAAAATGTAGGGATTTTATTTTATCTTCCCTGATGGTGACTGGTAATGACCTGCGAATTGGTGTCATGTGTGGCTTTTTTTTTTTTTTTTTTTTTTACAGACTGTAAAATAATTAGGCCTGTTGGCCAGGTATAGTTTTGCTCCTTGCATCTGGGAGGGATTTTGTGCTTGCTGCCGGGGAGTGCTGTGTATCTGGGAATTGTAAAGATGTCTGTGGTTTTATTGCTAGATTTTTACAAACCTCAGGTTTGTATTTTTATTATGATTGCCGCTGTGAGGACATTTTAAGAAAGGCTGGGTTTCTCTTTGAGGTTGTGTTTCACTCTGCTGATCTTTCTCTTGGCATTTCAGGGAGTTGGGGGATACTGGCAAAACATACAGAGTAAGCAAAGGGGATCTCCTTCACCCCAGACCCTACCTTTGCAAAGTGGGGAGGCACAGGATGTTTTCCTTTATTAAATTAACACAGGCTTGGGCTGGTGTGAAGCAGTGTCTGAACAGAGCAGGGCATGCTGTGATGCTAACAGCCCGAGACAGCGCCATTTTCCTTCTCCTATCAGAGCTGCTGAATCTTTTCCCAGCCCTCATCCAAACCTCACATAACTACCTCACTCTTGGGGTAACAGACAAATTGCACGGGTGTTTAACTGTCGCCGTTTCAAACCTGTTTTCAGACTGGCAGGATTGTGTTTCAGGTTGGTTAAGCAAATGGTATGCAAAGAGGAAATCTCTCCCTTCCCTCTCTTACCTGAGGCTGATGGTGAAGTTGAGATGTGGAGATGTGCTGGCATTTGGCTGCTGTAGAACTCTAAAATTCTCTGTTGTTACTAGTCAAGGGAACTCTAAAACCTCACCGTCTTGCCTTGAAGATACGGAATGTGTTTCCGTTAGCTTGCTGAAAACACCGAAAAAGGCACGTAGGAACCTGTAGACAAGAAACTTGTGGTCAGTCTCGGCTCATATCTTTTTATTGTGTTCACTTTCAAAGGACTTCAAAGAACCTGGCAACTATTAAGGAGTTGGTGACAGAGCTGTAAATTGCATGGCAGCGTCCTGAGAAGAGCTAGTTTCAGTGTTTGGAAAGAAGGAAGTTAAAGTCAATTTACTTTACAAGCTGTTGCAAACACTCAGACCTTCGGATCGATAGGGTGAGGATAGGAACAGTTCAGGATAGAATAATTTTAGATGTTGGGAGTTATCCTGTGTTATTGATTGTCAGAGATGGTTCAGTGCAGGCACTGATAATGACAGTGCTGTAGTCACTGAGCCTTGAATAATGTATTCATGGGTACCATTAAAATGCTGTTGCTCATGTCCTCAACAGATTTTGCAGGGATTAATGCTGAGAAAACACCAGGATGAGAGGTTGCTTGACCAGTTGACTGGAGCCTTTGGGGGTTCAGGGTACTGGTTTTCCTTCTGGCCCTATCTTCAGTGAGGCAGTTCCCTTCTCCCTGCCCACCTCCTGCCTGGCCGGGACTGGCTCTGGCTGTAGGGTCTGCGGTGCCTGGAATGGCAGGACCCAGCTGTGGGTACAGGCTTCTTGGCAGCAGGGGGATGCCAGCAGCAGCAGATAATGACCCAGCTGAGTCCCTGGCTTTGCACAAACACAAAGCTGCTCCATCAGATACAGCCTGCGACCCTGCCACCCCTTCCCTGGGCCTTGCTGTGACACCCCTGTGACAGCAGGTCCATCCCTGTCCCCGGTGCAGGTTGTCCCTGGGCCTCCACACATGCCTGGGGCATGAACAGAGCCAGGCTCCGGGGAACATTTCTGAATAAAACCAGAGGAGATACAAGGCTTTGTATTTTGTTTTGTGTTTTTCCATATGGGGTATGGTGGTTTGGCATCTGCCAAGAGAACAGATTAAGAACAGATGGGGAAAGATGTGAAACCCCGTTGATCTCCAAGGGATTGTTTCAGAAACACAGAGAAGAAATGCATGCTGGATTCTGGCCCCTGCTCTTACGTCCTTTCTGCAGGCACTGCCCAAAATGTGCGTCGTGCTGGTGAAGAGTTCCTCTGCTCCTGTGCCTTGGGCACCTCTGATCTCCTGCCCCCCCTTGTGCAGCTGCCCCCCTTGCAGCCTCCTCCACCTCAGGCCTTACCTGGGCTGTACCGGGGGACCCACTTGGGGGTCCCCCCAGCAATGGGGCTGTGAGGAGAAGGGCTGCACCCTGCCCTGCCCCCACAGCCAGAAGGCAGAGACCCTGACACCCCCCCCCCCCCGCCTTGCTGCAAGCAGCCGGCTTGTAACTGCATTTCACGCTTCGTTTATCGTCCAACTTTGAAACAAACCGAGGTCACAGACTCCACAGAACTCTTCCCTGCTCCGATGCTGGCCCTGGCCGGGGTATCACCACATGCGCTTTTTGCTCGCAGCCAGCAGAGGACACTTGCTTTCTTTGCAAAGAGTTCGCTCTGCACTTGGATGCACCAAAGCAAAAGAGGGAAAGATTCAGGGCTTGGCCACACGTGGGCACTGGAACAGCAAGGGATGGGCTGTCCCAGGCTGCTTTCCAGCCCCAGGGCTCTCTGGTGATGCCTTTTTCCTTGGCCTTTCATGAGAAGTTTGAGATGTGCCTGCAACACGCTGTAAACCCTGCAGGCTGGCTGCGCCCGGGTCCCTGGGGTGTGTGAGCGGCTGTCCCGTCTGCGCTTTGCAACCCCCAGATGTGGCGTTACCGGGCTTTGCTTGGGAGCACGTGACTCCGTGGGTGGCAGGAGGATGTGTGGGCAGACTTGGCATCGTGAGTGATGGTAGCAGCCTAGATCTCAGTGCAAAATGCAAAAACTTGGCAAACATTAAGTGACTGAGCTTGAACCGAGCTCTCTGTTGCAAGGCTGTGCAAGCAAATGAGCTTTAATCTGGATCAGATACGTAACTGCAGACCTGGCGCATTTGAGATTCAGATGGTGCTCAAGAGAGCATACTGAAGCCAAGCCAGGACTAATCCCTGACCTCCGCAGCCTGTTTGGCTGCTCCGATGGCCTGGAGGAACATTAAAGTTGCCCCGGTACTTGGCTGTGCGGCCCTTGGGTGGCTGAGCCGCGCAGAACCAGCCAGGGCTGGAGCCCACAGCCCCGCTGGGGCTCACACAGCCCGTGAGCCTTTTTGTGGCAGTGGATTGGCAGGATGAGAGGCACTCCGGGCTCCTGGGTGCCCAGCTTAGCCCTCTTCGAGGGAACGTCTCTGCCAAATGTGACCCGCAACCCTGTGCCAGTCTTTACTGCAAGCCTTGAATGCAGAACAGCAGAATCCGGCTCTCATCCCGCGAATGGCTATGGCCCTAAACTGCCCCGCTTCCTTTGGGGCTGGAATCATAATCAAGGGCACGGGGGTTTGCAGGGCAAGATCTGACTGTACGAGGTTTTGCACTGACCTGAGCATCTACCTGTCAATGTGCTCCTCCCACTTTTTCAGGCCAGCCCCGTTAGTTACCCCTCGTGCCTCGGGGGAGAAGGGTGCTTGAAAAGGCTGGGTTTGTTTACACTAACATTTTTTAATTGTAGGTTACTTTTCATTTAAGGGCTGCTACTGGCTTTCCCTGGCTCATGTGGAACATTGGCATGTTTTCCTTCTGGTAATTTATGGGAAGGGAACCAACAGAAGGAGAAAGAATAAAAATTAAACCTCTGTGGGGAAGCCATGACATGTGCAGGCCACCTCTGCAAACGCTACACCCACTGCGCTATGTAAAATCGTCACAGTTATGTCTGACCACTAAGCAGTTATCTCTTTAAATCATCTTCTTTAGGGACGTGGGGACCCATACAGAGAAAATGAGGTCAGAATAGTTAAAAGCTATGTATAGCAAGTCTGTGCCTCGAGAAATAGGTACACACCTCGGGTCCTGAATGATGCAGCAGGAGATGTCCACTGTACTATGCCTTCCTCTTCTGACTATTCTCTGTATTTGAGGGAAATATAGATTTTACTCCTGGACCACAAAGGAAATCTTGGTCTTAAATGAGCCATCGAGCGCAATACGTGGAGCTGTAAAGGCAACACAGACAAGTGCGCAGAAGAACATACTGAAGTTGTGGAGAAAGCACTTCTGCCTTTCACCACAAATGGGCCTCAGTGTAGCTCTCCTGAGGAATACCTGAAAAATGTGGAGCCTTCCCCACATGGAAGCGTCACTCTGTGGGCTACGTGGTGCTGGAGCTGAGCCTGAGCATGACCTGTGGACTCTGCACCTCACCTGGGGCTCCCACGTCTACCACAGCTCTTGCTGACATTGCAGGAACAACCATAGCTACAAGCCACCAGGCTCCTTCACCTCCCATTGATCCCAGGCTGCCTGTAACTGGGACCAGCTGTAGGAGAGGACCCAGGAGTTCCCACCTGGCTCTACAATAAAAAACTGTCTCCATCCCAGAACCAGCACAAACCAAATCTCTGGCACAACATGAGGGATTCATTTCCAGCCCAGCGGAGCCAGTGCTTGTGGTAGCTGAAGCGCCCTGCTAATCAGCAGAGAGATGAGGTACAGCAGACATGCAGGCGGACCTTGAGTCCATAACATGGGCCAGACCCTGCTCCGGTCATAAAAGTCCCACATTTGGCTTTAAAGATTTGTTAGCTGGAATTAAGCAGCTTTCTGGTCCCTTTCTGGTCACATCAGCTAGATGTAACAATCCCTCCTAGCCCATTAACAAAAAGAGCTGGCAAGCCTAGATTTGATGATTGTCTAAACAATATGAAGAGGTGGTGATTTGCTGGTGATGTGTAAAAACAGGCAACAAATCAGCTGGCAACATGCACTGGACTGAAATTAAATCAAAGCAAAAGGCAGATGACTTTGAACAGGCTCCAAAGGTCATAGAGAAGCAAGCAAAAACTGATAAAGTTCACAGGAAAACAGAGCAAGCAGAAGGAGCACATCTTTTTGGCACCGGGAGCTGTTGGCATCTGACTCGCAACAAATGTATTTCTGAGTTAAGAAAATAAATTTATCTGGAGGAAGGCTGGAGGTGTAAAAAGGAAAATTAACTGGTGCATCTAAGCCTGCCTATTTTAGCACTGGGGAGGGCGTGCAGAAGCCATGGTGCTGGGAAAGGCTGAGCTGCAGTGGAGCTTCAATGCTGCAGGAGGCGGGTGGCTGTCCCCCACGGTGGGTGCAATGGGTTACAGCTGCAGGACTGGAACTGTGCCCCATCAGTGCTTCCCACTGTCCCAGCTCTTCATCAGTCACGGGAAAGGACCTACCTCACACCGTACAGCCTGCTCGAGAGGGTGGCTCTTGTGTAAGAGACTAATGTAGAAGAAACCAGCCCCAGCATTAGAGCTCAGAGGCCAGCAGTCCTTACATGAGGCAAGATATAACCGCTAATAAGAAAGAAACAAAAAAGAGCCTTTGCATTGAGGACATAAAATAGTGGCGCACCAAAGTCAGTGGAAAAAGCACACTCAGCCCAGTGCAGGGAACTCAGAAGCTACGAACAGCAGGGCAACCTACCCCCCACCCCCCCACCCCCCGCCCCCCCAGTGGGATGCCTGAGCAGGAGGAGGATATGAGTGCTAAGTCTGTACTTCCCTAATTACAGGATCTGCTTAGCTGTGTTATGTTCCATGCAATATCATTGCAACACACAAATTTTCACCTTTTGGCACTTTGATTGGTACAGAATTTATCTCTGCAGCTTGGGGCTGGTAGCAAATCCTTTTCAGACACCTAACAGGGATAAAAAAGGTAGAAAAAGTGGAAGTCTCCCCTTCTCTCTTGGCCTTTAGCAAGGGCAGAATCCAGCCCCCATAGTACCTCCTATGCATTTTCCTTAGCATTGCAGTAGGAAGAGCAGTAGTAGGCTTGAAGCAACCAAGCCTGGAGAAACGGGAAACACAAAAGGGAATGTTTTCCACCAGTTCCTCCCAGTTCTGTGACATGAAGAGTTCAAATCAGTGTGTGGGTCACAAGCTCCCATCAGTCCCTTAGGGATCTGAGTTCTTGTGGGCATCTGCTTCCCACAACCAGCAACCCTCAGCATGGACATCAGAATACACCAGCCCACATGCCAAACCAAGAGCTTCTGATTGCCCCCAGCTAATGGCACTGGGATTTTGGGACCCATGGGAGAGACCCCGATGAAAGTCCCAGCCTCAGGCCTGTTTGAAATGGCTTGCTTTTGTAATGCAAAAAAATCCTGCATCCTCCAAGCCCCTGCATGCCCCCTGCCAGGGGGTTGTGGGGGATACACGGCTTCACGTGAGGGAGTGATTGTATCAATGCTGTCTGGTCTGGGTGGAGGAGTGGGTGGCGGGTGATGCCACTTCCAATTCCTAGCAGGAATCTGGACGTGTCTGTGCTGGGAAATTGCAAAATAGTACATTGTGCTAATTAATGCCAAACAGGAGGGCTTTGGATATACATCATCAGAATAACCTTTAGCAACCACTAGATGCCTTCCATCCATGGCTGCCTCATAAAGAGCATTTATATTTATGACGTGGCAGTGGAAATACATCTCAAGAGCAAACTGCCCAGCGCGACCATAATGCCGAGTTAGGATTAAATTGTCTAACGTGCACAGAATGAAACACCACTCCGTTCATTCATGCTCCAGAAGTGCTATTTTCACCACTGGCAGCTCCTGCTGCACTAACTAAAATACTTCTGATCCAGTCCAACAAGTTTTTTTTCCAGGTTTGCTTCTCCACAGTGAAACCACAGACCGTGCTATATGGAAAGCTCTGAGCCTTGAAAAGTCTAGAGTTACTGTAGGTTGCAGCGGTTGGATTTGATCCTAAAACAATGAAACAAAATGTGAAAAAGACACAGATGGCTGTCGCCTCTGTGCCATTTGGAGTGGTTTTTGGTTTCTAGCCAGTCAGCCCCATGCCACAGTTATGCAAATAAAGGCAGCAAAGTAAAAAAATGCAGTGGTATACACATCTCTAACAGACTGTGGCACAAGGGATAAAATAGCTGAGTGTTTTTGAAGACAGTGAAAAGATCACCGCACCAGCTTGAAGGACAGAGGATTTAAGGACAGGGGATCAACTTTTCCTTCACTTAAGGCAAAGGAGGCTTTGCTATGGCTTCTGATGCACATGTACCTGTGTGCTCACGGGCATGTAGAAGCCCAAAAGGCTGGTGAAGCCTGAGAGCTCTCCTCTGAGACTCAGCCCTGGGGGAGCTGGTTGCTTGTCCTGTCTTTGTAACATCGAGGCCTTGGGATGGGGACGCTCACGTGGAGTGCAGCGCTGCTGGGCTGATAACGAACAGCAACAAGAGGCAGAAAAGGGGGGAGCCTGACGAGGAGCAGAATAAGAAGCCATGGGAAAGCAGTTCAGATTGCCTTGACTGAGGGTGCACCACCAAGGTCCAGACCTTGAATTCCGTGTGGTGTAAGGGGGTGTAAACAAAACTGCCTCCTCTTACTCCAGGGCTGGATTTAGCCCTGTGGTGAATTTCAAGAAGAAACAAATGGGTGAGACTGGGCTGCAGTCCCCCATTAAAAATGCTGTTCTCCAGTGAGACACCAGTAAGAGAGCGGATTTTAATCTCTGATAATTAAACTCCTAATCAACCCTTTTCTACAAATGCCCAATGGTTTCCTTCTCAATCTCTTGTGAGGATGGGGAGGCTTAGAAATTTAATACAATTCTGTGGTTAAGTTAAACATCAGGCAGGTTTCAGACTATGCTTTACTAGAACCAGATGAATTTCTAAGCTCAAAATCCAGCATACAGAATGCTGATTAAGTTTGATCTGGTGACCATCTGTCCTTGTGTTTGTAGTATGAGTAGCTAAATGAAATTCTGGGAAAAAAAGGGTTATCTAAAATACACAGAGGATAGAACAAATTGAAGAAAGCCCTATTCACTGTTGCTATGTGAATCTTCTCAGCAAGAGGGGAAGAATAGGTTAGTCTCTGAAGTTACATATGCTCAAGTTCACTTTTTTGACTCTTGGAAGCTGAAACATCAATCTGTAACTTTTGCTTTAATTGTGTCTTGTGAATTTTCCTTTAACTGCACACTAAACCCAAGCAGACAATAAATTGAGTTCTGGTAGTGGGAAATGTTTCACTGTCAGAGAAAGTCAGTACCTTGGAAGGTGTCAACTGGTGCAACTCGATGGAATTTCCCACCCCTTCCAATTCCACTTGGGCCAGTAATCACCACAAATTTCTTCCCCCCTCCTTCATCCTTATATCTATGTATCTATCCATCTCCTTACTTAGATAGAGCAAGTGAAGACAAATTATGAATGATAGCTTGATAACAAACCAAAGGTCATCAAAGAGCAGAGGTGATGGTTGCTAGGCTTTTTTCTGATCATAATGGAAATTTGCTGGAGAAAAGAGCAGTAGGAGAAATGATGGCATAACTTACTGCCCTCCTTTGAAGAGAGCCAGCTAAGAGGCTGGGCCCATCAGCAGACTGAATAGGGAAGAAGAGAAAGTATTGGGAAAGGCAGAAAAATAGCACTGTGGGGGTCACAAATACAGAAAGAGTGCTGGTAAGGCTTGCTAACGGAAATGGTTTCTAACATGCAAAGGCACCAACTTCTGGTCCCCAAGCCCCATCTCATGCCACTGGCTTCTTCGTGTGAAGAACCACAGGGAGTGCAAAGCAAAAACAAATTCAGTCGGTGTCCTTTGCCAGTTTCCCCCAGCTGCCTGAGGGACTTTGCTCTTTGAAATGGAGGGTATCTGTTCTTTAAAAGCAGTTGTTCACATGTCAGCAAGTCAGTCTGTGCACCAAAGGAAAGATGCTGAGGATAGCTGCAGGGCTTGGGCTGGGGTGCAGGACAGCTACACAAGAGGAGGCGGCTCAGCCATAACCACAACAAAACTGCCTGGCTGAGCTCTGGGGAGAGCCTTGGCTGTGGGAAGCTCTCTGCTGCTAAGGGAGCTGCCTCTTCCAGGCTTTCCCACTGCTTACCCTGAGCCCAACCGCTTGATCTCCTGGTAAAAGGGAAAAGTCGGCAACTGTGATGCTTTTCTGAGGGAAGAGAGAGTCACAAGAAGTCCCTTGTGGGGGCACGAAAGGATTTTGTCATGAAGAGCCAAGCACATGCGTTTGAAAACTCGATGTGCATCGGCGTGTCTGCTCCGGTGCCTCCCTGCTTCCACAGGCACATGCTCCAGCCTGCGCTGATCCTCGTGTTAGGTGCTCATTTCCAGTGATCGGGAGGGAGCTCATAGAGGCAGTACCTGTGCAAATGCATCTGGCTTTGGTAAAACCCTGCCATTAGTGTTCAAAGTCTCCAGCTGACACAAGAAAATCCAACCATGAGGCTCCTTTCTACCTCAAACAACCCTAGGAAAAGAGCACGTTGTTTGGACATCACTGGGCTACATCGATGCTTTTTACATGGCCTTTTCCTTTGCATTTTCTTTTTCTTTCTGAAGTTTAAAGAGATGCTTGTTTTTCTTGCTAATTCTTTCCTCCCGGGTGCTGATAGTGATCTCTGGAACATGAGGCCAGCTGGAAGAAATTCAAACTAGTTCTAAATGTTGTTTTGATAGAGTGAGGGGGATGTGTCTTTGAAGCTGCTGGTCTCAAGAGATGTCCCTGATTCAGGAGAAGCAAGAAGCAATTAAGCGCTTTTTCTGGAACAAGATTGGAGCCCCTACCTGTGAAAACACAAGCCACTCACTGGTGTCACCCTACACCAACCTCTAAGGAAAAGAAAACTCAGGTAGATGTTAGGCGATGTTTCTGCATCCTGAGAGGAGAAGGGTTTTGGGCAGAGCCACCTCCTGGTAGAAGGGAGGCTGCAGTCTGACTGTTGAGGCCAAGCAGTCCAGTTCAAGTGGAAGGGTGAAGGTGCCCTGATTTGTGCTTCACATCTCAAATTAAGCCCTCTGTTAAACCTGGAGAAGGAACAAGGGAGCTGTCTCTCTCTTTGCCTTCTCGCTTCAAAACCCACTAAATATTTTAAAGTCACCGTTGAAAGCAGAATCTGCTGCTGGCAAATGTGTGAGGCAAGTCCAGGCAATAACCCTGTGGCAGGACACAGGAATTGTGAGCGTTTTCACAGGGGACACCGTGGGGAGACATTTTTTAGTTCCTTTGTTTCTCTCTGTTCTTTCTCGCTGCGCTGATCCTGCTGTACCTGCATGGATCCCTGCGCCCATGGGAACAGCCTTCATGACACTGCTGTGGTCAGTCACACAGGGGCTGCCCCATGGCTAACGGGAGTCCTGTGTGGGACAGAGAGGAGGTGATGGACACCATGGCCCTACCTGGCACCTTTCCTGCTCCTGCCCTGGTCCCTCCCCGGTGGGTGCCTCTCAGTTGCCATCATTCAAAGGTGCTTCAAAAGGGACTGTAGGAAGAGGACAGGGACAAGTCCCGCTCCCTGCTCATGCAGGTAGCTCTCCTGGCATTTGGTGAGCTGATACACTTTATTCTGTCTCCCTGACTGGGTCAAAAACACGCTTGTTTAAGGGAAAGTTGAAAATCTTGGCCTCATGCCTGGTCATTTCAGGTGTTTAGGCACAAAGTAGGGGCTTGCACTGCCTAAATACAGCCCTGCTTGCTGGAAGAACTGTTTAATTGCTCTAATCTCTTTCTCTGCCAGGAAAGGCTTGTTTCCAGCTCTCTCCTTCCCAGACCTTTCTGCAGCCTGGGTTGAAAATCCCCATGGAACAGGGCTCCATCAGTCCTGCAGGAGATGGTTCCATGAGGCACACATTTGTTATCAGAACCTCAGCACAGATGAAGGCAGCAGACAAAGAAAGAAGTCCTCTAGGGAAGAGATGTTCAGCCTGTTCAGTCTAATGTTTATATTACAGATTTAGTCTTAGTTCAACTCCAATGTGCAGGGGAACAAAAAAAAAACAAAAAAGAAAAGAACGGTTCTCCTCAGAGCCAGACTTTCAGAAAAGCCCAGTGGTTCATTGAGTGCTGGCCCCATTTGAAGATCTGGCTTCAGTCATGGCTACTGAGCCCTTACAAGTCTCTTCTTCAGAGGAGAAGAGACTTGGTGGGGCTCTGGCATGGTGGGAGGCTCACAAGCCCTCATGAAACACATTTGTAATGTGTGGGGCCTGGCAAGCAAAATGAAGAGACAGCCAGCAGCCCTGAAGAGCTAGTGAAGAGGTAGAGAGGAAGAAGCTGCCCATGGTCTTGAAGAATCCAGGTCTGCTAGGCTTTGCCTGCCCACCCCCCACCCCCCCCTTTTTAGATGTTTCCTGCACAGCCAGTACCTGTAGGCATTTCCTGGGAAGCCTGAACAGCCAACGTTGCATTTTTAAATTATTATTTTTTAAAACCTGCACTTTGTGAAGTTAAAGGGGGTGTGCGTGGGGAGCCCAGAAGTATAACATGGAGGCAACTTCATCTGCACAAAGTGTAAGCAAGTTACCAGCCAACTCTAACAGACTCTACATCAAATCGTACAATCTCCTAAAACAGGTAGTGGCAAAAGCATCACGCTGCCTGCGTGAAGGCAGCCTCACTCAAGCTTCCCAGGGTTCTGCTCCCTCAGCTCCAGCACGCCGTGAAGCAAAATCCAGAGCAAAGCAAAGCAGGAGCCTCTGGCGACCTCCTGGCCCTGGGTGCTGCTACAGTGCCACTGCTCTCATCACCCTGTGCATCCACAGCCCTCCTCTCTCCCACCCACCTGCTTGCTTCTGCTGTTTCGGTGACGCTAGGACTCAGTTTGGAGCAGGAACAGTCTGTTCTACATGGCTGTGCAGCAGGTTTTGTAAAGGGGCCCCGTTTCCTGGCAGAAGGCTCTGTGCACGCCTGTATCTACATCTGCGTTGGACGTTACAACTCTCTGCCTCGGGAAGAGTGCGTGGCTGTTTTCCCTCCTCTTAGGCTACGGGGGGGCTGGCCCATAGCCTCCTATGTGGATACACACACTTTGCCACGGGTGCACTGTCTGTGGCAAAGCCCTGGGAAGAGCTCCCTTGGTTGGGTCATTTTAGGGTAGACATACAGCTCTGAGGAACGAGAAACCCCTGCTCCTGCCCTGGGGTGGGCTCCTGCCCTGGATGGGGAGGCACTGGGACACCATTACCAGGGACATCTAATTGCTATAAATAATGGCAGCTGCAAGTAGAGCAATCAGACAAACAGCTTTGGCTCTGCCCTGTTTCTCTTGGCTCTACAGATGAACAAAACTAGATTGATTTTTGACAAATCTAGTGCCAAGGCAAAGCAGTCAGGTTTGTAAAAGAAAAAGACCCTTCTTGAGCATCCAAGGGTCAAGAACACTGAAAGAGCTTCAGAGGATTTGAAGTCCATGAGGACCCCACATAAGAACTGATGCCAGGTTGGCCCAAAGGATGTAGATGAGATCTGCCAGCTAATTATTTTGTTAGTTATTTTAAACAACTGACTCAGCCAAGGATGATTCCACCCAACTGCAGCACCTGTAATTGATCCGACAAACAGAACAGGATGAATATTCCCAGATAAGATCCAGGGATGGCACTCATGCTGCTCTCCCTGATTGAGCCTCTTAAGACAAGTAAAAACACAGAGCAGCAGCCCAGGTTGAGGTGTCCATGGGTAAATCAAACAGAGGGAATGTCCTGGCAAGAACGTTAGCAGATGAGCATGTCCTAAGAACACCCAGGAACCACCATGGACAGAAACTACCCTGTCCTGAGCTATGCGTAGTGTCCATCTCCCCTGAAATTACAGCATGCTGTGGGGTCCTCAGCCCCACTCAGGTTGTAGCCCAGTGGCTGTAACCCTTCCTCCCCATCCCAGAGCAAGCGAGTGCCCAGTGAGTCTCATTCCTCTTAACTCGGGCAAACCTCAGCACCAGGAACATGGAGCAGCCTCCAGAGTTGCCACCCTTAGAACCCAAAGTACAGAAAGCATTTCAGAATAAAAGCAGTCTGAGTGCTGTCAGCTCTGCTTGTGTTTGTTTCTATGGAAAATTGTTACTTTAATGTGAGTCATGGGAGTAATTAAGGGATAAATAGCAGTTCGTCAACATGCTGGTGCCATTGCAAAAGCAAAGGGAAGTGTACACATTCTTACGGAGACACAAGTCCAGCCAGGGTGCTGGCAAAATGACTGTTCCCATCCTTTGGGCTTTGGCAATCTCTTCTGGTCTTAGTCAGGCTGGAGTTGATCTGGAAATGCCCTGCTGACGTGATTTACTGGAGAATCAGTGAGGCTGGTTCAATTTAAGTCAGGACACACAAGACAGAGGGACCAGTGCAGGAACCCTGCATCATGAAGTGGTGGAAGCTCACATGGCTGTTTGTTAAACTTGACAGTAAAGGAAAGCATATTGCACCTCTGCAGATTTTTTGTTTTTCTTTTAGGATGTGCTGAACAAAAAGAAGAGCTTGCAGATGCTCCCTGTAAAAGCACTGAGCTGAACGGCAGCTGCATCAGTATTGTTTTACCTCTGCACAATCACCAGGGCTGTGCTAGAGCAGGGACGGACAATGCAGGATCGGGGAGCTGAGCTGTGCTGGAGCAGGAGGTCCGCAGCCTGAGTGGGCTGGGTCTGATGTGGAAGCCAAGAGCAAGAGGGACTCACTCATGAGGGACCACTGATGCTTTTGGAAGAGGCCTCTATGCCTGAACAGCTCTGCCGTGGCCTAACGTGATGTTTCTCACACAAGCAAGGCAGGAGACAGGGCATGGATATGAGGAGGGAGCTACAGAGTGATGGCAGTACTGTGTTGCTGCAAAACAGGCCAGTGAGGATGGAGCCTGGAATGGCTCCAGGATGGGGCACTGGCACTTGCCAGGTGTAAGAGGAAGATTCTCCTGGCCATTCGGCTAGAACAGCAGCTTTCCAGGCTGGTGCAAGGGCTGTAGCAAATGGGTTCATGAATTCCAAGGCAGAGCTCCCACCAATTAATCAACAGTTTGGAAAACATTTATTAGAACCCCCTTGGTGCTTCTGGACACATCTCCCTGGCACAAAGAAGCACCATTTGGGCATGGCCACTTAACATGGCTCCAGACTACTGGTGCCCAGCAGCCTGTACTGTCCCTCAAGAGATGCTTTCAGCCTCCATTCCTTCTGCCCAGCCAGCCAGGGCACCACCAGCCCCTCAGGGCTGCTGGGGGGACACCAGCAGCTGCTTTGGAGGGGGATCTGAGGAGAGATTTGAAGAGTAGTGCATGCCCGGAGTGCTCCGTATTTGCACCTGTCCCTGTGGAAAGACTGTTTCTCAGCTGAAATCCATACCGTGGCCCCTTCCTTTATATTCCTTTCTCCTTAGTCTTTGCAGATGATTTCAAGCAACACAGTTTTCCACTTTCTAATAAGCAATTTAAATGCTAAAGGGCAGCTCTTCTGCTGAAGGCAACTGAAGCCAAGGGAGCTGTGACAGCTTATGCCAGCTGAAGCTTTGCCTTTAAGTAAACGTTTTAAACTTTCCACTAAGGAGACTAAAATAAGCCATAGCATGAAACATTAAGAGCAAAGAATGAACTCTGGAGACCAGAGGGATTTGGGAAATGAAATGAGATCCATCTTGCTGGCACATTTTTTCCCCTTGTCTATTTTTGGAATTTAAAAAATTCCCCCAGATTTGTCTTTTACAGACCAGCCTTTTGTTCAGTGACCAACACTGAGCAGCCTCCCATTTCACCCAGAGCAGGTGAGCTTTGGCAAGCCAACATGCAAAATACAGAGCTGGAAACTATTAATATCTTTTACTGCTGGAGTATGGCAGGGCTCAGTGCAGGTGCTATTTGTTTTCTTTAACAGGCTTTTCAGCTATGCAACTTGCAATGAGATTTCTAGTTAGTGAGCAGTTGTGATGAACCCAGCTCTTCTCCAGAATGCCATGATGCCTGCCATGACTGAGGAGGTTTTACTTGGGAAGTTACAGCACGGGTTTGACCATACGACTGTGCTAGGTGTGTTTATATGACTGAGTGCAAGACAGCCTGGTTCTGCTCATTGAACTCTAGACAGACTCAGGAAACCTGGGCTCTAACTCCTGGCTGTGGCATTAGCTTTCGAGGGGACCTCAGCATGTCACTTAAAGCCCAGTCCTCCAGCTGGCTTGCAACCTACATTTTCCACTGACTTTAAATGGAGCAGGGGATCATTGTTGCCTATGAAAACCGAGCCTCCAAACACTTCGGTCTCCCCGTGTTTAAAACAAGGAGGAGAATATTTTGAGATCAATGGATAAAAACACCTGGGAGCGCTAATACCTATGTACCGTGCCAAGATACTGGGAGATTAAGCAAATATTTTGAAGGGCTGTAAGACCTTATGAGGCAGGTATGGGTCTGTTTAGTATATCCAGGACATGTTTTTCTCCCCTCTTTTATTTTTTTCCGCAAATGGGAGAACTCGGGCAGAGAGAGGGACTAAGACACATGTGTGTTTGTTTTTGGTTTCAACCCTGCTGATCTGCTTTGTGAAAACTAAACCAGCAGCACCTGCACTACCCCGTACTGCAACTCAGTGGAGGCACTCTGAATCGAAGACAAAGAGCACATCTACTGGTGCCCTAAGATTTGGCCTGAATATCACCAAAGATGACATAGCTGAAAATGTAAATAACTTTGGGAATGCTTTGACTGGCTGCATAGGCTACAACTCCAAACAGGATGTCGTGAAGTTGATAAAGGTTCAGAAAAGATTTGCCCTGTAGTGAGAGACTCCATCCACTCAGTTTGGGTTAGTACATTTTAAGGAAGATAACAGACTGACAGGAATATGTGCAAAGAGAATAAAATGAATGATAAAGAGGTTTTGAAAACATGACCTGTAAGGCGAGGTGGAAGGAAGTGAATTTGTTTAGTCTAGAAGACAGAAGAATGAGGGGAACACGATAATGATTTTCTGATATTTGCAACTGTCCTCCAGAACCTTGGGAAGGGCAAGAAGAAAGCAGCTTAGTTTATAGCAAGGAAGTTTTAGACAGGACTGTAGGAAAAGCCAAATAAATGGAAAACTCAGGGAGGGGCTACCTAGGGAAATGCGAAATGCCCATCATGGGAAGTTTTTAAGAACAGACTAGCTATTCAGATGCAAACTCAGGTACTTTACAAAACAAACAATGGTGTTGGCAGATCATAGAATCATAGAATCATTTAGGCTGGAAAAGACCTTTAAGATAATGAGATGCAAAGATACTAGACCTGTGTTGAGTGTGGGCAGACAGTTGTTTACACAAAACTGTTTTGAAAGTCACCCAGGTGTGACAGCACTGAATACCAGTTGCTTCATTCTAAATTAAATGAATATAACTGGTGTGCAGGTAACAAACAGCATTTCTGTCTTCAAAATTACTTTCAGATCTCGTCTCTAAAGAATAACACATTTCTTAAAAAGCACTAATGTCAAAAGAAATTACAAAGAAAGGTGACTAGAGTACTGACCTCAGCAATAGAGTGCTAGAGCACCTGGAAGGCTTTCAAAGCTGGCAGATCACAGTAGAAATAATTTAATACACCGTCTGACTCAAGTAATGCAGCCTTGAGAGGATGCACCTTTATCTGTCTATTCTTCCTCTCACCTTCTGTGCCTGAAGAATAAAAATAGCAACTTTATATATACATTTTTTGCACTCCTAATCATGGGCTCAAGTCACTGTTCTCACAGCCGCGTCTCCTTGCAGCATGGGAAATCAATCCTGCTGCACTGTGTGGAGATGGGGAAAGTTCAAGTGTGTCACCTCATGTCCCCATGTACTCCTGTGCAAGGCACAGCCTCCTCCCAGACTGAATGTGGAAATGCTGGGATGGCAGAGATGCGGCATATAGATGGCTCGTGGCCACCGAACGTGTCTGCAGACACACAGATGATGCAGGCAATGGAGACTACTCACTTATCAGCCCATGCAGAAATCTGCAGGCACCTAACACCCTACTCTCAACTCCTCCTTTTGCAACACCTAATCTCTTATTAAATGGAAGACACCTTTGCCCAAAAAGCTCAGCCTTGAATGCTGTGAGTGCTGTTGGTGCAGTTGTTTTGAAATGAGAAGAGGATTTGCTGGAAGTGCTGCTCTTCTCTGATGCTGTCCAAAGGGAAGTTCCAGTCTCCTGATGGGAAGCAGCAGCAGCAGCATATTGGCGAAGAGGAGACTGCAGGCTGCTGGTAATACTTGGGTGAAAACCCACACCCAGTTATATTATTCCTTCCTCAGTAGTCCTCCAAATTCTTGTCCTCAAGGCTTGATTTTTGAACAGCACCTGGAGAAATTCTGCTAGTGGATAGTAGCACAGGCTAAAGAATGAGTCAAACCCACCTACTCATTTTAAGGAATTAAGTTGTCTGAAAGGATTGGATGCTTTTAAGATGAGAGCTGGTTGTGTGGCACTGCCTGCATAACAAACCTTTTGAAATCTCTAGATAATGATGATAATAATTCCAATCTTGTAGACAGTCTTGCTCTCTTTTTGAAGCAAGGGCAAGATCTGCCCACAGCGAACTTCTTTGTGGGACTAGAGATCTGTTCTACCCCAACATGAATTAGGGTATTCCCAGGACGGGATTCACAGTTGCAGAATACAACACACCAGTACGGGGCTGGGGGAATTTGGTGCAAGCACTGCTCTGCTTAATTCACTGGAAATTGCCTGGCTGTTTTTGTCTGCTTGCTAGAAGGGCTCTCATGTCTGGGCCTCACTGCAGGGATACCCCGTGTTAGTTCCTCTTCCGTTATTTGCTGCTTTTTTTCTTTTTTTTTTTCTTCCTAGGAAACCTCTTGTTAAGACAGGACTGAATATCCTTGCAAGCACCAGTTCTAACAAACAACCAGAGGCAGATCTCAGGCAAACGCTGCACAAGTCAGAGGTCACAGCTGGAAGCGGTTTTAGGGGAAATTCAAAATTACTGTCAAAAGCAGTTCGCTCTCATTTTAATTGTAATTGGTTAATCTCATTTTATTTGTCTTGCGGCTATGGCTGTGAAGCTTAGGAAACTCTCTCGGGGCCCCTGCTCTGCTCTCAGTTACCCTGGGAGCAATTCTGAAGACTTCAGCAAAGTTGCTTTGGATTTAGCCCTTGTGCCACTGAGACCAGAGGCCACCGCTTGGAGAAGCCCTCAGCAAGGGAGGGCACGAACGTGGCAGATGGCTGTTCCTTTTTCAGAAATTAAGGCAGGCAAATGGTGTTCACTGATTTAACCTCCCTCACGGCCCCTCTGCTGAGTTGCCAATGGGCAGTGAGGGAACTAAGGGACAGGATGGCTTTGTGCATATCACTCCCTTCATCCATTCGGGACCTGGGGGAGGGGAGGGATGGGCTACAGCTGGTGCAGCTCTCCTGGGAAGGGGTGAATATGGTGGGAGGACAGCATCAGCTGAGGATAAATCCCATTGTATTTGGGACACAGAAAGTCAGTGGGAGCAGTTTGCTCCTGTAAACATGTAATACACCATGCCCAGAGCTACTGGCAAAATCTCCACTAACAGGTTCAACCCACCTCTGCATTATACCCACAACATGAGGGCAGTGTTAGTCCACTAGTATCTCACCAAACTGCAGAGCGCACAGTCAAGCACCAGCTCAGGGTTAGCACAGCAAGACACTGCTGCAAAAAAGGGCGATGCGTTAACAAGCTGCGTTCTGCCTGGTAAAGAGTTTGGCGAAGACCTGATTGAACATGTCAAGCAGCTTGTCTGTGGTCCCTGCCTCCCCACCCTCTCCTCGGCACACATGTGCAGTCGCGTGGAATCTGCTGCTTTGACTTGCAGGCAAGTCAAAAAGCTGTCGAACAGTGATCACATCTAACACCACTCATCATCGCCATCAATTGTTCTCCAAATGAAACAGGCCACATCGCCAAGCAAAATGCTTAGGAAGATATTTTTCCACTGGACATACATCCAAAATAAATACAGGAAAATCTCCTTCTCCAAGCACTTCTCCTGATTACTTTTCATTTGAACCATTAGTAAACCCGAGATACGCACACAATAGCACAAAACTGATGAAAACCCACTTCAACATAGTGCCCCAGGCTTTTTTTGAGAGATTAATCCTCTTTGTTACTCTCAGGCTACGAGAAAAACATCCCTCCAGCCTATCCAAAGCCAAAACGATGCGCACATCTTCACATGTGCATCCCTTACTAGATGGATGCTTTTTGCAGCTGGTCATTTCAGCCTTGAAGAATGCTCTGGTGGGAACTTGCCATGGTTTGTATAATTCTACATTTACTGCTAAGTTTCTGCCTGCCCTAACATGCCAGTACTGATGAGACCCTGTTGCTGCAGCTTTGGGATTTTGCTGCAAGGTAAGGCCATGGTCCACCCTTGCAACTGAATCCCATCCCATGAGAAGCCCAAGCTGCTGCCTTGGTGTACAATGAGTAGAAGGAAATTATTCCCTCTCTAGGGGCTGGGAAGGAACGCCACATCTCTGTGGATGACTACCTGAGCTGAGACCTGCAACCAGTGCAGCAGCACAAGGAAAGAAGAGCTCGGAACAACAGCCATGGCTTTTCCTCACTGACTAATCCTCGGAGCTGCTGCTTTTAGCACCTGTCCCTTCCCTGTACTGCTTGGTGCTGCTGCAGGAAGGGTCCTCCAGGCTCATGGAGCAAGGCATGCTCTTCAAGGCCAGAGCTCAGTTTTGCCAAGATTTGAATCCAAACCACACACAGCCTGTCAGCTTCAGTGGGTCCCACCCAAACGGCCCAGGTTCCTTAAACCTCAACCCAAGACCCGGCCCAGGCTGTATGAACAAGAGCTTCTCTCTTTTTCTCTTTGCCCAAAGCCCTGCTCGCAGCGGATGTCTTGGAGAACCTGGCTTGCAGTTTGAGACCATAATGAAACTTATGAAACGTTCACTCAACGCCAGTAACCCAGAGACGGCAAAGGCAAATTACAGGCCTCTAGTTCCTGGCTTTTGCATGCTGGCATTGCTTTGAATATGCTAAATGCTGCGGAAAAGAAAAGTTATGGTTTGCAAGAAAGCAGGCTTTCAGCCAATTGCTTTTACTTGGTGGATTTTCTAATACATCAGTACCCATCTCTGCACTTGTCCCCATTTCACTGTAACAAGATAAATCACAAGAACTGGATGCACTGAGCTAAGGTGCAAGCAGGTGGGAGTCCAAGGATTTCACCAGGTTCCCTCCCAGCCCTGGCATACCAGATACCAGGCTGGTTACTTATTTCTATGCAAAATACTGGGCAGCCCAGGGCCCCTTCTGGAGGTGACCACACTTGGGTCTACCCTGACCTGGGCATGCAGCAGAGCCCCGCTGCTTTTTGCTGTTAGGGTGGGAGTGTTTAGATGTGAAACATGCCAGAAGCCAAAGCTAGGGCAGAATCAGTATTTCCAGCATCTCTGGTCTTAGTTCTTAATGTAATTCACTTTCCCCTGCCTTGGATTGCCTCCTTTGCAAGAATGCTTGGCTTATTTCTAACAAGCTCTCTGTCTAGCTGTGAAAGCAGCCTACGGCTGCTCACTGCTGCACTCGTCCCTGGGATGCTCTCTGCAAGTGGCTTAGAGCTGGTGGCCTGGCAGACACGTGTGCTGCAGTGTCACAGCCCTGGCAGCACCGGGGAAGTACCAAAGCAGAGCCCTGTGCCAAAGGGGCTGTGCTGTCCTGAGCTGTGCTGTAAGTGCCCGGAGCAGACGGGGCTCCATTGCCTGCGATGGCAGAGTTGCAAGCGCTACACCTGAAAAGAAAAGCCCTTCTTCTGGCCAGCTGGATGCCTGTCCTAATGAGCAGGCCCTCAGCAATGAGAAGCCTGGCAGAGCTCTGCTTCATGCAGCGAGTCTGGCTTGGGACTGTGCCAAGCTTGCAGCCCTGCTCACCCTGACCAGCAAAGGCTTTGGAGATCTCTGCCCTCACTCACTTGTCCGCCTCCTTTTCTCTCTCCTGTGGTTACATAGGGTAAACTCTTCCCCCAGATTAAGGTCCCCCTGTACGGCAGCACCAGCAACATCCATCCCTCATCTTCCTCAACCACACCAGCAAGGTGGTGTTGCTCCACAGAGCTACTGGTGACTACAGGCCTTCAGGGAAGATGCTGTATCTGGCATGGCTCTGCCTGTGTCCCTCCTGCTTCACTGGGACCAGCCTGCAGCATAAGCCAGTGCTCCCAGTCAGGCGATGCTGTGGCAGCCCCCTGGCCAGCCTAGCACTGCCTTGGGTGAGCCATCCCTCGGCAGGAGGCCTTGAAGTCCACGGTACAAGATGACAGGGACCTGGCAGAGAACTGAGATGCTTTCAGAGAAAGGCCACCCCTCAGCAAACCTCCCAGCCCCAAGACTTTCTTCTGTGCAAATATCTGACATTTACTAGCATAACCTGAATTTTAGGCAAGGTGTCCCCCTCCTCGTTACTTCTTGCTGCACAGCTCACCGCTGGCATTTTAGGAGCAGTGATCTTGATCTCATATGATAAGCTAAATCCAAATCTCCTGAGGCTGCAGTCCAGAGAGCAAACAGCTCTGCCTTTCATCACTTGGAACCCGGGGCTCTGGAAGCAGCCTTCTGGCTGCACAAGAGTTGTGCCAAGCTTCGGAACAGCCACAGCATAACCAAGAGTCTTCCCATAACTAGCAGCCACCAGCCAGACCGAATGCATTGTTCAGGCTGCTGTCTCACAAGCAGGGTTCACAGTGATGGATTATGTTTCTGTAAAAAGCTGAGGGAGGAGGTAGCAACCGTGACAGTGACTGTGGTTGGTAGGAACTGGTCATAGCTGCAAAGCAGGAGATGGAGGGAGGAGGGGGCTGGAGCTCATTGTGCTGCTTCATTAGGGCTGACTCCCCTGAAAACCAGAGCTTTGGAAGAAATTCGACTTTGTGTTCTCTCCCCCTCCCCATCCTCAACCCACCACATTTCTCACAGAACAAAAATCCTGTCTTTTGCCCAGCTCTACCACTGGCACAGTAATCCTCCGGCTGTGGTGGTGGATTAAGTCTCGGGCCCTGAGAAAGCTCTTCTAAGGCACAGTGAAAATTTTGTTTGTCGGGGTCTAACCCATGTGCAGCTCACAGCTGCCATGGTTGTGAAATTGTGCTTTTTCTTTTCTTTTCTAAGCAGCCCATATGAAGCAAGGGAAGCAGGGCTGTTCTGAGAGACTATTCCTAATGGTCTGAAAATAAACCAAATATTTGTCTTGGCTTGTAGAGGAAAATGGTTACCTTGATTGAAACTTGGTTCTAACACACATTTCAGACAGTAATGAAGACTGCAGATATGAGATTTGTATAGGGTCTGTTACAGAAACCTCCACAGAGGTGTTTTTTTTTCCTTCTTCTTTCCCTTCTCTACCCAAAACTCTGCCTGGTATAGCTAAGGACCTCCAATAGCTTGTTGGGAAAAGGAGCTTTATCTTAGGTGCTAATGTTGTGAGCCACCTTTTATTCTTTGCCATACTGACAAAAGGTTAATGAAACAGAGCTGGCATTTCATCAAGGCCAGCACGGAAAATTAGGGACAGAGCTGCCATTAAAAATAACCAGATGCATGTGTTTCTATCCCTGACACACCGGTCTTGAAATATCTCCCTCTTGGGCTGTACAGCATCCAAGGAATAGCAGGAAATTGCAATTGTTACACTAGCCAGAGAATGGATTTAATTTGTACTGTTTTATCCTCCCTGTTGGAAACTATCCTCTCTTTTCTTCCACGCCAGCTAAAAAAGAAAAGAAAAAAGAAAAAAAAATCCAACGAAACCAACACATTTTTCTATAAAGCCTTCCATGCAGTTGGATCACAGCCTACCATAAAGCATGCATGCTTCCTCCATCAAAGATATGGATTGCTTGCCTTCTGCAGGGTTTCTTGCAACACGTCCACATAGGTCATTCTACATGTAAATTCACAGCAGCTTTAATTACAGTTAGTTTGAAAGCCACTGGTTGGTTAATTCAACTGGTATACAAAGCTGAGGCTAAGGGGGGTGTGTATATATATGTGTGTGTGTGTACACACAGAAAGGGCTGTTTCTTGGGATGAGAAAGAGCTGGTTAAAGTGCATGCTCTTGGCCATGCCAGGGCAAAGCCAGATGATTATATTTACCCAGTCTGCAAGAGGAGAATTAAACTGACTTTTTTGGATACAGAGGAGGAAAGAAGCTGCCGTACAAATAAACATCAAACTGTCCAGCAGTGACTGTCCAAGCAGAGGCTCAGGAGCCTTTGCTGGTTTAGATTAGTTCAGCAGGCATCAGTTTCTTACTAAGGCTATCTATCACATTGTGTAAGTGAAGTGAAGGAGCTGGGCAAGTTACAAGCATGTACACAATGGTGATATTGCTTCAGCTGAAGGGCAATTACTTGTTGAGCAACGTTAATTTACTTGCATTTGATCACATGTCTGTACAGGAGAGAGGTTTGCGTTCATTTAAGTCACCTGTTTTCTTTAAGTAGGTACAACTCTGGGCTATGCAGGTGGAACCAGCCTTTGGAAAAACAGGTTGCTGGCCTGGATAGATGACAAAGAGCTGAACCTTTATCAGGGCTAAGCAACAATAGACAATTTTTTTTTAAGAGGAATTTTGTACTCTTGTGACATCACAGTGAGAATATATTTGGCCCTGTTAAGACTGGAAAGATGATTGCAGTGGTTGAGTTACAGAGGCTTAATGAATTACTGCTTGTCAGCTGAGCTGTGGTAACTGACTCTGCCTGCTGGACACACAAAGTACAATGCATTCATTACCTCAAGGCTCATTTCAAGCACAGTGAGGCATAATGTGGTTACTCAGAGCCGAAGCTGGCCTGCACCCTTAGGCTAAAACCCCTTTGCTTTTGGAAAAGTACCTAGTCTTGTTGATTGGCCCCGGTGGGGTGGCTTTAATGGCTTATCTGGCTCCAGAGCACAGTGATCCCCAAGCTGACATGAGGTCTGAGCATGGTTCCTAACTTAGAGATGTGTGGTTCTGCTCCAGCCAAGCTCTGAACCCCTATCGACAGCACAGCCCCTAGATCCGCACCAGAAGTGGTTTATTACTGGCTCAGGAGGGAAGAATCATAAGAATGCAGTGAATCGTTAACAGCGCAAACCTGGGAGGTCTAAAGGAGGTCAGTGAGGAGGACAGCAGCTCTGCAGCGAGGCCATGGGAAAGCACTGGAGCTGCTCTGCTCCAGCAAGCACTCCAGCCCCGAGGTGATCCGACTGGAAGCAGATTAAAGAAGGCTGGCGAGGCATGGTGAATCACTCCTGTCGGAGCCCTTCCCTTTCTCAGCAGTGACTGTAGCCAAGAGCTGAAGTGACTCAGGATAGCAACATCAGCTGATGGTGGGAGATAGTCAGAGGGTGGCACAGCCCTGATCAATGTCTGTCATGGGGCCAGGCCACATCAGGTTCTACAGCACCTCCAGGGCAGAAATGCAGGCAGCAACGTTCTTGCTGGGGCTGCCATTGCCAGTGTTGTTGGCTCGTTGCTTAAACAGTCTTTCTGGCTATCTCTTCTGCCTCCTGAAGCTTTATTTTCTCTTCCCTAGAGAGAAACAGGAGCTTCAAAAAAACCTGCCTCTCCAGCTGCCTTCAGCCGTACCCTGTCAATGCAGAGCATTGGAAGAGGGAGCACGTGGAAGGGAGAGCGGAGCAGGGAAGTGAGAAAGTGAACCAAAGGAGGGAGCAGGACTTAAAAGGGAGAGAGCAATCTGGCAGAGAGGCAGGCTGCTCTGTTGGGGTCTACAGCACTGTCACTCAGCACTGGAATCAGGGGGTGATGCAGAAAAAGGAGGGTGGGTGGGAAGAGAGAGGAGAGCAGAAGCCCAGCAGCAGGGATGAGCAGGGCGAAGGCTGTGGCTATGAGGCAATCAAGCCTGATCAAGCTGTGCCCACAGCTGCCCCTCCTCCTAGTGTCATGCACACAGGCTGTGGCTTACAGCTTAGAGGACCACCACGGGGAGACGCCAGCACAGATGGGGACCCTGGCCACTATTTGTGTGATCTCTCCTGTGGGGCTCCTGGCTTGACACAGCCTGCAAAACTGCTCAGAAATCATGAGCACCTTTATAACGCTCTGGACAAAGTTTCCAGCATGGAAAAAAGGCCCAGGAAAACCTGGTTGCATGGTAGCTTCACACAAAGAACAGTTAATCCTGGGCTTTGCTACCTGTCACAGTGCATTACACTCCCCTGCAGCTGACCCGGGCTGTAGTCGACAGATCTGCATTTGTGTTCAAGAGCGCTCTTACCAAGGCATCAGAGAAATGGGGAGCTCTGGGAGGTGGAGCGGAGAGTAGGCAACTGTCAAACCCTTTTATAGCAGGTCCCACAGGAATTTGTTTTCCTCCTATTTTTAAGTTGAAAAAGATCGACTTTCACTGCAGGAAATAGCTCTCCTCCTCCCTCCCACCCACCTTTCTTTTTTCTACAGCACATTGGAAGAGCAGTTTGCTGTCTGCCTCAGGTTTCCAGGAATCAGGCTGTCAAACTGGAATCAGAGCGCTTGTTATCTGCAGCCAGGGAAGCAAAGGGAGAGAGAGGCTGGAGAAGCGGTGCTCCTGTCTGCTAATGCTTTAAACTTTAGGGTGTAGGTATTGGTGAGATACACTCTTCCCCATCCCTTTTGATCAGACTGAGATTGTAACTTGAGCCTCAGAAGACGTTTCTGTGAAGCCCCTAAAGACAGAATATTCATATCCACAGAAGCTGCCCTGCCTTCCCTAGTACAGCCATGTCACAGAAGGAGCTTGGGGAGGAAGCAAAATGACCTGCCCTTAAGGAATCTCTTCTGCATTATGCCACTTGCAGAGCTGCACATTCGTAAGAGCACTCAAATACAGGCCTAACTTTGCCCTCCTGTTAGAAACGAACACATTCAATCAGTGCAATGCTCTTAAGATCTCCACATGCCTAGGCAGCGCTAACATCATGACACAGATTCCTGTACATCAATAAATTTGCACCTTGTTGCAAAGCGGACAGTCAGCAGCCATGCACTGGGGCTCTGGGCAGGGGGCATCATTAAGCCATCAGACTCAACGCTGCAGTTCAATTCCCAGCGCATCATCCAGAATTTAGAGCAGAGGTCGGGCTAACCAGCAATAGCCTGTTGGACACTTGACTGCAACACACTACCTTTTGATCCTCAGAATTCACAGACCAGTGATTTCTCATGCCTTCCTTCCCTATTCTGCTGATACCAATCATTTTTGTTCACCAGACACAAACCGGTCCTTCCCGTGCTGGGCTCCTTTCTCCCATTTCCCTTTCAGTGACAGCAGAGACAATGCCCCCTTTGTAGGTGCTCCTACATGCCTGGTGGAAAACCTATCGGAGACTAGCACAGTTATATCAATAATCTCCTGTTTATTATTCCTCCTGGCATGGGATTTGCCATTACCTCTCCAGCATAGGCAATGTTTTCCATTCATCTTTTCTTAGCCAGGTGTTTGCTCATTTGCAGCGGGGGGGCTTCAAAAGAGACAAAGCTACAATTGATGGGAAACAGAAGGCCAGGCTTCTGCCAAAAGAGGTTTTCTTCAGGGATATTTATAGTCTTCAAAATGGTTATTACAATGTCTTTCAACAGCAGTTCTACACACCTGTTAAAAAAGCCTTGCCTTTGCTTTCCTGGGACCTGTCTGATGATCTTTGTTGGGCACCTGTTAATCAAACACTTTTCAGGTTCACATCCTTCCAGGGCAACCAGTCTTGGGTAAATAACTCCTTCCCACACCACTGAGGCCAAAGGCACAGCTCTTCTAGGGTAGGAGTAGGGAGCAGGACAACCCCCTTAAATGTCAGGGCCAAGAGAGTGGTGGCAGCATGGTTTCAAGTAGATTCAAGCATGGGGTTGAAGTGCAACAGCTCTTTCTTAGCAGCTCCAGGCACAAAGAGTTCCCTGCCTAGTAAGGGTGCTTAAAGGCAGGGAGACCTACTGGGAGTGACTTTGCACAGATCAAAGCACATCCGTGCCCAAATGTGTCCATCAGCAGGTGGTAGTGCTATCGAATATACAGACTGAAGCAAGTGCTAATTGATAAACACACAACAGCAAGGTCCATCAGAGAATCATATGCAGAGACTTGTTTCAACAAAAGTTAAGTAGATATCTGCTCTCTTTACTTCTATTAGAAAAGCACAGAGCAACTAAGTACACACATTTCCTAGGCATCACAGATTTAAGGATTAAGTTAGGTAAATTTATAGTAACCGACCTCAGATAACTTTCTGCACATCTGCATTCACATTATGTGTTTAGAAAGACTGAGTACTTGAGCACATACGCAATTTAAAGTATGAATTCACTTTGCTTGTGTCTGTATTCTTTTACATCGGCTTACCCTAGAAAGGTCCTACATTTCAACATGTAAAGGAATATAAATATGTAAAAATGTTCAACATGTAAAGTGTAAAGAAATCGCATACCTTTAGTTTAAGGGAGCCTTTATTTTTTTACCTCCGTTCCCACTACCTTCTGACTGTGTGAGTCAGTGAGGATGGACTCAGAGTTAACATTTAAGCAAACTATGAAAGGGCATATCAAATCTAAGCAAGTTCTTGGTTTTTGCTCTGGGTAGAGCTTCAGAACCCCCCTCTCATGTTACACATTGTGCTAGAAGACATGGCCACCTCCCTAGAGCCGAGTATGCTTCATGGACATCAAACCTGAATGGGGCTGAATCTTCCCATTTTCATTCAGTCAAATCTCACAATGAGAGCTGCAGCAGTAAAGTTGCCAATGTGGCCAGGCTTCTGCGAAATACTTTGGACTGGAAGACTTCTTGGGCCTGTCTGCTATTATCAGAGCCACAGTACTTGCCCTTTTCAGCTACAGGAGGGCAAATAGAATGCTTTTCTGTGAAGTTGATATGGTGGAAACTTTAAGAGTCTGAGTCCTGAAAACCAAGCAAGATACACAGGACAAACCAAGGAGATCAGATTCGACTTTGCAAAACAAACCCATCTGGTACAGAGAAGATGTGCATTAGAGCAGACACAGAGCGAGAGTCCAGCTGGGGAACAGACCACAGCTATCTTGGAGGAAGAGAGAACTTTTCCAGCCCTCCCTTCCCAGCACTTTCACTGCAAAGCCTCACAGATTTTGAACTAGAACTGCCCTCTTCCTCCTCCTCCACTCCCATGTGGACTGGCTGTCTGGGACATTATCTCAGCTCTGCTCAGGTCCCACTAGGTTCTCTGCCCGCAGCTCCCAGGCTCTGGTAATAGGCATCTCCAAGGCAGAAAACTGCAGCGTGGTGGGTTTGCCATTTCAGTTCCTTCCCTTTTGTTCACCTTCAGGAGCCAGTAGGGGCTCGTGGAAACAGATCACCCAGCCAGCTTGGGGTCCTCACCAGGGAAAGACCAAAGTCATTGCTGTTCAGACACTACAAGCCCTGGACTCTCATTAGTAGAACACTATTGCTGTCTCAATCACAGGGATTCACTCTAGTAATTCCATGCAAAATTAAGAGCCGCTTGGCAAGATTCACATCCCACAAACACAGGGACAGTTCCTGCCCCACTCCCTGTGCTGTCCAAGAAAGCTGAAAAGGAGCTGCAGCCAAGCTCTTTGTACTTCACTTGGGTTAATCTTTGCTCTGCTTTCCAAAGAAATGGGCGCAGAGCCCAGACTGCTGGTACAGCCCAGCAAGCCAGGGGCTACCCCACTGCAGTGGGCCACAAAAGCCATGCACATGGGGAAAGAGGCCCTGGGAAGAAAGTGGAGAACTCTGCAAATTAGAGAAGAGAAAGGGAGGGGAAATGCTGCTGTTGGCTAAGTATCTTCATTCAGAAGTTATTACATTGTAAATACAGCTCCTGCTCCTACTATATTTTTGCCCCTTGGCATCACAGAGGAGCTATAAATATAGCTACAGATCATGCCAAAGTTTGGGGAAGGTGCTACAGCCTGCCTTAAAATGTGGGCTGGCACCCCTGATGTGCCGAACGAGAATATGTTGTTCCTCTACACAGGTCTTAACATTTCAAGCCAGACAGAAGGAACAAATGCCTACAGATCATTTTATCATCAAGAGAGACTAGCAGGACCTCAACTACATGCCTACAGCCCCAGAATGTCTTTCCATGAACATTTCCAGCATGCAAACCACAAAAGAACATTTTCATCCTTGGAACACCACCGTGGCAGGAGACACTGTCCTGAAGAGGGACATCCAGGCTTGGCTAGCATCACTGTCCAACCCTGAGCACAAGTTGTTTTTCTTCTGTGTGCAGGAGAAGGTAGGCAGCGAGGGGCTAGATCCTCCAGTTCAACCTTCAGAGCATCTATACAGTTCAGTGTTGTTTGAACCAAACACCAGCCCTGCTGAGGGAATGGGGACCCCAGGAGATTTTTGCAGGCACTTCGGAGCAATTCAGAAATTTGCCACTAGGCAGCTCATGGGTAAGAACATACCTGTAAATACCATGGGCAAAAAAAATGGGCTTTTGTGTGTATGCGTGTGTGCAGTAGGTTCACACTGATAATGCTGTCTGGATTTGCAACTGTCTAGACAATGGGAAAATTAGCATCATGAAACTGGATAGCTTTGTATGATGCCCAGCCAAATATCTGGGAAATATTTCTGTAACGGTGCTCCTCAGAGGGAGATATGAGTCCGAGCTGTCTGTTACAGATGCAGCTCTTGTGCCTTGCATTCTGGTGAGGGATAGAGGGCTTTTACTGAGCTTGTTGGGCCTCGTCTACCATACTTTTCAGCCAGATGCCGGGTGCTACTGTGGAGGAAAATAAGCCCACAGCACAAGCATGGCAAATGAGCTTTCCATAGATTGGAGCTGCTGCTTTTCTGGCACAGGAAAGGAATTTCGTCCTATGAACTAGAGGCTAGGACTGTATGGACAGTGGTTTACCTCTGGAGACAACTAGAAGCCAGTGTCTCCCCAGCCTGTTTTACAGTCTACAGTCCAGCCCAAAGGATTTCTGGGTTGTAAGTTTAACTATTACTCGCTATGAGATAAAAGCTTACAGAGAAGAAGCAAGACTCATACTGAACTTCTTGCCTGGAGCCCTGGGAGCACAAGGCTTAGAGATGCACAGGGATCTCTCCTCCTGTCACCTGGAACAAGAAGATACAGCAATCAGGATTGCATTTATGACTGAGGTTGGGAAGTGCTTTGCCTCCATGGCCTCTGAGAAAGTTCCTCCTCAGAGCTGTAAGGACAAGTTCTACCATGGTGGTACTTGCTCCGTATAACAACTGTAGAAGCACTGGTCCAGCTGAGCAGAGCCGGTGCAGTAGGAAGACAGAGGGAGGCAGGACCTACTTTTCCTTAGATGACAGGTAAATAAGGTTCTTGTAGCATCTCCATCCTGTGTGGAAATTGGAACAAGCTCAGACCTCAGTGGTCCTTGAGAGTCCTTACACAAAGGTAACAAGCTTGCTGCAGCCAAGCCCTTCCCAGAAAGGCACCAATGTCCACAAGGAGAGAACTCCAGACCCAGACTCAGAGATTCACTTCCCCTGGCTGTGGTTTTGTTTCAGTTTTGCTGGTACCTTTTGCTTTTTTAAAAAACACAAACCAACCAACCAACCTGCAACTCCCCCAAAACCATCAATCTCCCTCCCCACCCCTGAACCAAAATAACACTTCACACTGCTCTTAGTGCTAGTGACCAGCTGCAAAGATCAAGTTCGATCTAAATTCTAGTTTTGGCCCAAATAAAGCTTTCTCTCTAGTTCTGCACCCCAGCAAACACAACGTTTGTAGGATGATGACATCTAAATACAAGAAGATTGAAAGGAAAAATATACAAATGATGGAAAAAAAAAAAAGAGAAGCTCCAAAGCACATGGTCTATTAATGACTCAGGGCAATATATCAACACCTTCCATTGCTTCTCTGAAAAGCTTCAAGAAAGGCAAGGAGACCAGACAACTGGCACCTCATCTCTTTGGAGAGAAGATATTATCTTCCCCTGGAAGGGAAGAGCTGTCAATTCATCTAAGGACAGCAGAGTTTAAGTAGCAGCTCACTGTTATTGATGATTGCCAGCCAGGGAACCTTTGGCTTGGTTTAGCTTGTAGGAAGCCTTGAAAAACTGCTCTTTCAGTGGATGTGTTAGAGAAAAGAATAATATTTGCAAGCCTTGTGTAGATTCCAGGAAAACGTGGTGCTCAAACTGGGGGCTTCTCCCCATGAATAGCAGTGGAGGCTTCTTTTTCCCCCCGTGTCAACAGTGACAACCAAGGGTCTGGATACAAAACACAGAAGAACTTTTAATGGAGAAGCTGAAGTTGCCATGGGTCACTTTTACAGAGATCTTGCATTCTCTTCTGTGAGGGACTGCATGATATTTCTGGATACTGTTCAGCAACAGTTGAAAGAGTCCTCTGGAACAAGCCTGTGTTGTGGCGTGGGGTTTTCAAAACAACAGACCTGACTAATCCAAGGATGGAGATGGCCAGTGAGGGATGATTTGCTGTGGCAGGTGGTTCTGGTAATATACTGATGCTAACAGGAAAGTGCCAGCACAAGTGCTTGCTTGGATACTGGCAGCCTGGCTGGATAGGGTTTGAAGCTGATGCACTTCTCCAGAGCACTCACAGGAGGAAACTCAAAAGAAAAGCCAGAGCAAAGGATGGAGCTAGCAACCTTTTCTGTGCTGAGAAGAGGCCTGTGGCACAGGGACACTGCTGATCCACAGCCAAAGAGCAAAGCCTTCAAAATACAGTGCAGCATGCAGGCAATAACTGACATGCATTGTGTTTTCAACCAGGTCTCCACGTGCCCCATAGACATATGGCAAGAACCAGATGAGACACTGGGGAGACAAACAGGTCTCCTGCTCTGACAGAGCATGTCTGAGGCACTCAAGCTGAAAGAGACAGCTCATGGGGTGTACTGAACATGAGAAGCTTCTTTCACTGATCCCACCATGGCTTCTGGCAGGCTGGGAGGCAGAAATCAATACCTGCATAAGAGAGACTTTTACAATTATGCTGGCCTAGCTGAACTTGGTCTGACTCTCAGCGATAGCAGAGGCATAGGATGGAGAATACTGGGTCCTTTGAACAGCTGCCATGAAAACTGTATTCCAGATCATTCATCTGAAGTCAGCAGAAAAAGACTGGCTGTGATGAAACCAGTCATCAAGAGACTCAAAATGGGTGCACTGAGCTTGTCCATTTTGCGGAGACAGTATTTGGTGTGTGTGCTTAAACACCTCAAAATCAATAGCCACTTTGGGGAAAAAGCTCTTAGCTCCTTGACTAGCCCTGATTATTATTATTTTTTTTTTTTTATGAGGTGCCCCCACACATGATGCAGAGCAGCACCATAAGAAACACAACCTGGATGCAGCAGCTAGGCTAGAACCAAAACAGGTGAATACAAGCTAGTGCTGAATTGGTTTGCACTACTGGGGGTTCGCTTAATGGTCCCAAAGTGTTATACCTTGGCAATAATGTCTGAAGTGAAACATTTAATTTGTGTTTTCTTGACAGAACAATAAAAAAGTTGCTATAACAACAAAAAGTCCCAGGGAAAGGGCAGACAAAGATTAGGATTTTTTGTTCAGGATTTTAAACAGGAGGCAATTTTGCTCTGGAGATGAGTGCAGAAGCAGTTCAGAGGAATAAAAGCCTCTGTACCCTCATTTTATGTCAGAGGAAGCCAGTAGTTAATACCCTTCAGATACCATTGAAACAATTTCCTACCTATGACAAAATAATGGCACCAGAAAGTTAAAATTTTTGTGTTGCTGTTTGACTTTTCTGAGCTATTTCCTTGTTCCCATCCATCACAACACTGACTGGACAATTTCCCCCCCTCCTCCAGTTCTCATAGAACTAATCTTTTGAGTTTTGTGAAGTTGATCTTGGCTCATGGCACACACCCCACATCTGTTTTCCTAGGCCTTACCATTTGACTCTGAATTATTGCATTTTAAATTTATCCCCCCACTGCTACTGTCAAGTTTAAAACCAAAACTAAACACTCCCACCACCACCAAGATGTACCTGATATCTGGGAAGGCACATGTCCCCTCACCTCCTGGTACTGAATAGTGAAAAGTTACTGTAAGAATGTTAACTGCTTATTTATTCTTTAAGATGATACGGTGTGAACTGACAGCATAGGTTAAATACAATTATTCTGTATGAGTGAATTTTCAAAGCTCTCCTTTTGGTTCTTATCCAAGATCCTTTGAAAGAACATCATTAAAGATAAGCACGTACACAGACCAGTAGGATGTGACATATTCTTAGATGGGTCATGTTGGTTTTGCTGCCTTTTGAAATCAAGGCCTGAGATCCCTGTTCTTGGGCAAACTGCCACATGCTTCCAGGAGAGCCTGACTTCGGACTAAAGACCTTACTACTGTACGTCCCACAGTGACCAGTGACTTGGCAGAACCATCCCCAGACGCTGCAAGAGACACCAAACTTGCAAGTGGAAGGTACCTGCTGAAAAGTTTGGTCTCTCAAGATTCAGACTTTCCCAAACTGAAACTTTCAAAACTATTAACCCTCTTTGAAAACAAGTTCTTAGCACCTTGCTGAATTTCAATTAGGGTGACTGGAAGGGAAAAATGCTGAGTTCAATCAGGCAACACCTACATTAGAGATAGCATATGGTCAAGCAAGAGCATATCTGCTGGGCATACAGTCAGAAAAGCTCTGCTGGACCTCTGCAGATTCATGACCTTCAGTTGAATTTGGCTAGATGGATCTGGGCTGGATATGCTTTCCACCCTTCTGAATCCAGTAAGACAGTTAATAAATAATTCTTTCAGCATCATCTTTCCTGTGGTACTTTGTTCATTCTATTTCTGCTACTAGGCAGAACTCAGAAATGCAGGAATGTGAAAGTTAGAAGGGTTTGTCCCAAGTGCAAAACACTAAATCTGGACTCCAGTACACATTTCCTTGGCTGGGGGAGTCAAAGCCCAGAGACCAACAGAAAAGATGAAGGCGATGGATTAAAGGCAACTCCATTCCAGGGTAACCCCCTTTCCCTGGCCCAGTGCTGAGCATTGCAGAGTTCTGGCCATCTCTGATCGGTTAACCCCAGCGCTGGATGGCTACAGAGCTGAAATGGGGACACACATAAAAAAAGACACACACCAAAAAATAAAAAAAAAAAAAGAAAAGAAAAAAAAGAGAGAGAAAAGACAAAAGACAAAAGGAAGTGAAGAGAAATTTTAAATGCTGATAGTTGGTAATTATTCTGAAGAATGCACAATGAGGAAAATAGCTTTCACAGGGGCAAACCACTATGATTTGGAAAAAAGGTAATGTTTTTAAACTCATACACAGAGTGAGCTCTCTGGTTGCAATTAGGAAACGTTAGCTCAGTCAGGCATGGAGAACGCTTCCTTGCCAATGTCAGAGTCTTGTTTTGTCTCTGATAATTCCACATTCTCTTTTAAGAGACAGCTCATGTTTGATGTTAGTGTGTCAATATATAAGGCTAAATGCTATCCTGACATATTCTGACCCTTAAAAAACACACACCCCCCAGCAGCAGCCCCTTCTTGGGGCTGCTGGCCTTGCTCAGACTTCTCCAGCCCATTGCAAGGTCTAAAGGTAGGAACTATATTAGTTCCTTATAGCTCTTCACTGTGTGAGAAAGTGGGGTGAAGAGCAATCCATTCCTTAGTGTTATTCCTGCAAGAAGCTGTGTCAAAACAAGGAGAACGATCAGGCAGAATAGCTGCATTTGAACACCTCTCTCTAGACACGTTCTCAGCCATGGCAAGGAAGAGTTTGGAGAGATGGCTGTTCGACTGACATTCAGATGCATTTTAGTGCAGCATAATACATCAGACCTCCTTGGAAGTGAGCCCTGCTTGCTTCACCTCATCCAGAGTTCCTTGTGTCTCCCTGCAGCAGGTGACCCTTTAAGTCAGGAGAGCTCCAAGCCATACTACTGTTTGTATAGACTGTTCTGTTCCATCTTACTCATTCCCCTTGAACCTCTTATACTCCCTCTTTCTCCCTGCAGCCAAAATAAAGATCCTTGAGAAAGTAGGCACATCTTGGAACAACTAAGAGACTCCAAAGCTCCAGACTTTTGAAAAATCAGGTGCAAAGCAAGAGCAACACATTTATAATGGTCACCTGAGTGTAGCACTACACAAAATGCCAAAAGGCAGAGTGTTGAACACTGCTTTTTTAAAACTACAGATGGGCTGAGTTATCCACAAAGGAAACTCAAGAAGAGCTCATGTCTGGAAGTAATAAAAAACATTTGCATAACATGCATGGCGCATTCAGTGCTAGCAGGAGGTGCTGGATGAAGAGTCCAACAGGCTGAGGACCTCCTTTGCCAACGGGAGTGAAAACCCAGAAACCCTCTTTTAAAAGCGGCCTGGAAGCACTTTCTCAGGGAAGAAGGTGGGTCAGTCTCCCACGCACAGGTACTGGTTCACCTTTCAGAGAGTCAACCCACTTTCCAGCTGACCCCTGCCAACCATTTTTGAGATATATCAGAAGCATCTACACAGAGGAAATTCATATGATCCAAACAACTATAAGAAGTTTTACTTCCTAAACCTGTGCTGGAATTAGGGCACACAAGTCTGCTAAGCAGTGGTACAACAACCTGACATGGAGAAACATCTCGGGCTGGAAGCTGCATAGCTGCTGTGGTAGAAATATGCTGGTGTAGCAAAACCAGCCCTGCTCTCTGCACTAGCACGGAGGTTGCCAGCACAATTTCTTTCTACTACACCATACAGTGTCTCTCTCACACTCACTGAGGTTGCAGCAAGTCCCAACTACTCTGCTGCAGGCATCAGTCAGCTGCTGATGGCTAGAGTCAAGAGAACTTAAACAAAGCCATCCCACAAGTCATACTTATTTATCTGTTGTCACACCCTTTTTTTTCTTCAGAGAATGACATGACTAAGAATGTGCATCAGTGCTGTAACAGATAAGATCATCCAAAGCCAAGTCCTCACACACTGTTGCCATGTGTAACATCAGGGCAAACCTTCTCCTTTAACATAATAAGGGCCTGTGTTCTTTGCAGCAAGGGGAGTGTAGCTGAGATGTTTCCCTTGCTGACATACCATAGTGCTAAGCTACTGCGGCAGGCACCAGAGGCAACAAATGTAAAGTCAAAGGCATTATAATCTAAGGAAGGGCTGGAGAAACCCAGACTGAGATGTCATAATAACATAAGCCAGAATTCTTTACCCTTGTAACCAGAAAGAAACTATTGATATGCCAGTTTCCACCCATAAATAGCTATAGTTGAGGGTCTGAGTTTATAAAACGTTGAATGACTTACCATATGTTGCACTGGATGGTTTTGGTCGGAAGTCCACAAAGGATCAGTTAGACAGCAATTTCTCCTGTTGAGACAAAAACTAAGAGGTAAAAACTGCCTTGCCAAACCCAGAAGATAAGCACAAAGACACACTGTTTTAAGTCATAGGGGAGCAGAAATGTGCTGGAACACATAAGGAACAAAGCAAATACAGGCTCTTGGGGTGTTTAGACTACAGCCTGTCTGCCTTTTTCCAAGTTTGGTTGAATGAAAAAGCAATTTACAGTGAGTTCAGGATTACTGCAGACATGCCAGAGAGTCCCAGCTGCACAGCAAGTTGTTTAACCTGGGAAAGCCAGCTCATTCACAGGTAAAGGTTCCAGGTGTTTACAAGGCAATGAGGAGACATAGTTCAAACAGCGCAGCAGTGAGGAGCTGGCTCCCAACAGCCAACTCCCTGTTCCCCCCTACATCCCATGTGCTGATGCCCAAGCCTCTTGACAAATGGGTCCCACTGCATTTTCTGCCTTTATCCAGGATACCTTTATCCCTGAAGACGTGGTGGGGAAGAGCATGGTCAGCAGGAGACATCCCAGGTTTTCCCTGTTTCTCCTGTGCTCTGAGCACCACCAGAAATAGATGTAATATATCCAGGTTTCAAACTCATAATTCCTTGGACTAGAATGTATAGATGGAGGTGTGTAAGGGGCATGGAGAAACAGCTGAGACACTATAGATTCTCCATGCTGGTTGGCAAGTAGATTAAACCTGTTGTCCTCCATGGGAGAGGTGGGTTGTCAGTCACACAGGACCCCAAAGCAGGTCTGATTTGGAGACGAGGAAAACCAAGGGTGGACATGGAGCTGGGAAAACGGACTGTGGCACAAGCTTTCTCACTGTGCACAGCGCTGGCAGTGAGCAGAGGCTTGCAGGGAAAAAGGCTGGAGTTCTCCTTTCCCAGGAAGGCCCCTGCATTTTGATTTCACTTGAGCTGGGCCATTGCAGACCACCAACCCACAGCCCCACATACCCTTCACACAGAGGGCTAAAGTTGTTGGGAAACACTATTTATCCGTATGAAGCGCACACATATACATACTGGGCACTAGCCACTTGGTACCTAAGCAAGTAAGACACAGCCCCTCTGTCTGCAAGGGAATTACCATTGTGAGTTACCAGCTGAGACAGATTCATTTTACATGCGAGAGTGGAAAATGCTGCTTAAAGACTACATGAACCAAAAAGAACAAACAGCAGGGCTTGAAGCAGTGGTCTCTTATGTGCTCCAAACTGCCAAGGAGCTCTGAGCACGGCTGTCATTCGTTCTCTCAACAGACCTTCCTCGCAGAGAAGTGAACTAGACTGTAATGCTCCACTCTTCCCTCAGGATCTAGGGCATCTTCCAGACCCACCCATCACCTCCACGCACTGCCAGCGTCCCTGATTTAGTGGTGGGAGTGGGCTGGGGCAGCACCATACAGGGTGTAGGTAGAGGTGGTCTCCACCAGTGATCGACTCCTGCTGTAGTGGTGTCTGGGACTCAAGTACCTTCTGCCTTCTCTTCCCCTTTGCCTGCACAGGCTGCAGGCTCTCTGGGGCATGGCTGATCTTTTATCTTCTGCAGTTGCAGACAGCATTGCAACACGTGCACCATGGGTGCCAGTATCAGCCAGCAGAGCAACAAGGGAGACTTTCCCTTGCAGTAGTTACTCCCAATTTATCCCAGTAATAGATCACTCTGGGATATACCCTTGGTATATTTGCCAAGCTTGTTAAAACAAGGATGAGGAAGCTCCTTGAGGCAGGTCCCCCCCAGCTTCCCAGCTCACAGACAGCTTTGCTTCACCAGCTTCTGAAGGTCTCAACCCGCCAGTTAAAAGGCAGGAGGGGAGAAAACAGCATTTGCTTTGTGTGACATGGAGGGCTGAGAAAATTTAGAAGATAAATGATTCAAAATAAAAAGCAGTGCAAAAACAGATTAGGAAACTACTGTGCCGTGACTATTAATGAAGCAATAGAAAATATCAATCACTCTCTAGCCTCTGAAGCTTGCTGTGAGAGAAGAATTAGGAGATTTTATGTTCCAAGTACCAGGAAACCGCAGGGCCCTGGTGCCTAGTTCTCAAAAGAACACTGAATCACAGGGAGGAAAGCAGAGTGCTGCAAAGAGAGCCAAAGGCAGAGTTTAAAAATAGCAGCTTTCAGTTTTGTTTCTTTTTTCTTCTGAAGTGCCTGGATATAGGATCATGTCAGGGGGTGGATAAAGACAGCAGAGCAGATCCTGCAGAGGGAGAAGTCTTCCTGAATACATGCTGGTCAGGGGGTTGTGGGCTGTTCATTTTGCACTCAGGTCCACATGCCCCCCCCCCCCCAAGAAGCTGGTCTCTCCTGATCCTACTGTCCACCCAAACCAAAAGAAGGGCATCAGTGGAGTGGGAGCTGGGCAGCTCAGCTACCCTATCAGTACATGCAGAAGCCAGCACAAACAAGCAAAGCCAAGGGCTGAATGTGTGATCAAGCCTGAACCATCCTCTTCTGGACATATGCAGGGCCAATTTCCCATAGCGTTAAGGTCACTTTTGAAATGCTGCACAAGGAATGACACTTACTGACATGTCTGTGCTAATCCCCTGGGTCTGTGTGCAGGGAGAAATCGTGTCTGGCTGCTGCATGCTGGCAAATGTACTAAACCAAGAGAAAGGACATCTAAGTTCTGATGCTGCTCAAATTTCTCCAGCCTCTCAGACTCTGGACCACTTGAAAGACCCCAGGCCAGATTCACAGCATGTACCAAAGCAAGCAAACATAGAAGCTGGATGTTGGTACCCCAGACTGGCAAAGGAGAGGGAGCAGTATCTCCTGAAATGGACAGTAAAGCTTTAGGTCATGCAGTGGAGTATCAGTTATTGTTTTAAGGCAAAAATGGGCAGGGTCTGCAGAAAAAAATTAGCTCTTCTCCTTGGAATAGATCAAAAATTATGTCTGTAGGTAGCTGGTATCAGAAGGCAAAGCTCCTTCCTTGCAGAGGCAGGATGCCCCCTTGGGCCTTTGCTTTGTCTGTGGAAAGAGAAGAAAGGCACAGCTGATGCTCTGGATAAGGCTGTCTGCATCTGACTCCTCAGGGAAGTCTCATGTGTATTATGAGTCATTGCTCAGAGGATGTTCTTAAATCCAGAGAGGAATAACGCTTGTAATAAGGACAACAAGTGCAGGGAGCCACATAAAACACCTTTTCCCAATTAGCAAGTAGATACACAAACCCTTTTTTCCAGCCAGCTCAGGGACAAAACAGTCAAGTTTTTCACTCTTAAAAGCTATGACTCAAAAGGAGGGCAAGGGGAAGGGAAATACTGGCTCTGTCACTTGATTAATAGTAGTACACAAATCAAACTGCTACCAACGTGTTGCAAGACTGGCTCCTTACAAGTTCAGTTTCTCCTGTCACTGGCAGGGGCTTCTGAGCTCTAATGTAGAGAATGACCAACTAGCACATGAGTCACACAGCATTCACAAAAATTCAAATAGACTTGAAAACAAAAAACCTAGTACTGATAATAATGCTGACCAAGTCCTAAAGGAACATTTTAACTTTATAAACATGCAGAAAAATCCCAAACATTTGAAACCCGAAGTATTTCCTTGCAAAGAAGTTTCCACTGGAATGTCATCTGTTCTTGCTGTTATTTGGGATAGGTAGCTGACACAACCAACTAGATTCCACTGACCTGTGTGGCACAGAGCTTTTCGTTCCTGTGACTCATAAGGTGGCCTAGGAATCCAGTAGTGCCATAGGCCAACGTAATTGCCTTGTCACGTGCACAGACTGTTAAGCAGCAAACTTCAAAAAAGCTGCTTCCACAGACTTAAAGAGCCCCACATGTCCCAGAGATGCTCTGAGAGAGACAAAGTGACTTGCTGTCCTTCAAAAGGACCAAGCCAGAATGTACTAGGAGCAAACAGTGGTGCAATGTCCTGCCCTCCAAGTGGGCCTGAAAGCTTTTATTATGTGAGAAAGTCTTTAAAACACAACCTCAGTTCCAGTTCATCCAGTGCTTCCTTCCCTCCTGTCTAGCCTTGCAGGTACAAAAAGCTCCTTCAGCCCAGCTGGCCTGGGATTTTCCCTTGCTCAGCTTTCAGTGGAGATTACCATGGCTGCTGACAAAAGCAGTGTACAAATGCCTTATAACAACCCTAACGGCAGAGGAGGTCTCACCAATTTGCCACTTCAGAGACTTCCCTATAGTTTCTGCACCTATAAAAGACATGAGCTGGTTGAGACATGGCAAAACTGGAATCCCGACACAGGGAGGCAATTCAAAACAGGAGCAAGACTTCAGAGAATGTTGCCCTCTCTTAAATGTAGACATAGCAGCAGATCAGAAAAACAGGTGTTTTTTCCTCTGAGAAGATGTTTCAGGGAGCATTAAAAGAAAAAAAATAGCCAGGACCAAGAAGTACTAACCTGACCATCTACAGTACAATTACTATAAAGTACAGGCACCAGGAAGCAGTGTGTTTTCTCATTTGTGGCTGGGAAGACAAATTTGCCATCAAGCTTCTTTTGGAGAACAGTAAGGGAGGGTTCAAAGCAAGATGCTGCTGCATGTTCATCTACTCTTGCACCGTCCTAGCACAGACCTCAGGACTTTCTTGTACTTTTCAGCCCTCAGCAGTTATAAAGTACCAGCAAACACACACACACTCAAGCCTGGGGAGCTTTCTGGTTTTCAGATGGAAGACTTCAAAAGGTTTCACAAAGGCTGAAATTAAAAGGCATTTGGATGTTTCCTCGACAAAAAAACTTGTTGTTTCTGTTCCTCAGGAAGTGCTGACACTTTGAAGACAACAACCAACCACAGTCACTGAGAAATGGCACAAGATATCTTTGAGTTTGTCTCTGCCAATGCTTTGACCTCGCCACAGCGACCAGCCAGAACTTGCTGGAAAGCTCTCAATGCTTGGGAAAATAGTGGCACCATTCTACCATCTCTCATCCAAAGCAATATACGAACACATTGTACTTCTGGAACAATTCTGGCCCTGGCTGCACTTTGGGGCTATAAATGCAGACAGCAGTGGAGCGGGGCACACAAGAAGAGTAGTGAAAAGCTAGCAGTAACGATGGATGCTGTTTTTTCCAGAGTCCAGTATAGCTGCTACAAGGAACAAACCATGCACATGGAACTCTGCACCATGCTCACACTTCCCAGGCATGCCTGGATTGAAATCCTGACGGATTTCTGTACTTAGTGCAGGCTGCAGAGCAGGTTTACTTGGAGTTTTAGAGACCAGCAACACAAAGCTACTTCTGAGAGAATGATGCTGTTCAGATATATTGCAATACAGCAGTGGAAAACAGAGTCTCTGGCACAACTAGAAACAAACAGTTTTCCAAGAACTATTTCACTTTGTGGAAAGGATGTGGCTGTGAACATACATTTTGTTATGGGGAGCAGGGGGTGGGGGGAAGCCAACACCATCTCCTAACACATCCAGTGCAAGCATTTGTGTAACACAATAGTTTGCAAGCCCAGGGCAAGATGTTGCATGTTTAGAAATCCTGAGGCAGAAAGGCAAAAGGTCTTTAAGGAAGTGGTACTTGTTTTCCTTGCAATTTCTTTGTGTATCTGAATTACAAACAATGGCTAGTCTGAAGTAGTTTATGTATTCTGGTCAGGGATCCTCCACAGACAATCCTACTGATGCTATGGATTTTTCTAGGAGTCCAGATCTGATCAGACTCTTGCTACCAAACTACCAGCTTCTGTGACATATATAAAGCCAATATGGAAGAACTACACATCTCTATTTTTTTTGTCTCTGCATAAGGAGCCTTACCTAGAACATTTTAAATACCCTTAGCAAAGAATAAAAATCCAGTGGAACTATGTTAAGAATGGATTTGCATAGAGAGGAAATATATGGGTGTCCAGTAGAGAGAAGCAGCTCAGTCATGTTTTGACACATGAGAATTCATGTGTCACAGCCTGGCCCCAGGATAACCAGTGGCAAAACATTTTGCCATAGGGCCAGTGGTGTGGATCGTACTAATGCCAGCAGACACTGGACCTGGCTGTCCTTCCAGCTCCAAAGTTCATGCTTTCCTTCTTTGTTCATCAGATATTCAAAGCAACAGTATCTCATTCCTCTCCTGTTTTCAAGAATAAAATCCCCTTGAGAAGCCTTCTCTGTTCTCTTCCCACTTACACTTCCAGCTGTCTTTTGCCTTTGCACTACTAGTTCTGTGAAAATCCAGGTCAACTCTGAAAATAACTTCCTGGCATTTTTAAAAAACCTTTTACTCCGTGATTTTAGATGGAATTTTGATCCTTTCCAATGCTTGCGATTGGCCAAGGAGATCACACAAATCAGATGAGCTAGTTCCAACTATCAACCTGTTTCTATCCCTGGATTGGGTGAGAACTTCAAGCATTAATTTGCCAGGTGATTTAAACTGTGTTTTCCACATATACATGCATTCAGATTAGTTCTCTGCTAACAGCAGCTCACCAGCAGTAAAATCAGCTATAAAACTCCATCATCAGCTGCTTTATGAGCCAAATCTCTGAAACGTTACACAAGATGACTGCCTATTTCCCAGGCCTACAGAAAAAGACAAAATTACTGCAAGGAGCTCACTTCGTTATCACTGCACTGAACGTGTTGGATCAACATTAAGGCACTGCAAAGCAGCCCCTGTCCCCAGGAGTTTAAGATCTAAACCAGAGAGAGCAGAGAATAGTCCTGAATTGCCTTTTCTTATGGTGGAATATTTCAGATGAATAAAGCTGCGGGTTTTGGCAGGCAGTAGCCAGCTCTGAACAATTTGCTTTGTATCCAGACTGCTTAAAAGATACCAGGGTGAATCCATCCCATTGATTTTTGTTTGGGAAGAATCCCAGGTCTCTGATTTAACTCTGTTTTTTGATTGCACATTATAGCTGTGCCAGACAGATAACCATCCAAAGCAACAGCATCCCCTCTAGCACATCCTTTGGGAGCTTACATTAATGTCAGGGTAGTTCAGGCACCTTCTGTCCTTGTTTCTCCTCCAGGACCACGTGGCCACTATAAGCCAAATGAGCAACAACACTTTACATGCACTCAGGAGCAAGCTTGAATTATCACAGCTATGACACAACATCAACATGGTCCACACCTGTACTCCTAACATGGTCTGGAGCCCTGTGAGCCTTCCCTGGGAACCCAAAACAGTTGCTCATGTCCAGTCACTGCCTCAGTTTTAGTGGGAAATTGCCTCCCTGCAGTTCAGGTGGAAGAATATTTTAAGCAAAGGTATTGTAGCCTGATGACCGAAGTGGCAAGTTAAGGGAAGGCATCCAGTAGCTGGAAATAAAGCTCCATTACATTGTATTAAATATTAAGCTCAGTGTAATAAGCCAGAGAATTGCATACTGAATTAATAATGTTATTTATTCCATTTAGTAGAGTATGGAGAACACTTAATCATCACAGCATTGTAGATCAGAGCTGACATCAGCATCTCAGCTCTAAGAGTATTTTATGGAAAACATAGAGGTGGATTGAATAGCTGGAAGTGAAGAGAGTGTGAATGTGTGAAATATAGCAGGTTTGGTAATAATAAAGTTATATGGCTTTAATTGTTCATTTGGATATTAATAGTCCAGCAACACTTTGTCTTAAGAAAGAACAAGCAAGTCCTCAAAGGTAAGCTTGGGTTGGAGCTTGTATAGGATCTGGAGGCACTTAATTTCTTTTCTTTTTGTAAAACATTTATTATTTTTAAAGCAAAAAGAAAAAGTACCTGCTTAACCAAAACAAGAAGATGTCATGGAGAATTCTGAAGTTTGCTTGGGTTTTTTTGGCAAAATGTAAATAAAATACTAAAAAGGTCTGAAGATGAAAAAATATGCTTATACAACAGTCTGAAAGCAATTCTTAATTAATTAATTTATTTTAAATCTAGAGTGGTCAACCACTCTTCCAGACTTCAAGACTGAAAACTAAATAAATTTTTGCAGGAAATTTCAGCAGGAGTCCTACCTTTTGAAATTCAGGGAATAAAATATTAAAGAGCTACAGTAGGACACCCAAGGTATCTTGCCTTTCATTATTCTTTCATTTTTCTTCTTCCTAATTTTGGGTTCTCCAATGGCCATCTTTTATAGCCCATGAAGAAATTGCTCCCCAGGCATCATGCAAGAATTCACATTTTCCTCCTTCACTCAGCAGGAACACCCTATCACTACTTAGGTACATTTCTCAATCCTAATGACGTCCAATTGAGTTCTAAAATTCAGTTTACTGGAGAGAGAAATAACTGATCTGCAGTTTCCTGCACTCTGATTTCCATGCCTTTCATGGAACAATTTCATTGACTTCACAGGAGCCTATCTGGATTTACACCTGTGTAAAAAGGAGGCAAGAAAACTCGACTCTTGGTGTGGAATATCAAGTTCATAAACGTGTTTTGTATCTCCAAGAATCTCCTCATCTACAAAGGTGAACAGCTGTTGCTATAAATCAGACAGCCTGAACCAGCCATTAGAACTTCATCCAGATGATCCCTTAAAAATATACAAAGGCAACATTTTGGAAATAAAAATCTGCCCTAATGTCCTCAGGGGCACCTTCTGTTGGAGAAAAAAAAATAATCTCATAAATCAAAGCTAAAATTAGCTCCCTTTAATGCTTTTTCAGGAGAGCCATGACTTAAGAGTAACATCGCCTTGAAAAGGCCTGTTAGATGACTTAAAGGATCCTAAACATCTGGCAGTTTGGTACATACTGCATTGGAGACATCTAGTGTCTTTTTCAACTTCTCCGTGGGTGTAACTCTTCAGCGTTAGCTAGAATGGCTGTATCTGGTTTACTTCCCATCAACCATTTTCTGTATTTGAGTAGGAAACACTTGCTAAAGTGTGGAAACAGCTGGCAGAGTTGGCTGTAGCTTGTATTAACAAAACATGCTCTTGTTTCTGACCACAGACTGGCCTTTAAGTTCTGACTGTGATTGCCGAGGGCTCTTCTTGGCTTTTTGGATGAGACCACGTCACCCAAGATGTACAAGTTCAGTGTGTTAAGGGTTGGTTCTTGGAGCATAATGCTTGCTGTCAGGAGGGATAAAGCTTTGTGTAAGTAGAGGGGAACAGGATGAGCAGCCTCATTTTATTAGCTGGGAAATTGAGACCAGGAATATTAAATTATTGGCCTCCAGTCATTTCCTAGTGAAAGAGACCCATATATTCCTTTCCGAGGGAAATGCCCTAACTAAGGCAGGCCAATATGCAAATCTTATCTACATACCTCTCAACAGCAGCGTAAATCCAACTGGGACAGGGTTGCTGGACTGAACCTCCTGCTGTTGGGAATGATGATTGCACAGATACCTGTGCTCCAGGGTCAATTTGGCACCCAGCTTCCCTGGGACACTCGGAAGCTCACATCACCACCTGCTTACTGGTAACTCCCAGCTACTTGAGTACATGGCATGCGTCTTCTGCTCTCACACATACCATGAGCATAAAATGCAACTCAAAGAAGCAAGATTGTTGGTTAGCCCTGCACTGATCACCTGTTCCCAGCATGGCAGTTTCCTTTATGTTCATCAAGATCACTGCTGAGTCCTGAAGGGGAAGGCCAAGTAACATATCGCTGTTCTATCGCTCTGTCATTTGTCTTTCTAAGGGTACTGGAGAGTCAAGACATAACATGAACATGGAAAAACCAACGAAACACAGACAGAGCTCTGCCTTGAGCCTTCAGACAGTCACACAGAGTAACACGCTCAGCTCCTTTCACTCAATCCCTTACGTTCTTCTGAAACTACGAAAAGGAACTTTATGATACACTGGAAGGGTTGAAGTATTAACTATAAAAAACTGGACTGAAATAACCAAGTACCTGGATTATTTTCTTTTTGATGTATGCTTATGTAAATTCAAATAAATATGTTTAAATGCAACCTTTCTTCAATTCTAGCAGAGCTTATTAAATCTATTTAAGTGAGACAAGCTAGGCTCCATGTAACACCAGGAACTCCCCTGACAGTTTGCCTTCCTACTTAACGTGATACTCTGCAATTACACATACCAGAGCCTTTCATTCAAGCATTTTAATTTACAAATACTTTTAACATTTTTTAATGCCCCTGTGGGCAGGCATTAAAGGTCCACTTTATTCAAGAGTAATCAATCGAAGTGTGGAGAAGCAGCCTGTTTTGCTCCAGATCACACACTGAAATACTAGCAGAGTTTAGAAAACTCCTTCCTTGTCCTTCCTTGGTAGTCACTCAGAAACATAATTTCTATTAACAGCAGATACATTCTTTTAATGCTGGTCCAAATGCTCCAAGCAGAAGTGCAGAGAGCAAACTCAGAAGCAAGCAGGCCATAGGAAGGAAATAGAGACTAAGAAGAATCAGACCAGAAGCACCCCAGAACCAGCCACAATGAGGGCACCCGTTGCTCTTTGCCAAGGTCACTTACCAAGCAAGCACTGCTCTCTGTGGTGCAAATCTGTCAGACATTTCCTCCACGCCTCTTCCCAGAGCCAAGCATCTTCGAGAGGAGAAAAAAGTATTACTGAATGACATCAGTTATTAAATGAGTCAGTCTTATGTTTTCTCAGACATCATACAACAAACTGCACACTTCCATACAATCCTGACTTCTTCAGGACTGACAACCCATTGTTCAGGCTCATCTTTTCTTTTTTAAATTGTTAGGCTCATTATTTCAGGTGATTTTAATGCCCTTTAATAACATGATTTGCCCCTCTTTCACTGAGGGGTTCACCTCTCACAGAGATGAGGTGTGGTTAAACCCAGTCTTTAGGGCTAGTGGAGCCGAGAGAAAGCAGCCCAGCCTGATGAGTACCAAGAAGCACAGGTTCCAGTGGGACCCTTACCAGAGCCAGCTGCAGGGCACTAACTCCTTTTCTGCTGGGCCTCCAGACAGTCTCTATCACCCCTTAAACACTCAGAAGCACTTCAGCTATTAGACACAGGTCTTAAAAGCAACTGAAGAAGAGTCTTCCCTTCAAACCCAGGTTTTTAAAGAAGCAACACACAGCCAAGTACCTTCCATGCAGGAACCCAACTCCCACTGACACCTTTGCTTCACATCTGCAGGACATGAGCCCCAGGACGGAGCACAGCTGCCTCGGGCAGGCAGGCAATGCTCTGGCTGCTGGGCTGCTGTCAGGGGCTTCAGGTGACACAGACTTTAAATGAAGGGCAAGCCAAAATTCTTCGTGGCAGAAACTAGAGATATCGCTGTGTGTCCAAACCAAGTTGTATCTGTATTTCTTCATGTGCTCTTTGTAAGTGGAGTGTAATGATACACATGAGGAAGCCCCTGCCCTCCCTGGGGTTGGAGAGCATCTATAGCTTTGCACTAGAATTACCTGTGAGAGACTGTTCAAAAGATCTCTCTGGAGAGGTCAAATTTAGGTAAATGAGGTGCAGCTGTGCTGGTTTAGGGCCACAGAGCACCATCAGCCCCTAGGCATTAGGATAAAACCACCTACCTTGTCTTTGCTTGGGTTTTATAGTGAGACAGTGACCTGGCTGCAGAAAGAACAGAAGATAAAAGCCAAGGTGCAAGCTGCATCTGTTGGAAGTGATCCAGGCTGCAGCAGCGAGTTAAATAGCCCTAGGGATGGCTTGGAGAAAACCTTGCACCAGCATTTATGCTTGCAGGCCTGTTCCTCGCAATGCTTTAGGGGGATAAACCAAAACCTGCCATCCCTCCATGTAAATAAAGGGATTTGTCATAAAGCTAACAGATCCTGCTCTTGAGTAGTTGCCAAGAATATGAAGTGACAATGAGGTGCCTAAGAAAATAACTTTCCTACTGCCTGGGAAAAAACACTCCTCGGTAACATCACAGCTGTGATCAATACAGGCTTTGAAAGGAAACAGGGGCTTGAAAGACTCTGTGTATGTTCTGAACAAGGAGAACAAAGACAACAGATAAAACTGAGGTATGTTTTCAAGGGCTGCGTCTTACCTTCAATTATCAGCTTAAAAATAAGTTGCTGCAATGGTTACAGCCAGCCAGTTGCTCTGTGAGAACCTCATGCACACCTGGCAAACACAGGGAGCTGTAAACTGGTGTTTGCAGCCTTTTGGCCACCCAGGGGATCATTCTGACAGGTCGAGTCCATTGTGCATTCCCACAAATTCTTCAGGTGCCACTCTCTGGCTGCCCCATCACTGCAAAAAGTGATTGGGACTTTTTTTTTAAGCGCCCCCCTCAAGAATTTTTACAGTTGTATTGTGTTCAAAAAGTTGGAGCAGAGAAACATGAGCCTGCAACTTCCAAAACCCTGGGGCTCCACAGGAGTTTTGCAGTTCATTTACACTGAGACAGGAGTTGCTGCCAGGTTTGAACCCCAAACACCTCCCACTGCTACCCTTTTGGACACACACAGCTTTCTCCTACGATTTCCCCCATTCTTTCCAGTGGACTTGTAAGAACAAAGCAGCTCATGTTTGACAATTGCTCCGTGCAGAATCATTAGGTGTGATTGTGGAGTCCAGCGATGGAAATGATTTACCCAATGGGTCAGTCCCACTTTTCTGCAGAGGGCTCAGCCTGCCAGCTTTTACTGACTGTGGTGAGTCAGGCAGAAAACAGTTGCCGCTTTTTAAGAGCTATGTTCTCACAAACCCAAAGCTACGATGGACAGAGAACAAGCAAGCTCAGTTCATGAAGAAATACACTGGCTGCTCTTCCCGACTCATGTCACTCCACTGACTCCAGGGCAATTGCAACAGCACTGAAGGTGGACTCCATCCATCTAGGGAAAAACAAGGCTTCCTTCAAATCCTCTTTTATTTACTCCAGTCAGCTGTGCTGAGTGTATAGATTCAATCAGCTATTTCCTTAACCATAAAACCAGATGTGCGCCGTCACGGCCCATCTACAGGGACTGAATCCATGCCATTTAGAAAATGCAGAATAAAAATAAAAAATCCCAAGAAAGCTGAGATATGTTGATGTTTGGAGCTTTCAGAGTTTCCTAGGTAAATTGCTTTTCTTTTGAATCCCATTTATTTTTGTTACCTCCAAAGAAATGCTGTTTTAACCACATTTCTTGGAAACAGTGTTGAGATCTAATGGGTTGTTACTGATGTGAATTCTCAGGGGAGAGGCTGGAGAACAGAGGGAATGTAGTATTATCTTTGCTTCTGGGCATCAGCAACTTCTGCGAACAATGTGGTGCAGTACATGTCATTCTCTGCTGAGGCAATTAATTACCTTGGTCCCTAACAAGAAGAACTATTCAGCTTAAAAAAACCACTGCAGCCCTTTAGATTTAGGTTAGCTTCTGGGCATCTGGGTAGATGTGTGAATTAGAGAGGCTGTATTGCTCAGTTTTCCTGTTTCTTCTCAGACCATGTTCTGTTGTTTTCCACCATACTTCTGATGGACACTGCCACCTGAGGCAGGTCAGTGCACCAGCTCGTCTTTGCAGAGTCACCTTGGAAATGTGGCCTGGCTTCACCTCAGCTTTGAGTACCAGCTACCAAGTCTCCAGGTCACCTATTTCCCAAGTGAGCCTAAGGAACAGAGGAGAGGAAGGATTCCCATGGAGGACTGTGAGGAGTCCTCCATCTGCTGTGTCTCCTCCACCACAAAGGATGCTGCAGGTGATGCAGGTGGGGTCCGTCCAACACACACACACACACACACACCCACCCCAGTCTAACAACCGGCAGTGCCTGCCCATATGCTGCTCTTGCTGGGATGAAGATGTAGGGTGAGGAAACATCTGCGCTGCAGGAAACTATGCCCCACCTGAGCCTGCAGCTACAGAGAGGAGTTGTTGTACAGGAATGGGGTGGGATTTGCTGGCTGAAGGGTGCTTTAAGCAATGCAGCTGTAATATGCTACATGCCAGATTGTAGACATTCCTGGGGCAGATTTCCAGAATGTAAATAAACTTGGGATGTATGTATAAAACACCATACAATGTGGGCCCTGAAAGGCCTGGAGATTGCATGTCACTGCCTTTGTACACGTATAGCTTTCTCCAAGCCCTGGTGTCCCCTTCGATTCCAGTATCCACACGTATCAGTTCTTGTTCTATATTGGAGAAATTATCTCATAATTTCATAGCTCTCCAATGCACAAAGGCTCATTTCTGATTGAATTGTCCCTTGATTGCCACCACAAGATAACCCAGCTGTGAAATACCACAAATACCATGAACAGGGAGGCAGTGAGAACATGAGACTAGTCTGTGTTATTTAGTAAGGCCTGGGCAGGCTGCAGGTCTCTGGGTTTTAGTCCATCACGAGGTCCCAATTGCAAGGCTAGAGTCACAAGTGATTCACGGCATAGGGAAGTCTTGTTTTAGAAAATGAATGATCCAAACTCAGCAACTAGTGACTAGCACGCGGGCAAGCCATATCCTAATGCCTACCTGAACAGTATCTGCCCAATGTACACATCAGCGCTGTGAGCAGTCCTGTGCCATTTTAACATTGCCTGGAAGTAATATATAGAGGGGAAATAAGGCATCACAGATAACAAATACTCAAGAGAGACAAAGTGTAAACCCACCTCTAACAGCTGAGTGCTCTCAGTCTCTACGGAAAGATTGTTGCCATATAGATGTGGTTTCTCCTGATGCAAGGTGATACTCCAGACCTCAAAACTGTCAGTGGGAGTCTTTCTGTTGATACAATGATAATGCCTTTGTGTTATTGAGCACCACTAATTAAAACCAAACGTAGAGAATATTTTCCAAAGGTTACTTGCTATTCCCCCCCCCAAGAGAGTTGGCTGGCATCTGAAGAGGGGAGCTCTGCGTGGGCATGGGCACAAACATACATTAGTCTGGAGGTAGCTTGTGCCTCTGTCATAACTGTCACCGCTGCTGAGAGAAATAAAGCCAACAGGAAAAACAAACTCTTGAAACACATATAGCCCAATGTTGGATTTAAAAGCAAGAAAATATCACATGTACTCTTCTGCTCCTGACCTGTACTTTACACTGTACTATTTCGCTTGTTGTTCTTTCTGTTCCCCAGAGCAGAGAGAAACCAGATCTTAAAACTTTCACAATGAATTTTTAAATCAATAACATGTGAGACCTTGTCTAAAAGGTAAAGTTATTGTAAAAATCAATGTCAGAGGGAACGCTTTGCCAATTCAATTATACTTGTTCCTCTCAAACGGGGGGTGGGGTGTGGGGTGGGGGGTGGGTAGCAGGAAGGGAAAAGAGAAAAGATGCGGGCTTATTTCAAGCCCAATCAATGTTCCTTGGGCTAGCATCCCAATTTTGTAAATATTCTCAGGACTTCTTAAGCCAGCTCCCCTCAAGCGGTCATAATTAACTCTAAAGAGGGTTACCTTGTTTCAGAATCAGTCTAATGTCAAGCAGTGTTTCTGCCTGTGTCCACAATTTTAAAATAACGTTGTGTCCATTTGATGGCATGAAGGCTTCCCAGAAATGGGAACCATACGTCAAAATTTAAACACAAATAAGTGTGATTAGACATGGCAGCTGTCTAGAAAATATTCAGCTATTTCACTGAGTTTTGGGCAAAACATGAATGATTGTACCCATTCCAGTAAGTGCAGAACCAGAAAGGCTCCCACATTACCCTTTGCTTCTCAAGGCAAGTTTCATTTTAAGATTGATCCCAAAGAAAAAGAAACCAGCAAGATAAAAGTATAAACAGCTGTGCTCCTGCTGGCTTAGCTGGAGACTTCAAGGAGTTTGTGAATCACTGAAAGACATGTAGCATACAGCACCCAGCCAAACTGCTGAATTCAGGCCACTGAGGGAAGGGCTGAATGGCACAGCCAAATCCTTATACAGCTGTGGTATCGCAAAGGTGCTGGGCCATAAAATTTTCCCACTGGACATGATCTTTCTCTCTCCCATGCTACCTGGTATGCACCAATCTCTCTCAAGCTGCACATGGAGTGGGAGTTTTTTTGGGCAATAATAATCTTTTTGATCTGCATTTGTAGAAGATAGTTCTGAACTGTGATTCACGTTGCTGGAAGCTGCTTCAATGCAATAATACAGACAGAAATCATATCACTTCAGTCTTTGATCTGGACTTGCATTTTTGGCCTTGGCATAGACATGTCACCTCTGTGCCTTGTGGAGAGGAAACACACACCTGCCTGGCAGGGCTGATGTCAGGGTCTTTCTGGGATGCTGAGCCTGGAAATCCTTTAACTGTAAAGGGGCAAGAGCCCAAACATAGAGGTAGATGACACTGTCACACACTCAGGCACACCCTAATGTACACTACATGCAGTTTAATTCCAGACCTTCTCCCTCTACCAGAACCAAGACATGGGAACATCCTTGTGTCCAGGTATATTGTCCCAGCCCTTGCCAACAGACTGACAACATTCTTCCCATAGCTGAAAGACAATGACTAGGAAGTAAATAGCAACACCAGCAACTCAGGTGCAAAGCCAAACTCTGAATGACCCTGTCTTCTTTCATAGAACAGAAATCTCTTATAAATATACACCAAATACAGAATCAGTTACAGAAACACCCTGGAAATCTGTACTTGGTTATCTTGAAACTAAACCGCGCCAGGAATTTGGGTAAGTTTTTGCTTAAAGACTATCATTATTGGCACTTGATCAGATACAGATAAGTTAGGTTTCCAGCTTGTAAAGAGAATAACGCAAAAGGAATTGGAATATATTAATTTCACATGTTTCATCTCAGGACAGGTAGTTTTTTGGAGCACTAAAGAAACATTAATATAAATCTGTGTTATAATAGTGCTGTAAATTATAAGAAAGTTTTAAAGCTTCCAGTCCATGAGTTTTTGCAATATTTAAAAGGTTTTTTCAATATGGTATCAAGTGAACAAGATTCAGAAGTTGCTGAGCATGCATTTATTACTGTTTCTACCAAACATTTGATTACACTCTTTGGTTTGTCCCTCAGCAGGAGAAGAATGGAGTTCAAAGGTGCATTTTAAGACTTTTTAAGACTCATATTTCTAATTATGTTTTCAATAAATGCTAGTGTAATACCAATCCTGAACACAACTGGGCTTTGTCTATGCCTCTCCACAGAGTGCTTGCACTGAAGTGTTTACTGTCCTTCCAGACAAAAGGACTAAAGGCAGAAGCACTCCTTGCATTTCACAAGATGAAGTGTGACAGGGAGGTTTATCCAAGATCCTGCGGGTACCTTTTGCGAAGGATGGAATATAACCTTGGAATCCCTTCAGCCTTGATCCACATCCTTAAACATGTCATCTCTTGCACAAAAATGATATAGATGGGTCTCCTTGGAGGAGGACTGATTGTTCTCTGCAGATGTTCCTGACAGGACAGTGGCTACCCTACCTCTGTACGGTTCCATGGCTGTCTTGCAGGTGATGTATATGAAGTATGAAGCTGCTGGTCGTTTTCCTGCTGTGGAAGAGGACAGCAGATGTGAGCAAGAAGTAGAAATCAGGAAGTGGATAATTGCATATGACCATGAAAAACAGCAGTTGAAGACAGTGGTTTCCAGAGGAGGGTATGAACAGCACAGGAGCATGTTTTGAAAGGATGTGGTTATTTGGAGTAATGTGATAGATTCTGAAGGAAAAACAGCTTTGCTTTTTGGAATAGAGGTAAAAAACCAGTGCAGGCAGTAACAACTGTTACTGGCACAGCTAATCACATAGGACTATGAATTTCTCCAGGTCTTCAGCTCAGTTTAGACACCATAGAAAGAACATTAGGGCAAAGTTGGAGAATGAAACCACCTGCAAGGAATGGCAGATCTGTAAAGTGAGGCACTTGCCAAGATAAGAGATCAGGGAGGTGGGGAGCAGAGGTGTGCTACAGCTGTTGGTGTTTCATAGAGGTGCACACCAGGTCTCCTAACCTACAAGTGTATTGTAGAGGAGGTTGGGACAATCACTGCAAGTCTACTGCCTGGGGAAAAAAGGTGGAAGAGTCTGGAAAACATTCTATGCTGCAAAAGAAAGAAACAGCATCTAAGATGCTAGAACCAACCCATCCGTGATTTTTTCTTCCTGGAGGAATCACTTCAGGGAAATCTGTGTTTGTTACTGGTGCCTTACAGACTGTGTGCAAGTCAGCCTCCCTCCAGCACCTCATTTTCCCATGCTGAAACTGCCACGTTAATACGCTTCTCACTGGAATACTGAAGACAACTGACATTGGTAAAAAAAACTTTGGAACCTGCAGAAGAACATTTCTAGGCAATGGAATTATACCATCAGGATTTATGATGAAAACCTCAGTAGGCAGAGCACATTGCAGGACACAACCCTCAAAACATCCCCATCAAGTCTCCTTTTCTCCGAAGATCTCTGCTTACGCTGTAGAAGCAACAAAACACTTTAAAAATGTTGCATGGACAATAAATAAAGCCAATTGTCAAAGTACAGACAACAGATCAGGTGGAAACACTCCAAAAAAAAAATCACAGTGCTTTTAAGCTATTGTCTTTTCTGTTATAAAGGTATCACATCTGGTTCTTTACCTAAGATGTTGCTAGACAAGAGGGAAGAGGCATTAAAACCCTTTGAGACATTAAAGTATTAAAACATGCTGTAGTTTTATTAGGGAAGAAATGCACAATGGAGAGAGAATATCCTTTCAGTATCTTTTCACAAATTAACTGGCAGCCCTGAAAGCCATTTCCTTCCAAAAGCCTGGACTGATGTTACATCTGATCTCATGAAAATAGCCATAAAGTCTGACTTACCAAGATGACTCCACTGGCTTTCAGCCTCAGTGAATAGCATAACCCTAAAAATAGTGTTAAAGTCTATAAAATCAAAACAAAGTTTGATGTAAATACAGTTTTGCAAGTAAAAATTAAAATACTGAGTTCTCCATTAGAAAAACACGTATAATAGACCAGCTTGGGAAAATCTGTTTGAATACCATGAACTTTGTGGACATCAGTATGAAAGGCAAGCTGTTTTAAGAACATAATCTCATTTTCACTGATTGTCAGAAACCTGAAAAGTTCCTTCCAGAAGGTGATAGAAAAATTCTGTTGGGACCTGGCTGTGGATACTGGGATTGATTTGCTCTTGTGACTTGTTTTAACCGAGCTGCTCCTGCATGGTAGTGATATTTCTCTCTTCAGATACCCCTGTGAGCCAGATTGTGTTGCCATTTCTATTTTACAGATGGGGACAAACGCAGACAAGAGTAAAGAGTCAGAGTTCTAACTGCACTTGTTTATGGAAATTAAAGGATTTGTTGAAACACAGCTTAAACAGGCCTAGACAGGGCTTGATTTCCTTCCAGCCCGCTCCAATGGGAGGCTCCCAAACAACATAAAATACAACACCTGAATGTTATGATGAAAGGTTAGAACCATTTGTTGCAGAATCTGCTGGCTACTGTGGTCCCAATGGTTTTCCTGTGCTCATCCTCACTATGACTGACTGGAGTCATCAGCAAACTGCATGGAATGGCTGCAATTCACTCTGCCCTGGAGACTGTGAATAATGCAGCTTGTGAAATGCAACAATAAGGATGCCTTTGACATCTGTTCCAGTCCATTCATATGTCAACAACCACACCACATGGGAAGATGTCTTGAATGCCTAGAAAATGGTTTCTGTGTAGTTTTGGGAAGGAATCGAGCTTTTCAGGTTAGTCCCTGTGCTCTCTGAAGATGACTTAATAGATCGGGGAGTTTCTTCCAAAGGAGCTCTACCTATGCTCTGTATGAAGCTTGCGGAAACTTCTGGATGTTCCATTGATGACTTTCTGAACTGCCTTTTTAAAAAAAAAACAAATCCAAGACAAACCCAGTGTCACTGTCCTGGTGGTAATAGTGCTTAGAGACCTTAAGAGAGACTGTCCAGAGGTGCAGTTACTCAAGGCAAATCTGAACTGTTTCTCAGTTGCACATTTCTCTCTTAGTTTGTGTTTGAACACAGGCTTGGGATAAGTCCAAGAGCTCCTTCAGTCAGCCCATGCTGTAAGAGGTGCAGAGCATCCACACGCTGGTTGTATTCCTGCATGGCAGATCCCTGAGGGAGACTGCAAGCTCCCAGCAGATGGGGGTTTGCGGGTGCACATTGTGTCAACAAAGTGAGCAGCCTTTAAAAGACAGGCTTTCAAAGATGATTAAAAGGCCAGGTAGTCTCTAAGCCAGAAGAGAATAATCTCTCTGTCTCTGTGAAGTCCCTTCCTTTCCAGCGGCTGTACTGGCTGTTGCGGCCAAGCCAGAATGAAAGATGCTCTGCATGACTTTCAGTATTTACTCTCACAGGAAGCACAGCATCCTGTCTGGCGGTTGGTATGCTCACCACCTGACTCCAGTATGCTCCAAACAGCAAAGTCTTTTTACCCAACTGGAATGTGCTGTGGTTCAAATGCTGGGAATAAAATAAGCAAGAAGGGCCACTCTATTAACTGAGAGGTCAGCGCACTATTTGCTTAAGGGTTAGCATTGAACTGGGCTCTTTCTGTTGCAGCTGGGCAGAGAGGCATGCCACTGTATGTCTGCATCCTTAGTGACTGACACAACAGGGACTCCTAGAGACCTTGTAGTACTGCTGATCCTCTGTGCTACAGCCTTCAGCTGTTTGTAAGGGTGGCTAATAAAGAAAGGAACCAGGTCCAGGTTGCCAAAGGAAGTTAAGATCTGCCTTACCCTTTAAGGCAACATGTCTCCAAAGCTGGTCCTTCCAATCAACACTTCTGTTATTCTGTGGTGTAACATCAGCAGTAACAAGGAGTGATTCCACCACCCTTGCGTTTGGTACTGATGCGTTTGGCAGTATACAGTGCTTGGGCCTGGGTCCACCATTCACAGTATGTTGATAGACTGGAAAAGGTTCAGACGAGAGCCATGAGTTGAATTAAAAGGTTGCAAAATAGGTTTCAAGCAGAAGCATTAAATGCCGCAATGTATTCTTGTTACAGATCTTGCATTCTGTTGAAGCTGCAATAGGGGGAACAAAACTGACCATAGGCTTTTCATTCTGGCAGACAAAACATATAATGAGATTTGCTGGCGGGGGGTTGAACTGAGAATTTAGAGTAGCAGTAAAGTGAAAATTTCTAACAACTGTAACAATTTACTAAGTTAGCAATCAACTCTTCACTACTGGCAACCTCTGAAGCAAGGTTGGACTCCTTTCCCAAACACATATTCAGTTCAAAAGACATTGATCTGGAATTGATTTTGATTACTACAGTCTGTATTATATAGAAGATCAGAACTGATGAATATATATCTGATATAGAACTGATGAAATTATAGATTCCCTCTTTATGCTTCTAGAATACCATGAATCTTCCTAGAAATGTGGGAAACCTCTGATCCCCCTTTTTAGAGATATTCATTGACTTTAAGATACTCATTACTAGCTCTGACCAACTGACCTTAAACTTACTGCCTGACCACAAGTAATGCCTCCCAAGGAGGTGACACATTGCTGAACCCATGCAATTTTTTCCTCTTTAACTCAACTTGCATTTTTCTAGTTGAATAAACTTAGGGAAAGTTCACAGGGAACATATGATCTGTAATTTCATACAATAGCTAGCCGTAAACCCTCTGTCTGTGTTGATTCAGAAACCAAGAAACCCCCAAGATACATTTCTTAAAAACCAATTAAAACCTCCTCCAAACAGCACACAGATGTACAATCTCAGGTTGCACATAACACAAAACCAACCCAGCATTTTACTTCCTAATAAGCATAGCAATGTAAACACAACTACAGACATTGTTTTCTAATTAGGAGAATGTACCATGGGATGTTTACAGACCCCTGTGGAAATGTACGGACATTTGGTTGCCTAGCAAATGAAGGAAATGGAAAGCCTTCTCAGCTAGGACATTCATAATTAGGCTGGTAGAGGTAGAAATAAAAGCTGTAGGAGCAAACATAGGAAACAATCACACGCTGACCCAGGAAAGGCCAAGACAGTGCTAAGGGGAGGCACACAGAGGTATGCCTTACCAATGCTTTTTATTAGAATACTAGCTTACCACGGCTCTCAGTGTGTGATCAGCTGAATTCAGACTGCCTGCAGGAAGGACTCAGTGGCTGTGCCCACACATGGATGCTGCCGTGTGGCCTTGTCTCGATGGGACACGCTCTCGATGTTTGATACTTGGCAGTGCCTAGGAACTTCTCTCCTTCCTGGCAGGATATTGCTGGGCAGACACTGCGTTTATGAGGGACTAGAGTCCAGTCTGCCCCAGTGCGAGGCAACAGCTCCTGTTTGTGCAAAAAATCAGCAAGTGAGGCCCATTTGACATGCGGACATAAGACCAAAGAGATATGCACGTGCCACAGCACTTACAAAATGTGTTTCCTGATGGCTGAGAAGCAAAAGGCTTTGGCCAGCTGGATTTACAAGGCTGCACCATTTGTGACTGTGGCCCGGGTCTCTGAGAGGAGAACCTCCTGGGATCTCAGGCGCAGCTGTGTCTGAGAACTAGTTCATACCAATCCTTCAACTCTGCCTTTGCTGCGAGCCATGGAAAGCTAGTTCCTACACTGCTGGCTTTTGTGCTTCAATAAACAAAAGATTCTAAATGGACAATTTAATTTTTACTGCCACTGGGTCTAGCTCCAAAAGACAAACTTTGGAGTTCTGATTTTGTTGGTGTCACAAGGAAACTGTCCCCTTTTGCACACAGCAAGCAGTTTTGCTTCCAAATTCTTACACCTTCATGCTGATGTTGGTCTCATTCTCTTGGAAAGGGGATATAACAAAGCCTGGTGCAAAGAAACAACATGTTTTCCTTTGGGTTAAATGATAGACTAGATGTGGGAAAAGGTATCATGCACTTGCTTGTGAAAAAACCTGTTTTCTCAGGCATCATCCCCCATTGTGGTATTTGTTACCACAGAACAAACATTTTCCATCCCACGCACTACCCATAATTACATCAGACAAAGCTACCACCAGACTATGTTGTCTTCATACAACACTCCTTCTCCCTGGAAAAGCAGGAGGAAACGTGCCTATACAGCAAGAGTCAACCACACAGCACCACTGCCAGCCATTTCCTGGCCTACGAGTTTCTCCTTCCATCCTCCTACAACTCAAGGGTTTCACCTTGTAGTGCCTGGGTTTGGAAGGGGAGAGAAGTGTAAGGTTGCTTTGATTTAAAGATCGCTGTCTTAGTGCCAAGTTACATGACCAAACCAAGTACATGAATCCTGGATATAACTTGAAGAGAATTTGTTTTTAACCTGAAACCTTGAAGTTTGTGTATAGGAAAAAGTCAAGCATTCTCACATTGTTTTTTAATGTTAGGATGGCGGGAAGGTTGGTGAAATTAATTTCATAATAATCAGACAGGTCTGCTCCTGGCCAAACAATTTCCACACCTAGTAAATGGTGTTTGCAGCACTTTTAATCCCTGTCTCACAGATACTTCAGATCAGCAAAATTCAACCCTCCCAAAATTTATTTTCCAGTGCAAACACAAGGCTTTACATTGTGAAATTAAACCTGCTGATACTACCTTTCTTATCTCTCATGGACTCTCAGCAGTAGCTTCCACAGAGCACAGGGATACAGCCACTGTTCAGATAACGGGGTATGCTTGTGTCACTCAGCACCAGGATTTCTGCACAACTAGAAATTTTGCCTGCCTTTACCATACAGGAATAGAAGGTGTGGTGGAGCAGGGGGAAGGGATGTTTGCAATGGCTCTAATCTGCAAAGATGGTTTCCAGCTGCATTTCACATATGATTTGGGGTTTGGATGAAGTTTTGACAGAATTTCTCCATGAATTATGCAAGAGGCTGCTTGAACGCTGCAAGTACACAGAGGCACAAAGAGACTTGTTCAAGTACCCCTCAGAAAACACACTGTCATCTGATACACAACCAAATCAAAGCCCACTCCGAAAGGCGGATAGTCTTACACTGGGGAGGGAAAGTGAGCAGCGGACCCCCCAGTGCTGTGGGGTGCCGAGGTGGGGACATGCTGCCTCCTGTGAGGTGCTGCAGTGCAGCACTAGATGGTGCTGTATTTTACAAATAACTTTGCCTTGTGGGTCCCTTAATATTGGATGTGGGCTCAAAGATGTGGCAAACACACACAGATGCTCCTTTGAAGAAACGTTGCTGCTTTCTCCGAGGGAAGTATGGATTTTCCTTTCTGACTGTTTATAGCATAGGAGTTAATACAGATTATGACTTTGTAACTGGCGAGTTGCCAGTTAAACTCTCCAAGTGCTGCTGGTTTCCTTTGGGTGTGCGATGGGAACTTCAGAGCACTGTAGGAAGAGTGTCAGGAACAATGCCATGTCCATGTTTACCCTTCTCTGACTTACCCCCTTCCTCCTGATTTAGGCTGGTGGCAGTCTCCAAAAGTCCAGCAGCAAAACTGTACTTCCTCAACAGAAGCTCAGAGCCTCAGAGTGTTCAAAGCTCTGGCCTGCATAGGAACACTGTCATTGTGAAAATGGGTGGCACTGGGCATGTGGCTGGTGCCAGGAAAGTCTTCAGTGGTGTTTTAAGAGCAGCATGCGTCCTTGGTTTGTTACACTGCCACAGACTGCGTGATGTGAGGTGCTGGGACCCTGTACCTCCCTGCTGGAAGCAGTTATCACTTGCTGGGGTAGGGCTGTTCAAAACTGACAAGGGGGTGGGAGGTCATGGGCACCCACGTGAAGTGAAAGCAGAAACCTTTGAAATTAGTGGCCTAAAAACTCATGTGTGAAAGGAGATGGGCTGCATCCAGGGTTTACGCCTACTCCTGTTTTTGATTGCTCTTGTGCTGGGTCTGGTGCCTATCTGAAGATGCTGGGCAGAGATTCAAAGCTGGCTGATTACCCTGACTCTCAGCCACTCCAGCAGGCATAGCAGGTGCTCAGCAGTTGGCCAGATCCAGCCGAAGCTGCAATGGGCAAAGCCTCCTAGGAGCTCTCCCTGGGGTAGGAAGGGCTCAGAGACACCTGCTTATTCCAGTCAGCCATCCAAGGAAGCAGGCGCCCTCTCTTCCCTCCTAACTCCAGAGCTTGCTTTGATTCCAGGCGCAAGTGAGTTGGGTTTCCTGGCCACAAACAGGGCAATCCGAGCCAGGAAAGGGTAATTAATGTCAGAAAAGATCAGGGACGCAGTGCAGCAGAGCTCACTTGGCAGGAACACCAAGGAGGGAGGGGGAGATGTCTTCTAGAGAGTCTGCAAGAGGCCAAACCAGCCAAATGAGCTCTACAGTGGGCCGGGCCAGGTTGTTTACCTAGCAGCCAGTCTCTTCAAGGGGTTATTCAACTTTCTCTAGGGCATCAGCAGTCCAGACACAGCTTTTTGGAAGGGAAGGATGGGGCAAACATGGGTTTGTGTCTTCGTATAGGGAGAGGATGTGGGTGAAAGGATGAGGTTGTTCTAGATGGGAAATACGAGCCTGTGTAGAAGGCTTGTAGGGTGGAGGCTGGCACCACCAGTGTGTCTGCAGGGATGCTCAATAGCTGAGTGAGAACAGGCCCATCTCTGGCTGTGTGCTGAGCAGCCTGTCCCATCATACAGCATGGCAAGGTTTAGCTTTGGCAACAGAGGTGGTGTCTGGCTGCCAGAGCCTTGGAGGGGAGTCAGGAGCCGAGGAAGCACCGTTCCAATGGGCTAATGCACAGATGCTCAGGAGGCTGGCTTTGCTAAGAGTCAGCGCTTAAACAGAGAAAGAAGGTTTGTGATCACATCTGCTTCATAGTCTGCACAAATTCACCGTTTTCAGGGTGCCTAAAAGGATGGCATCTTCCACCTCAGGTAAAACCCAGCTATGGGATGTGCTGTGCTCCAATGCCAAGAAAAGTCTGGTAGCTAAATGAAATTAAGCTAGTTCACGATATGCCTAGGAGCTCTCCAAGATGCATCAATAGTGCTATGGGAATTAGCACCCTACAGTAGACTCCAGTGCTCTCAGCAAGAGTTGCCTTCTCTTATCCCCAGGTCCCTGCGGCGTCTCTAATATGACTAAGGGTGGCAGACCCAAGGGCTACATATAACCTGGAGCAGGGATAAGCAGAAAGAAAGAGGAGACTGTCTGAAGCATACAGCAGGGTAACAGAATATGTCATCTCATACCTGAGGATGCTATTTTGGGAGCTCAAGGCAGCTTGAGGGAAGTAGAGTTATTCAGATCACTGGGGAAAGGCATTGGAAGGGGCTGGCACCTCTCCCAGACTGGAGAGAGAGGAGCTGCAGACAGCCCAGGAAAACTAAAACACGCCTTCCCTTTTGTAAGGAAGAGTAGCCAAACCGGGACTCAGCCTTGGCTCAGAGTCCACCTGCAAAGTGTCTGCCACAGTCTGCTCTCACCATCATGCTTGTGTGGGCAGGAGGACATTGCTGGTCAGAGCTTATGGCAACAGGACCAGATTCTTAAAACCTCTCCCTACCCTGTTCACAACTAATTCTGACAGGTAATAGGAATCAGAGCCCTAAGCTCTCCATTTTTAATCCTCCCCTTGCTCATCTGTCAGATGGGTAAATTGAGGTACGCTGTGCCATGGTCTCTCTCACTCTCTTCATTCCAGGCTCACACTGTTCTGCCCAGTTCACCCAGCTCTCAGAATTTTGTCAGCTGTAGTTTTGTCTCCTTAGAGTTATTTTCCCTGTATCAGGCATAATATTTTCACATGGAATTCACTGCATTTCAGCACATTCTCTAGAAAAGACCTGACTGTCTTCTATCTCTAACTTTGATTGATTCTCTGGCCAGGAGAGCAGATTCATAGAAATTCTCAACAGAAACTCTGTCATGGAGAGGCACTAGGGGCCTCTCCCACTGCAGATTACTGTGAGGAAAAAATGTTTAAGTCTGCTGCTGCAAGTTTCAGTGCTGGAGGAAACAAGTCCTGACACTAAACTGCTACAGCCCACAACTGTGAGGGAGACTGATTGAGGCTGGGACTGCCACACTGGGGTGGGTACCTGATGTCTTGCTGAATTATCCCTTTGTAAATTCAAGGTAATACAGCCCACTGGCTGCCTGCACAGTGACTTTTAGATCTCATAGCAGGAGAGCCTGATGGCCAGAGGGTACTTTTAAGCAGACCAGAGAGGTAAAAGTCCTGCTTTCAATTAATTGCATCACCAGGGAACTGAAGGGCAATTTGGATTAAACTATTAAGGCTCTTTCAATCAGTTCCCAGGGGAAGATCCAGCAGGAGCAGAGGATTCAGCCAGAAATGGCAAATAGGGGAGTGAGCGAAACATGGGGAGGGTTGTACTTCTGCCCTGCATAAAATTCTGGTTTCACACTCACCCGGACCCCACCACTGCCAGCAGTGGGGGGATGTGGGGAGTCTGAGGCAGCTGACATGAAACCTGTTGTGTACAGCTGAGGGGGTCATTGTACTGATCTATTGCTTGCTGAGATAGAGGCTTGTATGGCCCAGACTGATTGTCTGGAGATCACTCAGCATCCCTTAGGAAAAGAAATAGAGCATTGCCCTGCTACCCTCACATACCCAGTTTGTGTGTGGCCCAGTTTCTGACTACTCATAAAGTAGCCTCTGTTTTAGACGATCCAACTTCTCAGTCTCTCCATGGGCAAAGCCAGGATTTTTTTTGGGTTTGCGCCTGATGCTGTCTATGGGATCTGCCTTGCTGTTCCTTCTTGAATTAGAAAGTACGCACTACTGGCAGCTAGAAGCAGAGTATTGCTCCCCATACAATGCCAAAGACTCATTTATTCTCTTCAAGTTCAAATAAATCTTTACTGTTTTGAAGTGTTAGAAAGGGCTGGCTTTTGTTCTATAACTACTGATTAGATGGGATTGCTTGAACTGCCTCACAGCTCCAGGCTATCAGGGCAGCACTCGGCTCCTCTGTACTACAAGGCCAGGCCAGTCTGGGGAAAGCATCTCTTTCACTCCCACCTGTATGCCTAGATAATCAGACCAAGTGATTCTGTGGCACCCCTGTTGTAAATCAGCCTAGAAACTGGGGGTGAGATAAGTGCTTTTTCTGTCCCCAGCTCAAGTTCCCCCAGGTGCGGTGTACATACCTGGCTCTGGATGTGATACAACAGCTTTTTCTGGCAGAAACATGGAGGCTGGTGACTCAGGGGATGGCTCTAGAAGTGTCTTCAGGCCTTAAAACAGTCATCCTGGGCAGAGAAAACAACAGCAGATGAACAGAGACAAAAAAAAATTGTATTTTATGAAGCAAGCTAATTTGTTAGTGGTATATAATTAACCAAGTGGCCCAGCCCAGACTATATCCAGAGCTATGGCAAGGAGCAAGTAGAACAAATCTATCTGAGTTCAATTTAGTAAAATAACATCCCCCCAAAAGTAGCTGGAAATCCTCTGTATCTGCATTTTAGTTTTGTCGTTTCTCTGCCTTTAAAAGTCAATGAATGCCAGATGTCCCTAATTTTGCTTTCCAGCGAACAGGTATCTTGCCCAAACCATCCCTTTTAAATTAAACACAATTTGCTGCAAAGTTAGTTTTGTAAAAGTGAGGAGGAGCTGGAGGGAAGGGACAAGAAAAACCCAAGAACTGCCAGCATCTATCATGTGCAAAATGAGTCTGAAGGAAATGGGGGACATGCAGCTGTCATGGCAAACAGCAACAGATTGAGGCCATGGCATGAAGCAGCATGGAGCTCTAATGAGCAGGAAGAGCAAAGCCAGAGCCACAATTTTATCCTGTGTTGATATTCTACAAGAAAAATGATCACAGAGAACATTTATTGCCCCCCTAACAAGATCAAGCTTAATAACAAAGCTACACATGTTATTTGCTGCAATGTTTGCCTATTGCATAAGCAGAAGTGCCTGTTGCCTAGATCCTCACTGCCTGCTGAGGTTCTCTCAGGCTGGCTGTGTACTAAGGAGGTAGGTCTGGAAGACCCCAGATCAGTGTGCACATACGTGGGCAAGACACAGATGGTGGGCGGCAGGGCACATACTTGGATTGTATTGGGCACAAGCTTAATTACAACAAATAAGGACAGACACGTTAAACAACCCCCAGTCCATTATGTTTTTCCCTCTGTTTGCCCAAAGCCCCTGCACCACTCGTATACCCTATGAAACAAAAATATATCGTTGGCATAAGTCAGCTTCACCCAAGGTGGGCTGCTGTGCCCAGCAGGCTCAGTTTCATATTGGAGTCTAGTATGTCCCCTTGAAGTTCCCTAAGGATTAGTGTCCATAGGGCCTTTTGCATAGAGGCTGAATCCCACTCATGCAAACAGTAAGTCTGGATGGAACAGTAAGTGCTGGTAACACAGAGGAATACACAATGCTGGGAAGAATGCAGAAAGATGTGAGATGCGTGAAGAATGGCAAAGAGGACGAGGAGTATCTGGGCTGGATAATGTGATTCCAGAACAGCAGGGGAGTAGAAGTCTGAAGTCATCAGCTCAGGCAGAAGAGACACATAAAGGAGAAGTCACTGCTCCTGTGCTTAGAGGTTTCCTGCCCCCAGCTCTTGTATAACAAGAGCAAACACAGCTGCTTTGAGTTTCCCAGAGTGCTCCACCCCAGCACAAGGACGCTCATGGGAAGCGGGAACTGCTCAGCTTTCTTGCTGTAGACAGCACTCTCAGATGGCTGGTGGCTGCCTGCTTGCTCACACCGCCTGCACCCTGCGACACATGGCCTGAACCACTTCAGCTTAGGCCCTGCTGTGTTCTGTGAGCCATTTCTCTCCCACCCTTCCTCCATGTTCATGAGTTTCTATCTACTTTGGCTACCTCCCTGCTCCAAAGAGGAACAGTAGGGAAAAAGAAGATCCTAGTATGTAATTTTTCTAAGACATAGATCATCTGCTTTTATCATATCCACTAGAATATGCCTGGGGGTCCAGGTGGGGAAACTGGCCCTGACACAGCAAAAGCAGGAGTTCAAAAAAATCCCCCAAACACGGCACAATAGAGAAGGAAGATACATCTCTATCTGTCATGCACTGTTTTAGAGTTACACCCTGTGGGTGCACAAGATTAATTGTCTGGGTATGTTTGCCACATGTGAAAGTATCCCAGGAACAGTCAAACAGGAAGATGAAACTATTGTATTTTTAGATGGATATAATTTCCTCCCTTTCCTTTTTAGCTCTGAAAGACATTAAAAAGGAAACAGGGTGCAGGGTAGGTGAGCAAAGTGACAGAGGACACACATGGGCCAACCAACAGGAGAGACCTCAGCAAACAGGAAAGTAGTAGATCCCAGCAGGTACCAGCAGCAAGTGGGGACAGCAGGGTGCCAGGGGACACGGCAGCCTCCAGAGTGACTTGGTGTGGAAAGCAATAGCTGATACTGCATCTGCTCCTGAGGTAAATGCTCTCCTCTGGGGATGAGGAAGGAAGCAACACTCATGAGAAGAAGCAAAAAAGAGGAGAATGGGAGAAGGTGGTTTGAAAGGATGAGGGGCTGAACCATGCCCTCAGCAAACACAGCTGTGGAGGGGCTATGGACAAGAGGCTCAGGCTTTTCTAGGAAATGTTGAGCATTTTCAGTACTGCTGAGATGCACAGAAAAGGGAGATAAAAGCCAAGAAAATTACTCCACTCCATTGGCCCCTGCAGCAATCTGTAAGTCTTCCCTGCTCCTCCACCATGGCAAAAGCTCTCTGCTCCCTCTTACCTGGCTGACGGCACTGGCTGAACGGGGAGACTTGCAGCCTGGGCAGGGCTCGGGTCCAGATGCTGTCAGGTTAGTGTACCAGGCTGCCGGAGGGTTCGGCTCCAACAGACAAGTCCACAGTATGAAAACAAAGCCAAATCTTACTGAGCTATTGATAAGAGAAAGAAGTTGGAAGAAAGGGAATTTCTTCAGTTTGAAAACAAAGTGTCTAGGCAAGTTCATCATGCTTTTCAGGTCATGCTACTGCCATGCGGTATCAGGCAACATGACTTGCAACACTGCTGATGTAATGCAGAAGGAAGCAGGAGGAAATTAATTTCTAATATGCCAATTACCCACCAAAGGCTTGGAGCATCGAACAGGCTGTCAGTAGCCATTTCACAGAGAGAAGTATTTGCAGGGCCCTTGTATTGGTTGAGCTTCTGAACTTCTACTGAACCACACTGTTAATGTGTTTCCAATGTTGGAGCTGTCAGGGAAAGGTGGATGGGTAATGCCAGACAGACCCAGCTGGTGCTTGCCTGCCCTTGTTATCAGTTGGCTCAGGTTTCGGTGTTAACTGTGCCTGAAGAAAGCCATATGCAATACAGCAGGGGTAACATCTGGCTGGGAGGGCTTTGGAGCAAATGCATCCATCTCATCCTTCAATACCCGTGTTGTACTGGCAGGTCTAGCTGCTATTGAGTTCAACAAGATAGATTCCCAGACCTGTCAGAGCCCTGAACTTAGTTCCTTTAATTCCAGGGTTCAAGCATGACTGGGATTCTGAGCCTGCTTGGGCAATATGTAATCCCCATCCAATAAACCCCACAGTATTTCAAGGTACAGCTGCTGCTATGCAGTAAGTGCTGCAATGACTTACAATTACAAATAAAACTGTTCTTGTAGTGATGAAGTTAGTCTGTAAAACTTGTTGTACAACACAGATCTGCTGTATCCCTTCTCTCAAACAGTGGCTGGTAAAAATGCTTCAGGTCTCATCTCCTGCAACAGGGTTTCTCAACTCATAGTGCACCTTGAACTTCCATAGAAAAAGAGACATTTTAGTCTCTGTAACCACATTAGAACCTTCATCCACAGCATTTCTGTGCAGGCAGAAGATCCACAAGAAAAATATTGGCAACGTGTATTGCCATTTGGCAGAAACGAGGTAGAACCCCCCTCCCCATGCCCAGACTCTAAATGCAAAATCTCCCATTTGCAAAGACTAAATAGTCACAACTGATCTTTCATGTAGGGAGGAGACCTCCCCCTCAACTTTCTCTCAGGTCACCACTAAAAGACAAAAGCAAATGCAAGATGCTGGTTTCCTCCCCAAGGAGTGAAACCCAGGGAATAGGCATGACAGAAAGAATTTGTTAAATACTACATTAAAGAGCCAGTTCTGCTCCTTGCTGACCCACACGTAACTCTCTTAAAGCTAGCTGGGACACATGCATGAAAATGAAGAAAGAATTTGGCATTTGGGCTTTGAAAAACATCTGAGAAAGCTCCACCCTACTAGCATTACTTTTTTTAAAAAATCCATCGTGTTTTCCCTGGGGCAGTAAATTACATTATCTTAACTTAACAGATGGAGGGACAAGAGCACTCAGAGCCCAGGGTAACCCCACTTCAGTGGTGGAGATGGGAAAAGACCCGCATCCCCCATCATTCAGAAAAGTTTTCACTGCCAAACTATTTTGCTTCAGTGCAAGTCTGGTGTCCTAAATGCTTTCTTTACTTTTGTCCCTTAGCACTTTTTACTTCTCCAGCAAGCAGAACTGTGAGTGTACCAGCCACAGCATCTCCATTTCAAATGGTTTGGCTTTACTTTCCACAACACTATTTCCTGACTCTTTTTCCAGTCTGCAGCTTGCTGAGCAGAGGATTAGGATAAACTGAATCAGGCAGAAAAAAGGTTTTCTCCAGGCTGGCCTGCAAATACTACCTTTTCTTTCTAAGCTCAGGTACCCAGCAGTTCCCTGTTCCTGCCTTGTACTGGATACACAGAAACCTCCCTAAATTATGTGCATGTGCGCAAAGGGATTGTTTTGAAATCAAACCTTCTGAAGTGTGTCTTGAGCCCAGCTCAGCTTTGGACACACTGTTGAAATTTGGATTTAATTAATTCCACTTGAGTTTTGAAATGGTGCGATACATTTTTCAGAGGTTTTTTCCCCCCATTTCCTGGATCAGAGCCTCAACCACATTCATGGAAACACTGAAGGGAAAAAAATCCCTAGCAATAATTCACCAAGTGGGAACTGAAAACATTTGCCGAAGAAGAAGGAACCTCTTGGTCTTTGGATGCCGGGAATAATTCAACCTCTCCTCCCAATTCCCTGAGGCTCAAACGGCCCTTTTTTCCGGCAGAGTGTGGTTATTTGAGCAAGCTGCCCTGGGGACAAGTGCATGTTACTTGTAGGATTTGGGCTGGAAAGATCAAGCACACGGATTTGTAGGCAAGAAGGGTTTTGTGTTTTAATAACTGCCAACAGACTCACAGAAGAGCCCAAGCTTGCAGGATGAAAAGTCCTCCTTGGCAGATTTCAACTCAAATATCCTGGAAGCATGCAGGGAACTGCAGACACCTCTGTCAGCATCACCTCCTTCAACAGTACATCTTGCATGCAACAAATACATCAATCCAGGATTCATACACCCTCCACTTCGTACTTCTCTCCTATACTACTATTTTGTTGGAGACATTTCCCAGTATATCATGTGCCTAATCAATAAAGTTAATATCACTCAATAAGCAGTAAGCTGTCTGCCCTGCGTGTGCCAGTTGCAGCTGTGCAAACAGTGCCATGAAACACAGTATACTAGAGTACTGCTGCCTCCATTGACATTGTAGGAGATTTCCAGGGCAGTGAGGTGCCTGAATCTTTGGGAAGAGGTGCCAAGATAAAATGCAAACAAAAGGATGCTGCCACGGTGTCCCCCCAACCTCCCGCAGGTGCAGTGACTCTGTAAGACCTACCTTGATTGCAATGAAAACCTCATGCTGGGGCACTGGAGGGTTCTACTCTTACCCTTCAGCTTCTCTCTTCTCTGCCTTCCAGAACAGAATCCCATCCACATGACAGGGGCCTGGAAGGAGGCTGAAGAAGACAGGGGATCTCAACAGAAAAACTGTACACAATCTGTGTTATTCTGCACTTCTCTGCTCTCAGTGAGTCATATTCTCTCAAAGCGTTCAATGACCTATGGCTATTTGGGATGGACAGAAGTCTCTTTTCTTTTAGCCCCAGCTGAAATGGCCCATCTCTCTGCTGGGGCAGTGGAGGTTGTTCTCATTCCCCAATAGAGCTAGACACATTCTCTCTAGGGCTAGAAGAGTAAGTAGTTCAAGTTCCTGATGTTCAGCTTTGCCAGTAACACACGTTGCTGAACATCAGGAACTTGAAGTACTTGCCCAAATTCTCCCTGACAAACACCAGACACACTCAGAACCTGAACTTCGCAGACAATTCTCATGTTGTTGACCAAAGTCAAAACCCAACCCTATTTACAAGCAGAACAGGAGAGCTTGTATGTACAAATGTGGCAGCAACTGGGTCTTGAATAATAAGCAATAAGCATGTTTGCAAATGGTCTTCAGGGTGAAAATGGGTGACCAAAACTAATCTGAACTAGGAGTTAGATTCTGAATACTAGTCTGACTACTAGGAAAGCAGATTTTGAAGTAATTGCTCCCTTCCTGAAAAGCACTCAGAGCAGCAGAAAGTGGTAAGGCCTAGTCATCACCCAGCATTATTTAAGCTGCTAGCAGGTAAAAGAACTGCCAACCTGCGTGGAACTCCCACCCCCCACCCCCATCTATTTCCCATTTGTTATATTTTCTCACGTGTATCTAGAATATACACAAGAAAAATTATACACCATTGTCCTCAATCCATCTTCAAAAATATACAGCATGACCAAAGACAAACCACCCCACAATTAAGCATACATTTCAGTACATATGCACTATACAATTATACTTTACTGCTAAAAAAATAATTTCACCAGTTTTGTGCTCCAGTGTTTAGTGATGGCTAACAGCGTCTCACCCCATGATTCTCATTGCCTTTAATGACTGCTGTCCCTAAAGCAAACCAGCAAACAAAGACTGGATTGGATCCAGATTTATTGGACTGCAGGCAAATACTGTCCAGTCTACAGACCATAGTCTGTAGATTTTAGCCCCCTGAATGCCACTTGGTGATGCAGACATGAGACAGCAGTGGAGTCTGACACCTCTTTTGAATGGCCACTGTCTCCCTCCAACCATTGCTAACTCAGGCATTGGGTAGAGGAGGGGGGGTCTTTCTTCCTCAGCAATTGAACCCAATGGTTTAAGATGAAGAGTTGGCAGCTTTAATTTCTGTGAATTACTAGGGATGTGTAGAAACTTTAACAAAACATTTGGCCATTAGTAAAAGCTTGTTCACTGACAGAAAAAAATAGGTGAAAATTAGCACCTTGAAATTTAAGTGGAAGACAAATTACCTTCATTTTGATCAACTGGAAACTGAAATGATCCATTCTGGTTTGAAGCTAACTTTAACTCAATAGCTAAAAAACAAAGTGAAAAAAAAATTAAAATGGAAATGAGTTGAGGCTTTTACTTGAACCAAGATGCCTCTTAAATGTCTTGGCATGAACAAAAAATTTCCCAAATCTCTTTACACTGTTTATTTCTAAATACCGGATGTCTGGTTTGCTCAGAGTGTGTGTGTGTGTGTAAAGTATTTGCCTGGCTCATCTGCCCCAGTGTCACAATCATAGCACAGACTTCAAGAACTCCTTACACAGGAAGAAACCAGCAGACAAACAAAGGGCAGGATAGAGCATAGATTGTTTGGAACTGATTTTCCAGTCATACAGACTAGGGTTCTCCTTTGTAGCAATTCTGGGGAGCCTAAGTCCCTTGCTATGGTGGTGTCACCTGGCATGGAGTGGCAGAAGGGAATCAGCACGGGGCATACAAGTGAAGACTCAGTTTTGCTCCTTAGAGAAGCCAATGGTTTTGCATATACTCAGCCAGGTTTCTGCAGAAACTGTTCCTGTATTTCTGGGGAGAGGCTTTGTAAGTCAGAATAAAAGCTTACTTTCTGTGTGTAAGCCCTGTGGGACAAGACACTGACTTCTCACAAAGAGTTTGCCCAGCACACTCCCTATGCTAATAACTGGTAACGAATTCCAGACTTCATTTCAGGATCTAATCTTCAGCTTCATAGCAAAAACACTGCACCTAAGCTCAGCTAGAGAAAGATGCTGGTCATCTGCCTTCTAAAAGGCAAGAGTTGGCTGGGCAGGGAACACCAAGCCTTTGTCTCCTTTCACGTTTAAGAGAAAAGCACCGATCTTGCTGTTGGGCTACTGCCAGAGCTATTTCTATCAAGTGAACCTACCGTGGACAGCAGATCTGTGCAGTCAAGAATTTAACAAGGCAAAATGTCTCCCATGGTGTTTGGACTACTAAAGACACATGGCCCAGCACAGCAGGGTTCCTCCAGCAGCGAAGCTGTCAGCCATGGATGCCTCTTGCTGTCTGTGCACACAGGCTGGCAGCACAAAGGGCCAGGCACACTCTTGGACTTACAAACCACAGAAAGACCAAGCCAGCGTGACAGCAGACACAAACAAGAACGTAATTAGCAGTGGATTATAAATCTCTGGCTAGGTACCTGGAAACACTTGCATTGTGAGGGAAAGCAACCCTCTTGCTGATGACATTTGGGCTTAATTTAGGTCACGATTACAGACAGGGTGCTCTGAGCTGGCAGGGGTCAGATGGCAAATCAGAAACAGGCTCCTATTTGTCTTGACTCTTGCTGCTAGCCTCACCTTTCCAGCCCCACAGCCCAGACAGAAGCAAGCACTGTTCTCCCCTGGCCAGCTGGTGAGCAGCAAGTGTGGTGCAATTCATGCTTACTCTACTTGCACTGTGTCTGTCCCGTGGAACAGGAAAAAAGACAATATAGTTGGGTTCTTTTGCTCTAAAGAGCATATTTAAATAACGATCGCAAAGGAGATCTCCAAACCCAGAAAGGGGAACGTGCAGGTCATTTGCTGTGTGGGGAATGTGAGTTGAAGGCACAGGCCCTGCATACTCTTATGTTCAGAGAACCCAGAGACAGCCTTTTTAAAAGATCTCAGTGCAGCTCTGTACCTCCAGCTCACAGCCCTGAATTTTTCTTCTCAGACAGGGTATCACCCCAGAGCATGACAGATCCTAGACCTTTACTGGCTCTCAGGGACTTGCCAGGGACTAGGAACTAGCAGTGAATTTTGAAACTGCCAGTCCCAGAACCACACCGTGCCAGTTGTATCTACAGCCAACAAGGGCAGGCATGTGTGTCTGAGCAGTCTCCCAGCCTTGACAGAGAGGAAGGAGCCATGACTCACCCCAAACTTGAGAGCACGTACCTAGCAGAGCGGGTGAGAGACTCCACACCTCTGCATGGCACCATGAGATCCTGCTGTCTCTCCTAAAGCAGTTCAGGATTGTTCTTCATCCTTGCTTGTGTAGGGTTGAGGAGCCAAGGTCTGATCAATCCAGGAGGCAATCCTGTGAACAGAGTGTGGAAGGCACATTAACAGGAACATTAATAAATGAACTGACTTTTCAAAGGGCTGGATGGTGTTTGAAGTGTTAATGGCTGAAGGCTACTGTATGATTTAAAAGCTAGCTGGTGTGGACACTGGCTGGCTTTGTTTGATGTCGTTTACATTTCAGGCCCACCAGCTCTCACTCATCTCCAGAGAGGCATATTTAGGTGTCACTTGAACTGAACCCTGACTGACACTTCATGCTGATTTTCTCAGGCGTTTGGTGACTGGTCAACAAGTCCTCGCAGGAAAGCAATACAAAACTAGCTGCAAAGGTTGGGATCTGATCTAAAATCCCTCTGAGTCCCTGCAAAACATTCCTCCAATATCAGTAGACTTTGGATGGGGGCCATCACAAACAAGACACATGCTAGAGTACATCACAGTTATTTCTATCCAGGAGAGCAAAACAGGTTTCTGAGGGAAAACTAGCAGCTGGAGAAGGAAGTGGATGCCTGGTCCCCTGGGTTTTACCCCTGGCAATAGCTTGTGCCCCAGTGAGAGCTTTCCTGGGGAACCCTGCCCATTCTGCTGGCTAAGGGATCCTTAAAACAATTAGTTTTACTAGTAAAGCTTCACATAGACTGTGCTATAGGACACAGTGAAGCACTGCTATTCAGACCAAATACACATGATCATCTCTACTCGTCAGAACTGCTCTGTCCCTGGCAGACACGACTTTGCTGCGAAGCCCCAAGGAAACCATTTGATACCTGAGAGTTCACAGTTCCCTAAATAAACCACTGATGCTGGAGGGCACATCTGCTCTATATGCACTCACCAGCAGACAGGTGAATTTTGGTGCTGTCTGAATAATCCAAGAAGGCTTTTTGTTTGCTTTTTGGGGTTTTCTTCCTATAGCTCCGTTTTCTGTGCTTGTCAGAAAGATGTCAGGGCAGTGTGTGGAGGTGCAGAGCCTCTAAACATGGCAAGAAGAAAAAGATGACCTTTGAAGAAGTAAAGCACCAGGGAGAAAATAAGAGGAATAATACACACTACACTGTGGGGTGAACCTCTGTGTGTGTGGTCATCTGTTTGTTGTTTATTCCTTCCCAAATTCAAAACAGCTCTGTTTTCTTGCAGGTCAGCTGCCCACACAAACAACTGTGTCTGTCCCCACCTCAAAGTATCCCTTCTTTCCATATGGCTGTGTGCTTTGCTGGAGCCATATTAGCCAAGGAAGGTCCCATCTTTCCTATCCAGTTAAATCCTGGCCTCTTGGGCACATTTAGGGTTCTGCCAATACGCCTGGAGATTTTTAAGTGGTGCATAGGGCAACAGGGCTCCCATTTCTTTTACCCGTTTGCAGATATCCTACCACCTGTAGCATTTTACTCCTTAACACTACTATTCTGAATAAGGCTGTGAACTACAACAAGCAGCACATCAGAAAGCAGGCAATGCAGGTTTCCCTCCAGTAAGGCACAGCAAAGAAAAGTTAATCAACTCTGCTCCTTGAAGCTCAAGATAACTTCTGAAGACTAGGCAGTTCAAAAAAAAGATGTTTCCTAAACCCAGTTACACCAGCACTCACGTGCCACAGCCAATTATTTCTTTGGCAAGTGGTGCCTAATTATGGGCAGTCACTTATTTAGTGCACAAGGCTTCCTGCTTGGCAAGGTAGGAGGCATACCTTGCCTCAGTGCTTTCTATGCCCAAGCAATGTGGGGGTGCTGGAAGGGTCACAGACAAGAGGTTACACTGGACTCACAAGGGAATAGTGCAAGTTAACAGGCAGGAGCCCAGCACACAACCACAGAGTCCACCAAACATGGTCAATGATGAGACCAACAGCATGTGTAAGCACACCCTTCAGTGTACCCTGGCTTTCAAAGAAACCTAGTTTAATCTGAATTAAATGTCCATGGCAATGCTGCAGTCCTGCATGCTATGTTGGATCAAATAAAAAACACCCCTCTTTTCTGCCATTTATTGCTGGTTCAGAAGGTAGGACTTCACCTGGACAGTCCAACTCACACCTGCAGTTAGTTGACAGATCCCCTGCCGTAGATCAGACTGGGTTAGCGAATGACCATGCAGGTCATACTGATCAGGCTAGTAGGTGGGAGATAGCTGTGAAGCTCCTCACTTCATTTAGCATAGATGATGACAGCCTGACCATGGCCTTGGATCTTCTTATAGAGAGAACTCGAGATAGCTTGTGAAAAATAGACTCTTGACAGTAAATATCAGATGGTCTTTGGAAAGACACGCTTGGGAAAATGCCCCACTGATTAGGTATGAACAGAATACAATTACACACTCCTGTCTGCAGACACTCAGACCCTGTGGCAGCAGGAAAATGCATCTTAAAGTATAATTTAAAGTTATTTAAAAGCTGACAAGCCTCAGTTTTTATCTGCCAGCAATTTTTGAATAACAAATTTAGGATAATCCTATATTGTATTCACCCAGTAATTATCAGTCTGCAGATCACTTACAAGCAATTGCTTTGGGTTTGGGTATTCAAGTCCCAGGTGTTTGCTGTGGGCATGTAAAGGACATCAGTTAGGTTTGTGAGAGAATCTTTGTGCTGTGATGACTTGCAAACCCACTCTAAAATATACAGAAAAGGTATTATTTTAGCCAATACAGAAATGCACTAAAAGTACACGAGTAATCCAGTTACAGGAAGGAACAGAGCATGTGCCAAGCCTGTCAGGGGAGCAGGAGGAAAGCAGAGATAAATGCAACTTATGTGCTTTAAAAATAAATCAATAAATGCAATCCTTGTTTTACTGTTTATCCTCACAACCTGCTAAAATATGTAATTAGCCCATTTACAAATCAAGCACCGATGACTTACAGGCAAATTGCTCTTTGTTTGCTTCCCTTCACTTCTGAAGGTTGAAGTTAATGGAAAAATTACTAAGAAGTTTCTAGTTTGGTGTGTCTTCCAAAGTTACGTGAATCTCAGTAAAACCAAAATGTTTTCTGAGAAATTTTCAATCCCCTCCAGTCCCTGTCAGCTCCCCACTCCTCCCAAACAAATCTGTGAAAAAGGATATTCGTGGTAAAATTTCCATTTGGATAAAGAACATTTCATTAAGGAACAGAACAAGACACTGAATAAAAAGTTCAGATCAATTCTAGTTGAAACACTGGCTAGATATATATTTTTACAAATCGCTTTTCTTCAACTAATTTCTTATTATTTTGCTGCATTTTTTTAATGGAAAAAGATACTCTGATAAAAAGGACTTGAAGGGTCCCAGGTTGAACCATACAGAGGTTTTATAGCTCCTGGGTGCTTAGCAGATTGGGGCTCTGTTTGTTTTAAATATGCAGTACATTTATTTCAAATAAACTCCATAAATCAATCTGTGTAATAGAAACCAGAAAAGTTTATGCAAAACAAATATAGAAAGTCATAAATACTGTGTTTCAGATGTCATTTTTGTGGCTGGTATATTTCTATGGTATGTTTTTACTGTTCGTGGGATAAATTTTTCAGAAACATTAAAATCTTTCCTTCCCTCCATTCTCTATAGGTTTATCCCAAAGAAATAATGAGGCTAGCTCTATAAACCAGCATTTATTAAATCCAAATGGGCACTTCATCTTACAGTAGCTTTCAATATAATCTATTTGATCTTTCAAAGTAGTTGGAAAATTATTTCAAAGGCAACTTTCACAGAACAAATTAACTTGAAAGAAAAGAACATTTTATACCCCGAAGAGGGAGGAAAGCAATTTCCTCAGTTTTTCTCTTTCTGGATTCCTCTCAGCCCGACTGCAGATATACATATTTGAAGAGGCACTCTCTGTGGCTGCTCTTGCATGATCTTAGCAGCAATGCCAGAAGCTCATGGAAAGCAGGGTCAACGACTCACGGGTCCATAAGGCTGCAACCGTGACAAGTTCATCTTTGGTGAAAACTCCAGATTGCAGAGGAAACAGGAAGGAGCAGAATTATGGAAATTAAAAATGGTTTTGGTGTTGTTTTTTTTTTCAAGCTACAATTAAAAATCTACCTCTTAAAAGTTACCCTTCTGTATTTTTGGAGGGACTTTATTTCCTGTCTGCTACAACTCTTCAGATTGTTTCTTAAATAAGTAGATAAAAATAGCACTGGGGCCATAACGTGGTCAGCAGATCCAGGCACCCGCCAGCTTTAACAATCCAAAGGTTAAGGCACTAAAGGGACACAGTGAGAGGCTGAAGCCCCAGGGCAGATGGGGTGCCAGTCATTGGCGTGTTCCAGCAAGTACTAAACCCATCAGCTGGGGAACATGGTGTTTCCATTCTCTCTCCAGCAGCCCACTGTTTTCCTTTGGATTCATTCAGCTCTTGCATGCATCCAAAAGCCTTTCTAAGCAAGTTTCTCAAATTACCAGCAGGACATTAGGAACCTCCATCCAGTCTGAATTGTCTTTATCAGTCCAATTTATAAATGCTGATTTTCTCTGTCTGCATGCATGTGAAGTCTGCAGGAACCAAGCGGAGAATGGCGTTGAGAAGGACTAGGCATTCTGGAACATGGGGATAAGACAGAGTGAAAGGAAGAAAAGTCAGAAGTTTGAATGTCAGAGGACTCTGGAGCAGCCTGGCTGAAGCATTTTGTCCTAGGCCTGGATTGCACCATTCCCTGAAGCATGCTGAACTGGAAGTTTCCATCTCCAGTGTCTTCTGTTCTACATTCCCTTGAAAGATAACAAGTTTACCTGATGAGTGCTGGCTTCACCTTCCCAAGCTGTATAAACTCCCAGGAGGGAGATTTTGATAGTGTGATTTGGTGGGGGTTTTTTTGTTGGTTTTTTTTTTTTTTTTTTTTTTTTTTAAGAGAGGATTTCCTTAATGTGTTCTTTCAGAGACCAGATATTTTTGTTTCATCCTTTTGGTGAGGTTACAAATGGTTCATTCTTAAAGCTTTCCTATAAGTTTATTTTTTCTACTGTGCTGAATTAAAGCCATACCAGTATCCACATCTGTATGGTGTTGTAGGGAAGG